>NC_045757.1:23083250-23427000 GCF_009193385.2 Nasonia vitripennis | reverse complement strand
ATTAAAGCTATCTTGTTTTATGGTCATCAACGATTAGAGATGAACTAATAAAACAGATAATTGTTATTTCCTACTTGATAAATTACAAAGACGTAATTGAAAAAGTAAATAGAAACTTATATGAAAACATCGATAAACCATAGCAATAAAATTCGTTTAAAATTAAAAAAAGTACGTGTCATACAGGTTTAGGTTTTCAGTATTGCTACAATTGAATAAAATCGTATACTAAATTTTACGCAATGGCGTCCTATGACATTTAAGTTACCCAGATAATAATAGCGGAACATATAGTTTTACAGAAAACTTTATATTTTTGACTTTATGTATTCTCGCGTATGTGTTCTCAATCTATATTGAATACTAAAATAGACATTATAAATGCGCATATTTAATTGTGCAACCGGATCGTCCAAAATAAAATTCCACACATACAAATACACGATATTGTCGTTTTAAGAAATTTATGTTCTACGCTTGGGCAACACCAGCTTTTAGAAGGAATTTTAATGAATCGTGTTAAAGTGGGAGAAGCTATTTTAGCTATATAAAGTGAACATTTTATCTAAAAGTGCATTTACTGATTGATTCTTGAAGTCAGCAAACGTACAAAAATAAAAATGAAATACTTTGTATCTTTTTGTATTGTGGTATTGGCAGTTGTTTTTGCATCCGCAGGTAAATATTTTTTGAGTGTACTTATAGGCCTTTTACTTAAAACACTCATAATATGTTCATAATTTTACATTATAAAAATGTTGTTTCATAATCTATCAGAAGATGAATTTCGCGCTGAATATTGCAAAGTTGTCCCAAAGGGTGAATGCATAGGTTACAAATGCAACAAAGATGGTTCCAAATTTTCCGCTGTAGCGTAAGTAATTTTTTTTATTCTATGAATTTTGCTTCGTACACTGTGTGTTACTATGATACATATGTATATAAATATTAAGGCATATTATATACTCCAATCGACAAAACACCGTTTATTACTTTTAAAACATTGGTAAACTCAAATAATAGATCATATTCTATCCAACCAATTGCGTGTAGTTTTATTAGGAGTATATAACTATTTATTGTTTCCATATAAATTATTAATAAATTAAATATTCCAGATGTGCGGAATCTCGTTGCAAAGGCGAAACTGTTGGATACAAAGAAAATAAAAATCTGCCATACCCTCAATGCTGTCCTGAACCAATTTGTAAATAAGTTTATAATAACACAATTCAAAATATTTGCAAATAGATTTTAGTATGCATGCTATGAAGCCAACAAAAAACATGATCCAACTATTATACTTTTTGAAAGTTTATTGCTTATAAAAATTTGTAAATAAAAAATGCGCTTAATAAAGATAAAGATTGTATGCTTTTGTACTCATTTTCCTTTTCCTTATATTGACTTTTTACTCCCCATAATGTTTTTTTTTTGCATATTTATAAGACTTCCCACCTTCAAATATATTTAAATCAGATATAATAATATCAACACATGTGAATCCATTCTAGAATCTAACCTTCTAAAATCAGATATAAGCAATATATTGTACAATTCGATATTCTGAAGGTTTCTATCAGATTCATATTTTAAAGGTCGCATTATCTTCTGTTTGGGTTATCAAAGAAGCCATATTATCAAATAATATTCAAGTGAAAGACGATATTTCTACATATATAAAGCTCACTAGTTCCG
The DNA here is from genome assembly GCF_009193385.2 of Nasonia vitripennis. Classification (NCBI taxonomy): domain Eukaryota; kingdom Metazoa; phylum Arthropoda; class Insecta; order Hymenoptera; family Pteromalidae; genus Nasonia; species Nasonia vitripennis. The sequence continues at coordinate 23,425,302 of NC_045757.1, read as the reverse complement.
TTAATTTTACTCACCAATAAACTTTTAAAGTCATCAAACGGAAAAAGAAGACAAAATGAAATACTTAGCAATACTTTGCATTGTTGGTTTAGCAACTCTTGTTTTGATATCAGCAGGTATATATGAAAAATATGAACAGCAAATTGTGTATAGATTAAATTTTCATTATTTTGCGTTATATTATTTACGTTCAACTGTTCGTTTTAACCAAAGAAACAGAAGAATTGCGCGCCGAATATTGCAGTGAAGATGTTAAGAAAGGGTGTTTTAGAGTGAAATGCAATAAGGACAATACAGAAATGTTAGCAGTGACGTAAGCTAATTTGAAATATATCATCATTTGTTTAATTTTGTGTAATATGATATACAAACTTTTTATTTTTAATAACATCGAATGTTTCAGTTGTGGACAAACTAAATGCCGTAACGGAGCCATTGGAGTCAGGCATAATCCCGAGTTACCGTACCCACGTTGTTGAAAATTGCCACTTTTTGTCTGGAGGCGCAATCCAAAAATGTGTTTGAATAGAATTAAAGTATTTAAAAAAAAAGAATTAATTTGAGGGCTGGTGGGTTAAAAATGGCTGCCTAGGTCAAAAGTTGTCTACATCAGCCCTCAAATTAAAGCTCTTTTCTAATACTTCGATCCTAGTAATGCACATTTTTGGATTGTGCTTTTAGACACTAAGTGGGTAAAGTTGAACCGTGGCTAATTTTCGTTTATTTTCCCCATGTTAAATTCCCATAAGAGAATTTAAAAGTGCCCGGCAAAAAAATAAGTATTTCGAAAACACGGGAACCCAAGGTTTTTCGGATTCTGGGGGGGGGGGGGGGGGTAAGGGACCCAAAAAAGGTCTGGTAGGTGTGCCCTCAAATTTCAATTTCGTTCACTCAGACCCTCAAAAGTGTCTGGTTTTTCTGGATTTGCACATATACACTTTAAAGGAAAGAATGCGGTTTCAAATAAATTTGAAAAACGCCTGATCATTTATTCAAGTATTTCTAATCCATAAAATATAAACTTAACTCAACAAATTTTTATAATATAATTTGTCAATAATTGTATTAAAATTATTTTATCAATATCAGAATGTCACTTTTTCTGTCTATATAATGTGGGATTTCCAAATTTTTCTGATCACTCAAATATGCAGTAATCCACTTGATTGGATCATCCAAAGAATATTATCGAAATCTTTGAAGATTTTATTCAAATTTGTGTTAGAACAGACGCATTATTCCCTCCTTAAGTTGGCAAAGAAGTCATTTGAAGTGAAAAAAAAAACATATATGTAAAGCTTACTATTTTTATTAATCGGAGTCACTTATAAACTATTGAAGTTATCACACCGGAAAAAATCAAAATGAAATACTCAGCAATATTTTGTATTGTTACGTTAACAGCTATTGTTTTGGCACCGGTATCCGCGGGTATATATAACAAATATTTTGAGGATCAATTTTACAAATATTTAGTTTCAATAATTGTGTCTAATACTATTTATGAATTTTTGTTTTGACCAAGTAGAAGAAGAATTGCGAGCCGAATATTGTCAAGAACCTCCAAACGGTTGCTAAGCAACATGAACTATCCTAAAATTATAGACCTAGAATAAGCTAATTTGAAATACTGATATATTCTTTTATTCTTATTGTTTCGATATTTGATATATGAAGCCTTATAATTCGATTTTCGATTTTTCAGCTTTATATCACATATATTACCTGACGACAAAGTCACAGAATACAGCCATAATCCCATCTTACCATACCCTGATTGCTGTCCTAAAATTATTTGTAAAGACCCATAAGTTTCGATTTGACACATTTAAGAAAAATAATTGTAAATTTGAGAAAAAATAACAAATAAGAAGTTTTAATGTTTAAAGTTGTACCGCTTTTTATTTATAACCTTACAATGTAATGCTTTTCAAGATCTATAAATTTTTTGTGACGAATTTTATACGAGCGACTAACTAAAATTTGTAACTGCATATTTGAATTTTTATTACTTTCTCTTAATGTATAATTTGCATCAAGGACGAACAATGTATTTACATCTTTGTTATTATAGCTATTATTATTTACTATTATTATTTAGTATAAGTATGCGCTTTAAACAAATAATGTTACAAACAATGTTTTAACGCGTATACAGTTACAAAAAGTAATCAAAGGCAACCTTGATAACACTCAAAAATAACCGGTTCCCAAGACTGTACATCGGAAAAAATCAAATGCAAAGAGTATAAGATATAATAGTTCTTTTTCAGAGCCGAATGTATTTTTAAATATTTAAGACGTTACGAAACGCGTCCATGAGTTTACAGTATAGTATCGTATATAAAGAAAGAATATCTAAGTGGGAGAAAAGATATGCACAGGTTATAAAGCCGAAAGTTTTCCGCGATTTCATTTACTTAGTGATAGCTGAAGAGGTAACATCAGAGATAAATCTGTTATTTTCACGTATACAAATATATTTGTACACAAAAACATTAAAAATATGAAGTGCCTTTTAGTGCTGTATATTGCTTTAACAGTATTCTCCGCTGTAAAATCAGAAGGTAAAATGTTGTTTTGTTATATACCTTGCGCATTTTATAATTATAAAAATTTTCTAACGTAACTTGCAAAATTGTTTAAAATATGCTATATTTTTCAAAATTAGTTTTAGTTACACTAATTTTGTTAAACTTTCGAATTAGTCATGTGTGTATAATTACGCGCGCGCGAAGTTGCGCATTTTATGATGTATGAACTCATTCGAACAAATTGACCAAAATTATTTTACAAATTTAATAGAGGGAGAATTCCGTACCGAATATTGTAGAGAACTTCCGAAATCATTAAAGGACAAGTGTGTAGGAGTCAAATGTAACTTGGATAACACTAAAGTTCGATCTGTAGGGTAAGTCGATCAAAAAAATCTATAGTATAAAGAATAATAAAATAATCAATTTAACGACTAATAAGATTCTGATCGTTTCCAGATGTCCAGTTATACGTTGTGTGGGTAAAGCGATTCGCTACGAAGAGGATCGGAGTAAACCCTATCCGGGATGTTGTCGTAAACCAATTTGCAAAGAATGACTACATTTAACTGTGAAAGTTTTTTCGTTTAAAAAGTATTATGCACGATTCAAAAAATTCGTGCAAGTATCAAAAACTCTTTAATCTGCCAATTTGCATTTATTGTTAATTTGCTAAAATTCTTTCTATTATCAATTCATATTTTTGTATTTCGTTATAGAAGTAAGGAAATGAATAAATGTTTACAATTTCTTTTGTGAGCAAAGAGGAATGCTTTTTGTTTGATGTGCAAACATTGTCCTGTATACTTATGTTATTGTTGTTCCTATAATTGACATAAGTTGTACAAGAATTAATAATGCGTGTTGAATGATAAAACTTTAATACGTTCAAATAATTTTATACGATCGGCATTATATACACTGTTCAACGAGAGTTTCAACGTTCGACTTTCGAGATTATTTTTACGTGCAACAGAACCTTCATTAAAAGAAGCCGAACACAAAAAGTTTCATATTTGTGTCGATATAAGGAATAAGTGCTGTGCGCGTAATGAGATTTTATCCTTTAACGGATTACGTAAAAACCGCTTTTTGAGCAAATAAAGAAAAAAACAATGAGCAGGAGAAACCTGATATAAAGAGAGGAAATTTTCGCTACCGAGATTGTTGAGCGTTGCGAGTTTCAAAGCCATCACGTCCTCTCAAGGATAGTTGAAAAGTTGCTTATACGAGGATTAGTTACACACAGCGATAAAATATGAAGTTATCTGTGATCCTTGGCATTATTTTTGCCGTCGCAACTGCCGGAGCAGAAGAAGTTGAAGGTATTTACTGCCAGCATATGTTATTCCAGATGCAAAGTTAAAAAATTCTACCTATACTATTATATCTATTCGTAGTTAAATGCAAATTAATTATAATAAATAAATTGTAAACGAAGTGTAATGATTGTAGGAAACACGGATAATGAAGAAGTGTTTCGAGAAGAATATTGCACGAATACTCCAACTAAAGCCGAAAATGAGTGTTCAAGTTTTAGATGCAACAAGGATAACACCAAAATTATTGGCGTTACGTACGTTAAATGAACTTTGACACAGTTTTCATAGTTAATAAAAAATTTGTATTTAAATTAAAATTTCAGGTGTACTGAAGCACGTTGCAGCGGTAAACCAGTAAGTTTCAAAGGTGATCCTTCAAAGCCTTATCCACACTGCTGTATGGTTCCAATTTGCGAAGATTCTAAATAAAGTGAATAAGTGCTTTCAACTATTTTAAAAGATTGCAAGTTATTTTGTTATTGTGATGTTATTGTAAAAGTTTTTTCAATGCATATTGCTTCATAATGATTATGCCTCAAACGGAAAAGAATATCAAAATATAAACTTCAGTTAAAATTCAAAAACTGCACTTAATTATAATAATGTAATTCATCTTTAATGTAATTTGCAATACTAGGAATGATAAAATAATCAATTAAATAGCACTAAAAAATTTATAATATCAAAAACTGAATACGGATATAGGTTTTTATGCGAATTATATTTGATATTCGTCTATTTATTAGTTATATCACTTAGAAACATTCCACTTTTAACTGATTTACCGTTTTAACCCACGTTGCATATTAGCCTCAATTCAATACAAGCATAGCATCTTAAAGTCAACATACACACAAGAGTATTAGTGATTCGCGCTACAATTCAGCGAAATGAATCACAGAGTGGTGCGCCCGATGTTGTTAAATGCCTTGATGAGACATCGGCATGCTTGATGTACAAGGGGCATTGAAAAAACAGTGTGGAAAGCAATAATAGAACAACCAATTTGACGTTACGGGCACAGGTGTTATATGTTAACGATACAAGATTTTTTTTTAAATGAATAAAATTTCTATAAAATACATATTAAAGTTTGAACTGAAACCATAATCGCAATTTCACAAAAGATATGCCTAGTGACTCCAAAATATGTATAAAAAAATTAACAAGTAGTAATTTCATTAATCCACTTACCCCAAACTTGATCCAACTGTGAAGTCACTACTCGGCTGCCGTACGGAGACTCCGCTACTACCACTGCTGCCCGTATTATTACCAGCTTGCTGTCGTTCGTTTGCGTTGTTACCCGCTTCTATGGAAGACGAGACGTTTGCACCACTGCTGCTATTGCTTTTGGAAGTAGTTGTACTGCCTATGCTCTGGCCTGTCGCATTCTCCGATGCGTTTGAGCTTATCCTATGGTCACTTGAATCACTTTCCGATGATGAGGATGAAGAAGGCCTACGTGCAAATTTACTGGATGAAAGAATATCCACCTTGCCGAATATCGAGACACCTCCGACTGGTTTCTGAAATTCAAGTAAAAATGTTAGTACTCATGTGTAATGCAAATCTTGTATTACGAAAACTGTTGATCAAAGCCAACAAGAATAAATAATACAAATATGCGATTTCTAGCATATCACGTTTGAATTGAAAAAAAAGTTAGCAGAAAACTGTATACTGGTAAACTAATTCATCTAAGTTTACCTTCTTAGAAGACGCCGATGATGATGTATCAGGCGTTCTAATTTGTTTTGAAACTGATCCAAAAAGATCATCGTCTTCTTCGTCTTCAAAAAGACCTTTCGCTTTATCATTTGTTTCTGGTGTGCTGGTGGTCATGGTGCTAATATTTTGTACATTTTCAACGTGCGGATTTTTCAGTGTACTAGCGACTTCAGATCTGATCTTTTCTCTTTCACCAGCAAAAATATCTCTTGAAGCTTTTTTAGAAAATATGTCATCCGAATCCTCAGAATCATCGGCGTCGCCAAACAAATCATCGATTGTTGACTTTGGCGCGGATGCTGAAATTTAATATGCAAGTTTTACGTGTACTGAAAAAACCTCTTTATAAAACATATTGTATTATTTTATTCTTACAAAAATTACTGAGCGGTGGAGGTACATCAACACTTGGCGGAATGATATTTTTATTTACAGGTCTTATAGGCTTGTTTTTCCAAGAGGAAGAAGATACTTCTTCAGAAAATAGATTTTTTCCTTCATTAAATAAGTTATCAGACTTATTGCTGAATACATCTTGATCATCTTCAGGAGTGAGCATCTCATCTAAAAAATATAATAGCATTTATATGCTGTTTGGTTTGTATGAATAACATTTTTTTATAACTAAAAAGGGATACCTTTTGAACGATTTATAACTTGTTCATTAGTGCCTTGGGCAATTGTATTTTTTTGAGCTGGCAATACACTACCTAACCTTTTGGCTAATTCTTCAGCAAAACTAGGTGGTCCATTATTAATATTTTGTGTCTAAAAATAATAATTGTACGATTATTAGTGTAAATTATCGTAGAAGGCCTATATTTTTGGATTTAAAATGAAAATTATACCTTTGGTAAAACGCTTGATGGAGTAGTTGGTTCAGTATCTAAATTAAGAGTATCTTGACTTCTGGCATGTAACCTGCTGTTATCAGTATCTTTGATACTGCTACTTTCAACATTGTAGTCATTGGATTCACTGGATGTAGATGACAGCCTCCCAATACCTAAATTCGTATGAACATTCGGATTCAACATAGATCCAATATTTTTGTCATCAGTATCACTAGCTGAATCTTCATCATCATCATCATTTTGCTCTGATTCACTGCTGCTTGACTCCAAACCAATTTTATTAGAAGATTTCCACTGTTCTGTACCAATAACATATGGCAAAGGCCTGTCTTGATAAGGATCTTTTGGCCTCAATATCACACTGTTAAAAAAATATATATATTTCATAAGAAAAGTTGTTAATTTATGTACAACAAAATAAGTCAGCACAAAAAGACTATTACATCGTTTGTGTTCATTATATAACTAACCTTGGTATCGCATTATCATCTTCATCTTCACTATCACTTGCTACAACCTCAACTTTTTCATATTTTTCATCCATTATACTCAATCCTTGCCTTATGCTTTCACACACGCTAACTAATAAATATGTGGCACTAAATTCATGTTCATCTTCATTCTGTAAATAAAATTCAATTAATCAAATATTTACTTTTATGAATAAATTAATAATATAAAATTTTAGTCTTTCACAACAATGAAATAGTATATTGTGTACCAAGGGCGTAAAGTGGGCTTTTTTAGGCCGAGTGTGAATTTTGCAGTCCGAGCCGCAGACGAGTACTGCAAAATCCACGAGGCCAAAGATCCCACTTAGCCCTTGGTGCACACCATATTTTATGTAACGCGCGGACGTATTTTCGTGTTTTTTCGTACGTGTTAAGAGGGACTGATGTGACTATTTTTTGACACGGCAACCGTGCTCTTGTCTTGTTCAAACATTATATAAAATAAATAAATAATGCAAATTTATCAAAATCAACTTTTTTTTTAAATTACAAAAAAAAATTTTGCGGGCAATAAAGACTTTTTAGCGGTCAATAAAGGCCATTATTGCCCGCTGTTTGAATATGCGGGCAATAAAGGTTTTTATTGCCCGCTAAAATAACTTTTTTGCCCGCCGGTCAAAAAAGAGTCACTTTAGTCCCTATTAATAGGTACGAAAAACGCGAAAATCGTTCGCGTGTTACATAAATACCTTTGTAATACTCTCCACTGGCTGCTCTATTTCTGTATTATCCTCTTGAACTCGACTTTCAATAAATTGTGTGTTAGCTAAAGCCAGTGAAGTATTTGTTATATTGTCAACAAGTATTGCTGTCTGGTTGAGATGGGATGTCATCGAATCAATGGCCTCTTGTGTTTCATTTGCCTTTTTTGTTAAATTCTAAAATAATGGCGAATTAAACAACCATAAATAAAAAGTATAATAATGAATGAAATTTAATTTATTTACCTCTGAAAATTGCTGTAAATGTTTCAAGAGACCAGAATCGCCAGCAAGACTCCAGTCTCTGCGGTTCTTTCGCATTTCCTCTGTGCTCCAAGCATGATCCCATGGTTTATCAACGCTGTCAGATCCAGTTGAAGCCTCCTGCATTACAGCCAAAGAAAAAATGTATAAGTAGGGCATATAAATATAGATATTTGTCTAGCACACTTTGTAACAGTAAATTTGCCGCATCTGATTTAACCATAAATAAAATCAAATGAGGTTAATGTAGCAGTAGTTCATGACCAATGTGAAAGTCAAATGCAAACTGTATTGCTTACTTCAGTTACATTTATATGAATCAAATAAAACATTTTATTTTATTTTTTATTTCACACTTATGGATATACAAGTGCATTTGGATGCTTACTATCCTTTTGAAATATACTATCAAAGATTTTTAGCTTCATTTATTTACTCTGAACAATAATACAGCATCAATAATTCAATGGATGCACAGCGTAAAGTGTTCCATGGTCTTGTACATACAGAGCTCTATGCAATTAATACGCACAAGCACAAACACGTATGCACATCATATGCAAGTGATACATGATTCATGATCAGGATCACACATTCATCACGAATCCTTATACATAAACCTTACTCAAGAATCATCACACACAGAAAGCTCAGACCAATTTATGCAAATCAGGCCAGTGTTTATTTACACTTCAGCCCGTATAACGGAGCACGAAAACTAACCATCTCGACATCCATGAAGACGGTCCGGGCGATCGAATCTGTGCCTCTTTTCACCTTCTCCGGTGACGACGACTCGCAAACGCGGGTGAAGAATCAGCGAAGTCCCACAGTGGCATTACAGGTTAATGACAAGGAGAGCACGCATACACTCTCTCGGTCGCTTGTTTACGTGTACATGTACAGCTGTTGTGTATTAAAACTGGTAGGATAGACTCAATAGAGTATGACAACACCGCGAGTATGTACTATGTAGGTACGGGAAGAGGTCTACTCGTCTACTGCTTGGTTAAACACCCACTTGATGACTATCGAGTATCGAACTCTCGAACGCGGCGGCTGTCTGTCAAACACATACCGCCGTGGCGCGCGCGAGAGGCCTTTAAATTGCGCGTCAGGGCTGTAACTAGCCGGAGATCCCTATATTACCAGCGATGCAATTTTTTTTGTAAATAATTTCGGAGCACATACCATTTTGTTGTTAATTGTATCTATGAGTGCATACACTTTGCTGAATAAGTAGTTATGCTTAGCTTAGTAAGTACGTTTTGCTGAAGGTTACATTGTTAAATAAATAAATAATTTCAAGATTATCGAAATTCGACGAAATGAACCGAAGAAATAGATTTTCCAGATCCTTCAAAAAGTCCAAGCTCGAAAAAAAGTCCCACGCGGATCAATATCGACTTATATACACGAGCATAAAAGATCGGCCTTATAAATGATTAATGATCGTCAAACATCAGGGGAGCAGAATCGCCTAAGTAATACCTATACGGATCTGTGTCGGCGCGACGCTGCCAAATCTCTCCCCCCACCCTACGCGCCGACCAATAACTATAGCTATATACACAGCATACACACACTACAGTCTACACAGTAGCTCTTGCGGCGGCCCGTAGAGAGAACGGAAATCTCGTCGATTCCGTTGAAAATCCTTTTCCAGTTCTCGTCCGTGTGCCACTGAATTAAATCCTCCTGCGCTGCAGGCCTGCAGTCCGCGCAAGAGCCTGCTTTACGGCAGTGTCGTGGGCAACGCACGCCACGGTTTGACGTATGCTGCTGCAGCAAGCAGCAGTTACTTACGAATTTTACACGTACTCAACAAAATCCATAATTGTAGAGGGTACACAAGTAAATATTTAACTAAGGCACTGTCGTAAATGTCGTACGACATAAGTCTTATACGTCAGTTCTCGTGCGTCGGCCTCAACACAGCAGATGCGGAGGATCGTATGTGGACTGTGGAGAGTTTCTTCGGATGATGGTGAGTGTTCGGTGGTGCTTTGTGCCGTTGTTGGATTTTGTGGTTAAATTATATTGGGGAGAGAGAGCGAGAGAGAAAGAGGGATAGACAGAGCGCGAGGTCTGGGATATATACATAGTACATACATGCTTTATGTAGAAGGCGTTGTAATGAGTGTGATGGATGTGAGGTGGTAATTAGGTATCCAGGACTGCTGTAGTCTTGCACTTGCACGTGTGGAAAGAGCTGAGGTTGAGCACAGGTAAGTGCTGTGGGTAGAGCCTAGAGAGGTTGATATGTTAAGGACAGTCAGTGTGGTGGATGTGTATTTTTAGAGAGCAACCATTTTCTTCAACAATTATTGATCTAATCATTGGAGTTTCTAATTTTGAGCTTGGCATTGATTGGACTACCACTGTAATTAGTTGTGATTTTTTATTTGGATCAATATAATTATTCTACTCTAATGCTCCACCTACAGTAAGACTCAAACCTTGTCAGCTCTGATGATCGTGTTTCAATGCGGTACATTATAAGAGATACAGATAAAAAGTTATTTTCTACAAGTATGTTTCTATGTAGTTGTGATAATGATTGAATTGGCATGTTGAGTATGATTGTTGCATTTGAAGATTATTTACTATCTCCGTGAAGCAAACATGAATTTCTCATGAGTTAACGTAGAGTGAGATAGTTACAAAAACTTTAACATAGAATGATCCTTGAAAATATTAGACAATATAGATGTAACTTCTACAAATACTATGTATGTTGCTTTAGTTATAAATCACGTAGACTTGGTTCAAATACTTAACAAGCAAATAGATTACTGTGCAATGGTATATTAGATGTTCTTTGATGCATAAATTTTGAAAATATAATCTTGAAATTGTCTTGATTGAATATAATTACTAATTACAGTTAGCTTCGTACAGAAACAGTTTATGCAAAGATTGTATTCCTTTTATTTTTTTAGTTATTCTTATCTACGTATTTATCCAGAATTAATTTTATTCTATTCAGTTTCAAGTATTCATATGTGCATTATATCAATACTTATGTGCATGAAGGTTATATTGTATTATGCCGAAAAAAAAGACATGAAATTTAAAATTCATTTAAGTACAATTTTAGGTACCTATTGATTATTTGAAGATTTACCAAAATCAAAACTTATTTTCACCATTATAGATTTTCCTAATTCAGTTATATTTGCGTATTTCAGGTTGTTCCACAAGGAAGTAATTATTAGTACATGGGGATCAATACTTGAGAAGTTTATGCCACAATGGTTTGAATGTCATTAAGGAGATTTTAATCAAGAGAAGTTAAATCTATATATAGTTAGTAGGTATAGTTTATATGCAACCTTGAAACTAATGATACATTGCTTTGTATGCATACACTAACAAACAACATTTTAAATTCTTTTCGCAGGCTCACACAAAATAGTATATCATGTTTCGACAGTATGCATCATACCTACAGGGAGTAGGTGGCAGTTTAAATGGGTATCACTGCTTGAGATAGCGATGCATTTCCTACAGCTGATATCTTCAATGTTGTCTTAGATATCTCCAGCTACGCTTCCCACTAGTCGCGAAGCCGATCTAATCGGCTTATTAATTTAATAACCGGAGGTCCGCACCTCCCGTCGTCGAAAATTATCAACTGACCCAGGACCAAAAACAACACCTTTCATGAGGCTGAAGCGATACTACTCGGAGAGGTGGGTTCTCACTTGAGAAGAAACAAAGTTGTTTCTCAGCTAATTCCGATGAACAATGAACCATTCCGGAAGCGGTAAACGTCAGGCGAAGGTTTTGGAAGACAACTACTGGGACTGCAGTGTCTGCACGTATCGTAATACAGCCGAAGCATTCAAGTGCCTAATGTGTGACGTCCGCAAAGGTACCTCCACGCGGAAACCGCGTATCAATCCACAGCTGGTGGCGCAGCAGGTATCTAAATACTTCCAATTCTCAAAACCAAATTACAATTCAATACAGACAAAAACGAGATTAAATTTTGTACTCAGTACAGTTGGTTATTATTACGTTTAAAAGAGTGTTGAACGTAATGATGATGTACGCGTTAGTGTAATAAGTCACACTGCTCTTCGTTTAACGCTTTGTGTTTCTAAATTTTTTGAAGGAAAAAAAATTGTCCCTTGCGTAAAGCATTATTTTCTCAAGTACCCTCTGTGTGTTCCATTGAGAAAACAATGTCAGCGAGAAAAATGACAAAATCACCAACCGAATACAAAAAAAGCTCCCGGGCAGGCAAAAAGTCCAGGTCGGTCAATGAAAAACAGCGTAACGGTCGGCAGGTGGCCCAGCAGCAGTACGTGCCACTGCTGAAGCCTGGCAAGAAGGAAGGCGGTAGTGGCTCATCGACGACCAGTGCCGGGGGCGGCAGCCGCAACAAGCTGGACAAGCCGAGGCGTAAGTCGAGGCATCCGCCTCGACTGAAGAACATCGACCGAAGCACGGCCCAGAGCAATGAGGTCACGGTCAACAACGTCACGGTTGTCATCACCGAGTACAAGCCCAAGGTGAAGAAAGGCAGCAGCGACCAGTCCGGCCTCTCAAGCAGCGCCTCCTCGGAGAACGGCAGCCAGCACGACTCCAACCAGGACTCGAGGAGCCTCGACATCGGTACCGACGCTTAAAATTAGCGGAGCTGCGCTGTAGAGATGCGAAGAGGATTCTGGCAATGGGATCCCTTCTATAAACGTCGTTCGAAGGCTTGTGTGCATAAAGTGGATTTTGTAGCGTGTGTTTTGGGAGTAATTGATACTTATGTTAAGGCAGTCAAAGTGTGCTGTGTGAGCAGATACGAAATTATAACTTTTTATTAGAGTTGGTTTGCATAAATTATAAAACTTTCTCAACATTATCATACTTATGGGAATGTTTTTAAAACGTTTGATTTTTTTTTTAATATTTGGTTTATAATAAATTTGCATCAGTAGTTTCGTAACAAGCTCCTATCAATGTATATTTTAACTCTATACCAGTAGAATCTCAAAGCACACACTACCGTGTTAGCAAAACTCGACTTGAACTATTATTGGGCTTAATCTAGCTCGCTAAGTGTACGCGGGTATATATAACAAATATTTTGAGGATCAATTTTACAAATATTTAGTTTCAATAATTGTGTCTAATACTATTTATGAATTTTTGTTTTGACCAAGTAGAAGAAGAATTGCGAGCCGAATATTGTCAAGAACCTCCAAACGGTTGCTAAGCAACATGAACTATCCTAAAATTATAGACCTAGAATAAGCTAATTTGAAATACTGATATATTCTTTTATTCTTATTGTTTCGATATTTGATATATGAAGCCTTATAATTCGATTTTCGATTTTTCAGCTTTATATCACATATATTACCTGACGACAAAGTCACAGAATACAGCCATAATCCCATCTTACCATACCCTGATTGCTGTCCTAAAATTATTTGTAAAGACCCATAAGTTTCGATTTGACACATTTAAGAAAAATAATTGTAAATTTGAGAAAAAATAACAAATAAGAAGTTTTAATGTTTAAAGTTGTACCGCTTTTTATTTATAACCTTACAATGTAATGCTTTTCAAGATCTATAAATTTTTTGTGACGAATTTTATACGAGCGACTAACTAAAATTTGTAACTGCATATTTGAATTTTTATTACTTTCTCTTAATGTATAATTTGCATCAAGGACGAACAATGTATTTACATCTTTGTTATTATAGCTATTATTATTTACTATTATTATTTAGTATAAGTATGCGCTTTAAACAAATAATGTTACAAACAATGTTTTAACGCGTATACAGTTACAAAAAGTAATCAAAGGCAACCTTGATAACACTCAAAAATAACCGGTTCCCAAGAATACAAAAAAAGCTCCCGGGCAGGCAAAAAGTCCAGGTCGGTCAATGAAAAACAGCGTAACGGTCGGCAGGTGGCCCAGCAGCAGTACGTGCCACTGCTGAAGCCTGGCAAGAAGGAAGGCGGTAGTGGCTCATCGACGACCAGTGCCGGGGGCGGCAGCCGCAACAAGCTGGACAAGCCGAGGCGTAAGTCGAGGCATCCGCCTCGACTGAAGAACATCGACCGAAGCACGGCCCAGAGCAATGAGGTCACGGTCAACAACGTCACGGTTGTCATCACCGAGTACAAGCCCAAGGTGAAGAAAGGCAGCAGCGACCAGTCCGGCCTCTCAAGCAGCGCCTCCTCGGAGAACGGCAGCCAGCACGACTCCAACCAGGACTCGAGGAGCCTCGACATCGGTACCGACGCTTAAAATTAGCGGAGCTGCGCTGTAGAGATGCGAAGAGGATTCTGGCAATGGGATCCCTTCTATAAACGTCGTTCGAAGGCTTGTGTGCATAAAGTGGATTTTGTAGCGTGTGTTTTGGGAGTAATTGATACTTATGTTAAGGCAGTCAAAGTGTGCTGTGTGAGCAGATACGAAATTATAACTTTTTATTAGAGTTGGTTTGCATAAATTATAAAACTTTCTCAACATTATCATACTTATGGGAATGTTTTTAAAACGTTTGATTTTTTTTTTAATATTTGGTTTATAATAAATTTGCATCAGTAGTTTCGTAACAAGCTCCTATCAATGTATATTTTAACTCTATACCAGTAGAATCTCAAAGCACACACTACCGTGTTAGCAAAACTCGACTTGAACTATTATTGGGCTTAATCTAGCTCGCTAAGTGGAGACTCAATTTTGCAATTGCAAGTGTGTGCCGGGCCATCATTTGATAGACGAACTGTCCTTTTCGTGCATGGAGTATTTCAAACTAATATATTGTGTAATGTAATGTCATCTATTGTCCATTCTTCGTGAGGTCCTTATAGACAACGTCGATTGTTTCGACTATGTTACAGACCGCAGAAAAAAAATATTACATAAACATATAGACGTTTTATGCTATTAATGGCTACGAATTTGTAAAATGTGCAGTTATATAGTAGGAAAAAGGAAACTAATCAAACGGTTCAAGTGCCTTCAATATTGTTTGCAAAGCCAGGAGGTGTCCTGTCGCAACCAGTTTTGTACTTAGGCACTTACTTTTTCATACCGGTATTTGTACAAACTTGTCTTTTGGATGAATTTTGTTTAGATCTTACAGATTTCTTTACTTGAGCTAGAACTAAAGTCCCACATCAGTGAATCTAAGAGGAATCTAATTGTTAAAACAACGATAACTATTACATAAGACTTAAAAATTCAAAAGTTATAAAGAAAATAACATTCTGGATTATTATACTTGTAAATCTTCAAGGTAAATCGGTGTAGTACAACTATGGGTATTACCATTTATTAAAAAATTGTATTCTTTTTTCAAACATTTGTTTTATTGCGGGAATCTAACTTTTCGTCCGTCTGTGTGTCATTTAAATTCAACATAATAACTTTCGATGTAAAAATATGAATTTTACACGTAATAAAAATTTCAAGTCGTCTATAGTTTACCACAAATAATCAGATTTAAGAGTAAATTTCACATTTCTAAACGTTTTCTTACCAATTAATATAAGAAAGTGTTAGCATGAGCCTTGAAGTTTAGTACACAGTTTTATACAACAGTTGACACAATTTAAAACAATTTACATAAGATTGCCGATGATGAATTCATAGCGTTTTCATTTTTCTAGAGACCATTATTAGCATAATTTGTCTGTAACATTTGTCGCCACTTAATTTACGTGACCACTGCCAGAGTGCAAGTTATAAAGATTATTTCTTAGGAAATATTCACAACACATTCGAGTATACCTCACGTTATCTAACTCTGTACAAGCATTTAGATGCTTTGAGTCAGCAACATTTTCATTATTTTGAAATCGATCTTATACATACTTAATGAGCAATCTTATTTGTATCGCGTTTAGTGTAAAAAGAATTTTATTACAGAAATCAAGCATTGATTTCAATTTGTTTTAAGTCATAAACAAATATAATGAATGATCTGATAATGATACATATTTTTTTTAAATATAAAAAGATTTGATCCCAAAGCAATAGAAAAAATGGTGTCCTACCCGATCGTAGAGAAATTTAAACCGAAGTCCGTTTATCTGAACTTTTTTCTGGCAGGATGCCGTGGTATAATGCGACTGAAAGGCTAGGTAAAAGGAAAAGTTAGTTTCAATAAGCATGCATGCATCAGACGTGCTAGCTTGTATGAGTGATATAAAAAGATATATAAGTAAATAATGAACTGGCATTCGCGTGTAACGGAATGCGGTGTTTGAAATAAGACTTTGTGAAGTGTATAAAAACTCATGTTTTGCAACTTGTCGATTGATCGTACTTTTTGTGAAGATTCTTCATATTCTTGATATTTGAAGTCGAAAGAGCCTCGCATAACATTTCGTTTCTTACTTTATTGAAAAATAGGTACGCATTTTAATTTAAGCATCTTAGAATAGCTTACTTAGAATATATTTATATTGATTTACGATTTTATATAATAATCTTTGCATACATATTATGCATGAGATCAGTCGACAAGACGAGACTGTATGGATTCTTAAAAAAAAAAAAATAAATAAAAAAACAAAAAAAGATGTTCTGATGTAGTAAAATATAAATGGCGGTTTTGAGAAAGTCAATGAAAATTATTGGTAAACTTATGCACTGCCTTTTCCCTTGTAGCTTTAATTTATCTATGATAAGTTAATTTATAGGTTTATTTTCATAAATTAAGTGTTTATGGTATGCAAATTAATTTTTTCATTAAAGTTCACTTCGTGAACTTTGAACGGGTTTTTTCAACTAATGTATTTAATTTCAACAAAACTATGTAATTGAACTTCAATTGTATGAAGATGTAATTTTACGTATCGCGACATATGAATAATATACTTGTCTGATGTCGGAGCTCTTCAAAAACTAACCGTATGTTCTTTAGTTTCGTTTAATTTGAATGAGCTCTTTCTTTAATACGAATGTAAATAAAAGATGTTACTATGTGTTCATAGGTAATGTTGCAGAGCATCCTTGCTTTTCAAACTGAGAAAATATAAAATTCTTCTTCCAATACAGTCTGGTATTATTATTTATTACATAAATATTCATAAAACATAATAAAAAGATTTTAATTTTAAGAAACAATAACAAACTAATTCGCATAAAAAAGTATGTATTTCGTTTACTTTTTAACAAACTATATTTACACAGTAATGTAGAACGAGCCTACTTAAAATTACGATGCCTGGGCTTCTTTTTCTTTTTCGTAATATGGTTGGGTCTTTTTGATTCCAAAGCAATCGATCCTATGTCATCCGCAACTTCCATCACTTCCTCATTAACGGTGTTTAACTTATTT
The DNA here is from genome assembly GCF_009193385.2 of Nasonia vitripennis. NCBI lineage: Eukaryota > Metazoa > Arthropoda > Insecta > Hymenoptera > Pteromalidae > Nasonia > Nasonia vitripennis. The sequence goes on along the minus strand of NC_045757.1, from coordinate 23,408,070 downwards.
GTTTTAGAAAAATCAACTACGTGAGCCGGATGAATTAGTTCTCTATTCTGAAACCTCTCCGAAACTGGAAAAAATAAGTCTTGTTATAATCGTAACTCACTCATTTTTAATGAAATATGATTATATACATACCTTCCGGCATAGTTGATAAATCATACACATTTAGATTATTAGCTTTATTGTCTCCTCCGGCGGCAAATATAAAAGGACTATCACAACTAGATTCAAGACAGATTATGTGGCCTAAATTCGTCTGTTTCTCTAAGACCAATTGTGGTTCTAAATAATTTTTGACATCCCAAACTTTAATTGTTCCATCTTTATTAGTACTGACTAACAATCCCGGGCATGACACGCTCATTGATAAACCTTTAAAGATGTTTTAAATAAAATCAATAAAATATGAAAAGAAACAAATTCATATTCTGGAATAAGCCTATACCTGCAATCTCCACTTCTTGCACTTGTTTTTTCCAAAGAGGTTTGTCATGCCTGATGTCAACACATTCAATATATCCATTATCTGTACTTACAAAAAATAAGTTAGAATCAAACCGATTCCAGACCACTTTTTCAACTTCTCCAGATGCTTTCCATGTTTTTGCTACTTCTGTTTTACAGTCAAATAATCGCACTTTCCTAATTGAAAACAATTATTAATAATTTCAATTTATCGTTAGTTTTTGATGAATATAAAAATAGTATTTACTTGTCCATGCTTCCAGTAAGTAGCATATGAGCTTCTGTTTGGTGCCATTTTATTGACTGAATTATTCCCTCAAACGAAGATAGTTTTGTACTTGGAGTTCCATTTTCCAAATCCCAAAGCAACACAGTCTTGTCTGCAGATCCACTTGCCAAGACATGACTAAAAAATAAGAAAAGAATGACGTTTTACTTTTTGCGCAGAAACATTTTATACCAAATATAAGTAACTGAGCATTACTTGTGAGAGGTATTCCATGCAATGTCAAGTACGGCATCCGTATGTCCAACACGCTTGATGTGTTTTTTTTTATTAGGTTTTTTACCTAACTTGAATACTGGTCCAATACCACCTACTACATCTAAATCCCACACTTCAATAATAGGAGTGTCATTGCCAATTGCACAAAGATTACCTAAAAAATATTTTTCATCAGAAACTATTTTTATATTAAATTCTTATATTTGAATATACCAGGTTTTTCTTCTGAGGGATCGAAATTCAGCCATTCGAAACACAGTGGTATATAAGATAAATAATCATGATGGTGACAGTAAAAGGAGCCCTCTGCTTCATTGTAGACTATAACAACAATTACATAATTATATAAACATCAGATATATTGGGAATATATTCAACCTATATAATTTATTGATTTTATTTGTATTAGAATCTTACCATATACTTCCAAAATACTAGCTTCATCCATTATATGCCCAACCAGAACAAGATTGTCATTTGCTTTTATAATGTCGTCTTCCTTTTCTGAATCTTCATCCTCACTGTCTCCGACTGTTACTAATGGATCTTTGCCTTCATTAATTACAGCAATTCCATCAATATTAGCATAGATATCATCAGCTGTAAAATAATCAAAATTTAACTCATTTCACAGTAAAAAATACATTAGGCATATAAGAGATTTGATATTTCCTTTCAATATTTGTATAGTCTGTGAGTAATTTACATTATAAACCTGTATGATAATTCTATTATTACAACTGAATTTCAAATCAACGCACCTTCATCATCATATTTGTCAAAATCAAATTCATCATTAGCTTTTACCGAACCATCTTTCATCTCCTCATCAGTGGCGGTATTTTTACTTTCATTTGTACCTGCAGCCTCCTCATCTTCACTGTCATCTTCTTCTTTTATTTGACTACAAAAAAAAATATTATCATCTATTGTTAACTAAAAATGTACTATATAGAACAAATTACACGGTTTTAAACTTACTTTAACTCTGACTGTGTGTTTTGTATGATATTTTGCAACTCTTGAGGCGTCAATTCAATCTAAATTTTGAATATAACCGTTATAAATAATTGGATTACTCTATTGCATTAATAACTTTACTTTTCATTAATTTTTATCGAACAAAATCGATTTTTAAACCAACAATTAAAAAGCTAACCTTATCAGGTACCGAAGCAGCTACTCCTCTCCTGACCCATGTTAAGCAAGATATGTAATTCTTTTGATCTGTTTCGCTTGTTTCGTCCATTATCTTGTTATATTTAATTCTTTTTTACTAATAGTACTTCAACTAATTTTAATGTTGTTATTACGGGTTGCTCCAGATTGTGTTCCGGATATGTTTATATGAGATCAGTCTTTTCCACGATCCACGTGCATCGGTGCGCATTCGCGGACACAAATCAAAGAGAAAGAACTGCGTAAGTATGACAGTCATATTTACGCTTCTTTTGGACAATCTTCAATCTAACCATTTTTTACCGTCACTTACCGATACTGTCCAAAATTTATATATAGGTATAGACTGGGGGGTGACGATCATATGGTTGACGATCATCCAATGAAATCCTACCGCTTGTGGTTGTGACTTGTGATTGATCAGCATCAGCTGTGTCATAGTCGTCGGTAGGCGCAGCTGACATCAATTTTGGAGTAATTTGTTCTTGCTTTGTGATAAAGAAAAAAAGTATTATTTATCATTTCTACAGTATCATCAAGTAATTCTGACATGTAAGTACTATATTATTTCAATCGGTTTACGGTTTGTTTGATAAATTCTAAAGGGTAATAAAAAAGAATTTAATTTTCAATAATCATTCATTTTTGTATGAACTTATATTTCAATTAATAATTTTAAATTATCAATCATCATATATAGTACAAATATGTCTGTTGCAGTAAAATTTTTAAACTGTATGATATACTGTATTTAACTTGTGATATACTGTATAGAAAATAGTTGATGTTACTTTTTGAGGTTATACAGATACAAATAACGATTTCCTATTATTACATGCTTGAATCTTGAAATAAAATCCAACAAAAATTTCATTAACTATTCAAATTATTTGTTTTTCCAGAATGAACAGTTCATCAGATCCTCGCCGTCCTGAAAAGGAACTTCGCTACAAGCCTTCTGTTGTAGCCAGCCAAGCTCAACCAGGTGATGATTTGACACCAGACTACATGAACATTTTAGGAATGATCTTCAGCATGTGTGGTTTGATGATGAGGTTAAAATGGTGTGCATGGGTTGCACTGTACTGTTCGTGTATTAGTTTTGCAAACTCAAGAGTCAGCGATGACACAAAGCAGATTCTAAGCAGTTTCATGTTGTCGATCTCTGCTGTAGTGATGTCATATCTACAGAATCCACAGCCTATGACACCGCCATGGGCAACTGCCATGCAGTGAAATATATGGAATAGAATCTTTGATTTTAAAAAAGACTTGCTAAAATATGAATTCTATGGATGATGGAAATTTATATTATGTCTATACATTACAGTAATAGATATCTATATATTATGTATAAATAAAATAAAAATAGGTAAATGGATGTTGATCATAAAATAAACATAGACATTTTCATTTTTATAACTGCATTAACATTAAAATATGATGGAGCATATTTGAAAGATCAATAATACTTAAAAAAATGTGTGCAAAATTAATAAATACTTAAAAAAACAACAAATGCATAGTTTCTCTAAAGTTACAACACTACATTGCTATTAACAAATTATCTTTTATACTTACAATTTGTATAAATATTTAATAATTTGAATTTATTTATTTCCGTTTAAATTACAAAAATAATTTTTTAAATTATGTAATCAGTATTTGCATATGTACTATGCATCTTCGTTTCTTGATGGCGAGTGCTTTAGTGTAGTTAACATTATCGTTCCAAATGACCAAGCAGCTCTTAATATCTTAACAATATAAATAACAATAAAATTTTGATTAGTAATTCTAATTAATTTTTTTACATTTTACATACTAAATTATTTATATTTGATGACAGTTTTATAATGTTTTTCATGATTTTTGTAAAAATATATTTGATATAAAAATCTAAGGTTTGATCAATTTAAAAAACTTAGAAAAATGTCTACGTAATAGATAATGAAACGTAAAGAAATGTAATAAAATGTAGTAGATGTGTAATAAAATCTAAAAGAGGTTCGAATAAATCGAATAAAAAGTATAAAATATCATAGTCCGGGCGCTGGTGCCTGTTGATCACGTGTAAATTTTCATCCCCCTCAGTAATTTGGGCTTGCTTAATGTTTATTAACTATGCGAATCGAAACTGGTTGATTTCAAAACGCAATATCTGTATATATACTGATTTGCAATAAACAAAATCAATCGCTTGACATTTAGGTATTTTTCAATCAAAGGTATTATCTTACAATTTTTTTTCATATAATGCGTATTTTTTGGATTAAAAATGAATCAATTTTTTTCAAATACGATTTCTGTTCTGAAAAATATGCATTTCACGGAAAAACTTGTTAAAACACTTTCGATTTAATAAAAATACCTAAAAAATGTAATGTAATAATTTTTTAACTACTATTGCGCTCTTTAAAGAGCGCTACAAATATATACTACAAGTGATCGTTATACATATATTATATTATACTAATTACTAACATATTTCCCTATTTAGTTTTTTATTTTCAGTAGGGGTATTATACTATTATACTATTGCGTTGATTACTCTTAATAAATACGCACCGTAGCAAAGTTTTCTATTGATAATATTAGTATGCTTCCTGCTGTTAAATTTTCAGGTTTCAAAGTGCGCTGCATAATCATGAATACAAAAATTCGTACCCTTGCAGATGCTTTATACCAGTCGTTATTATATCTAATATACATAACGATATAATTTATTGAGTATACAATTTAAAATACTTATATAAAACCGTTAGAAATTCGCATTTACATTTTTTTTTGTCATACTCACGCCGTTGTATGTATATCATTGCATGCTTGTATGACTTGTTGTCCGGACTGATTTACAAAAAAGAGATAGATTGTGACAATTGGCATTACTAGCAAGGGTCGTATAATTGCACGAACATTTCCTCTGAAATAATTTAACTAGAAAACAAGAGACATAAATGTGTGTACTTTATATTATAATAAACATAGTTTGATATATAACATATTATAATATCAAACTATAGTTATTATTGATTAGGAATTAAAAATCATTTTAGTTCGTGAATGGACGTCTGATTTTATTGATTTACTTCGAATATACCGGATGCAAGAGCAATTAAACAGGAAGCTTCCATAACGAAAAAGTCAGCACTAAAAACTTTCTCAATTTTCTTCGTGACTCTGTAATATCAAGAAAAGAAATTGAATTATGCTGATAAATTGTTATTACTTATAAATTTTAAATTATTTCTACTTATAGTCCACCTAAGAGCTCTTTTATGCATATTAATAACTTTAATCAACTTAGGAATCGTCGATGTATCATCAGTTAATTCTTGTAGTGGATAATTGTGTTTATCATAAATTATCGCATTTTGCAATCGGTACCTAGAATAGCGATATGAAATATTATGAAACATCAATTATTTGAAAATATTACTATCCGTGTACCTAGATATTTGTTTTATAAAAAAAAGAATGAATTACCGTGCGATTTCGTACAGAGCACAAACATGTTTGACACTGGAAATATAAGTTGCAATGGCCGACATATACGTTAAACCAGAGTATAGCATGATAACGGTCCCATGCACGGCGACCTGCAAATCGTAAAACTTCTCATGAATTACCATGGATCTGTAATAGTAAGGAAAACTGTGGGGTCGATGATATTCTGACTCCTCGTTGAATATTCGTGGAAGAAACTCGACGCATGAACATACTATAAAAGCAGAGACCCCATAAACTGAAAATGATAAAATTATTCTCAATTAATCTATTGTTAAAGCTTTTATTAAAAATAATTTCACAATCGCATACCCATGGTTAAAAAGTTTTGTCTTCGACCTTCCAATAAAAATGATCGTAGTATGCCCCGTTCCGAGTTGTCGGTCAACTTCTTCAAATCTGTTGCTATTCGTTCGTATAATTTCTTTATCTGCGGATTCATGAATAAATATAAATAAAATTGGACTTACCAGATTGAGTAAAATCACTTAAGTGACGTAAGTTAACATGCACCTTATTTTGTTGATTATAAAGAATCGCACATTTAAGAAGACCAGTAGAACAAAAGAATAAGCCTACTAATGTCTCTGCAGTATTCACAAACTCACCTGGCGAATGTGTAAGAATGCCAGCGATCTTTTGAAAATAAAATGATACATGACGAACATATTATAATACCTATAAGTATAATACTATACTCACTAGTGTAAAATTGAACAAAAATGTGTTGCTTGCTAACATTGCAAAAGTAATTCTTTTTCCCAGTTTTGATTGATAAGGCCATAATCCGCAAATTGTCAAAACACGTTTGTTTATTTCAAAATATTGGCTATCAAATGAATCCATTTTATACCGAAGAGCAATTTGAATCCGAGCATCAAATATTTTTCAATGTACAATATGCGACTTTGTGAAATAACTGCCACTTGAATACTTATTTTACAGCTATTCTCCAATATTTTCAAAGTATATGCCATTATACATATAAGGTATATATTTTCTACTTTAAATATATACAGGCAAACTGTAAAAATACAAACTATTAATTGCTACTGAAAGTATTGAGACATCAGTGTTAATTATGAAACTTTTTCAATCAAAAGCAAACTTCGATACAGCTGTCGATTAAGTCCATATTTTTCACAAACTTTAGTTATTTCGTCCTTCTTTACTCCAAAAATCTAATCGTGGTATTAACCTTGACAAATTTCTGACTAGAAATGATACAAACACTACTCATTTGTGCTGTTGGATTCAATTGAGAATCATATCATCGCTTTTAACGAAGACTCGATTTCGTACTTTTACGTTTATAACTAGTAAATATATTTGTCTCTCTATGCACTTAACCGCAACGTTTTCAAAACTTTTTTTAGAATTTCGAAATATTGAAAATATTTTGAAAATTTGATGTCATTAAAGATATAGTGTACATTTTGCCGGATAATTGCCAAATGTACAGTCAAATATATAGTCTTCGTTACGAGAGTGTAAAATCTACTTAAAATATTACTATGCGGAAGTTCAAATGTCTTATTTATCGAGCGAGGATATATAAGTTGTGATAATTTTTGATTACAATTGTCATAATCAGAACATTGCACATATGAGGAACTTTACGGGAAAAATACACATTTTGGACCTCAAAAACGGTGAAAAAAAATGTTACGGCACGCTCCCCAGCCAATCTTCTTTTTATAATTCTATATTTTCAAAACAATGCAAAACTACGTACATATAGAGAAAAAGTGCCTTGTGGAAATAAAAAATGTAATAAAGTGTAATAAAATATAAGAAAATGTAACAAATCGTACCATTTTGTACGTTTTTGTTGGATTTCGGACCTTTTTTACGTTTTATTACAATTTATTACAAATCCTTGATCCAGGATTTCATGGGGGTCTCTTCTTTGAAATGACAAATGTAACAATACGTAAAAAAGTATAACAAAATGTAAAAAATTGTCTGTAAGCGTAATATTATATGAGAAAATAGCGACTTTTTAATTTTCTTACTTCTGCTTACATCCTTTTACTTTTTCTTACAATTTCTTATGCATTGTTACATTTTATTATAAAATTAATAATTAAAAAAATATATTGACTATATTAGGCGGTAAAATAACATATTTAATAAAATGTAATGAAATGTAATAAAATGTAAAAAAAAGTTAACAAATCTGAAAATGTAAGAAAATGAACAAAAACGTATGAGAAAAAATGTCCGAAATCCAACAAAAAGGTACAGTTTCTTACATTTTTTTACGTTTTATTACAATTTATTTCAATTTATAACATTTTTTTCCACTAGGGTATGTACGTGCTTGATTTCTGAAGGCGTAAACAATAAATGTAGATTGGTAGGATGAAAGTACGGTAAAAAAGAGTAGTGAATCCTTGATTTGGTCAAAAGTTACAATTAAAAATGTGGTACAATCATGAAAATTTAAGGATTTTTCGGAGTCAAGAAATTCGTACCTTTTTCTTAATTTTTTTTATATTCTTAAATGCAGGTAACTTGACCAAATCAAGCATTTTCCACTTGATTTTTTTAATTAAAGCTCTCTTCCCGTACTTTCAGCTCACACACAGCCTTCAAGATAGCTCTAAAGCTAAGCAAGTACGAGTTTGCAAAAGCGCTGTTGTGCTATGACGCGCGAATCGAGGTTAAACTGTCGAGGACTACTATGCACCGGTCGATAGTGAAAGACGCAATCTGGCGATGCTATTTTATAGGCTTCGTGCACGAGGACAACAAGGAAATTTTAATTCTTATCAGAAGAGGTGCTAAAATCGACCAACGCACGCGCACCAACCACACACTTTTTGTTTCTGTTTTCATGCATTGGGTACATGCCGTTGAATACTGACTAGTTTTTGATGAATTTGAGTAGCTTAAAGATAAACAGTATAACAAAGCACTTTTTCAGTTATGGAACGTGGTTTTGCATTGTTTTAAATTTTTACAATTAGAAAAAAAGTGGTCCGGGTGAGAGCCCCAACATTTTTTTCACCGTTTATGAGGTCAAAAATGTGTATTTTTCCCGTAGAATTCCTCAATTAGACGCATCTTTTATATGTAACACACACGCATACCAGACCAAGTTTTTTACATGCGTTTGGACATGCAATATGTAAAAAACACGAGTAGCACCTCCAAACAATATCCCAACAGTCAAAAAGTTACGGGCACTAAACCGTAGTTAAAAAAAAAAACTAAACCGTAGTTCTATACTTTTCCACCAGGTGGACACGGCACCGCCGAAGCATTGCATACCAGCATCGGCAGCAACTCCCAACCGATGTAGCCACCTGAAGATACTTATTGGAGCGAACTACCAAGACTGATAGCGGTAGATCATGGTTTTTTGATACCGGACTTACGCCTGCGTAAGTCGTAGCAGTATGGTCTTCCGTCTTCGGCTGCAGGGTGCAACCCCCAGTCGTAGAGTTAGGAGGTGTGATTCCTATCTTCTAGGAAACTACCCAAGTTAGCCGCCAATACCGTCACTACCGACCCTTAAGGGTACTTGCCAAATTACCGATGACGGCCAGCTCTGGTAGAGCACCGCGAATACCTTAGCTTACTTAGTTAAATATTCAAGAAACGTACCCTTTACAGAGACGAAGTGCGCGAAGGCCTTGTTGCCAATTGTATGCATATTTTTTTCTCTTTAAATATACATGATTAGTTTAAGTCATTAAACGATTGTGTTTTCTCTAAACACTCCTAGGGCGTCAACTGAGGCCGCGCGTGCGTTGGTCGATTTTAGCACCTTTTCTGATAAGAATTAAAATTTCCTTGTTGTCCTCGTGCACGAAGCCTATAAAATAGCATCGCCAGATTGCGTCTTTCACTATCGACCGGTGCATAGTAGTCCTCGACAGTTTAACCTTGATTCGCGCGTCATAGCACAACAGCGCTTTTGCAAACTCGTACTTGTTTAGCTTTAGAGCTATCTTGAAGGCTGTGCCACCGTTGACCGCGTGGTGAAGGGTGTCGTTCCCTTCGTCAGCGTCATCCCGAGTGTTGGGGTTGACGCCGCTCTTGAGAATTTTCCGCTCCTTCGCTTCGTCACCTATCCTTACCGCCTCGACCAAAATGCCGGAATTTCTTTTTAGGGCTATGTACCCAGCGGTTCCGCTGCTCTTATTTACCTTCTTCTTGATATTCGTTTACTCGTTTTGTTCATTTTGTGTTGAATGGCGAATGCATTACTACTCACTGTAACCGATTGCTTCTTTTAAAATTGAATTATTGATCGTACTGGTACTGGCTTTCGTGTCTACTGCTTCTAATCGATGTCTATATTGACTGATCACTGACGGAGTCTTTGACACTTCTGGTATAGAGTCGTAAGAACAAGGCCCTTCAATAGGCCAAAAGTTTCATTGCAGAGAGGGGGTAAAGACAAACCACCTCTATATCTTGAATCGTGTCGCACTCTCTCTCTCTCTCTCTCTCTCTCTCTCTCTCTCTCTCTCTCTCTCTCTCCCTATTTTCTAATGCATCTAACTACCTGGTTATTCCGTCATACTGCACTAGGATCACACACCATAAAGTAGGGTATAATCGGCTGGACGGCGCCAAAAAGCAGGCCATAAAGTATTTTCTACGTTCGGCGGTGGTTAGCCATTGCAACTCACGCCTGTAAGAGAAGGTATGCTCGTTTCTCCTTACACCATAGATGTACCGAATTTCCGTGTTTACAAGTCTCTAGAGTTTAGTGTTGTGTCTAGGGTCAGGTCGCAGTATACTAATGAGCAGAAGTCGATGATAGGAAAAAGAAACACACTTGCACAAGGTGTTGACGCAGCCTGAAGTTGGTACTCTTCCGAAAGAAGTATAGCCTGTACATCAATGAGTGAGCACGTTTAGATATTTGTGTTACGTGCTCTTTCTATGTAAGTTTGGAGTTAAGCACCAATGCAAATTGCGCGCTGAGGGTTCGTAGTCGACCCGGGCTCCTTCTATGTTGATGTAGGTGTTAGGTGTCATTGGCTGTATATTTGCAGGTCATCCGCGTAGATTAGATGGGACACATTTGGATTCAAGCAAAAACAGATGTCATTGATGTACAACGCGAAAAACAGAGGACCTAGAACAGATCCCTGTGGAAAGTCAGTGTTTAGTGGCAGAAAGGTGGAGAGTTCGTTGTTGTCATCAATGACGGCCTGCGTTCTCTTCCCGTAAGGTAGGATGCAAGCTAGCAGATAACCTGCTTGGAGAAGCCGAAAGACGATAGCTTTCTGAGTAGCCTGACGTAACACACTGTGTCAAATGCCTTGCTGAAGTCAAATGGAAGTAGAAGAATAACTTTCTTATTATCTATTCCAAGTCTGATATCATCAGTCAGCTGAATTAAGCCAGACTGTGTGCTATGACCGGTGCGGAAGCCAGTTTATAGGTTGTCCATGAAAAGTCTTGATTCAAGGTGCTCTGAGACTTGCCTATGCACAGTTACTCCAGCGCCTTGGATAGAAATCAAACTAGAGAGATCGGCCGGTAGTCAGTCAGAGTTGTTGGGGAGCTGACCTTATTTAGTGCTCGTACCAGCGACGTCCAGGCAGAGGGAAAGCGTGACTCGCTCAAAGACAGGTTGAAAATCTGACATATAGTAAAGGAGCGAGTACTGGCAGTGCCTTAGAAATTACAACCTGTGGAATGCCATCACTTCCCCGCCTTCGGTGTTAAAGTGCGATACAGAGGCCGATAAATCAGACACTGCAATAGCACTAAAACTGAAATATTCAGAGAAGTCCAGACTCTCTAGGGTTTGCAGATAATCCTCAACTGCAGGAGCGAGTGGGTCGTCACCGATTGACCTTCTAGCAACAGAAAGAATATATACGAAGAAAGCCGGTGTGGTGACAATACTCAAAAGGAAGTTTGGAAATCCGCAAAGGAACAAACCCTAACTGAGTGGCAAAGACGATTGGATTCCAGTGGAAAGGGGCGATGGATGCACGGCTGGACCAATAGACGACACGGGGAAGTAAATTACTACCTTACGCAGTTTTTGAGCGGACATGGGTGCTTTCGAGCCTACCTATACCGTTTCAAGATAGAGGACAATCCAAATTGCCCAGTATGTTTGGAAGCAAACGAACATGCGGAGCATGTCTTCAGTGACTGTTCGCGATACGAAATGGAATGAGAAGAACTCGAGCGTTACCTTCAGACTAGGGTGACCCCTGAGTCAATGATGACAGCCATGCTAGCGTCGAAGGATGGCTGGTGCGCAGTAAACAACTACGTAAAGACCATTCTTAAGAAGGTTAGAAATGACAAAGAGAATAGAAGGGAAGGACAAGCCGAGACAGCTGAGTAAAACTGTTGCTCGACGAAGGCCACTAGGTAGTAGATACGAAACGCTCCTCGGACTGATGCAGAGGAACGTAGGTCACAGAGTTGAGCTCTCACTCCCCTGCCCGATGCAGCGGAACGTAGCAGCTAGGGTTGATTACCTCCGAGTGCTCTTTAGACCGATACTGAGGAACATAGGTAACTGAGTTGAGCCCAGACTCGCTCACCCGATGCACAGGAACGTAGGTGTCGGGGTTGAGTTTGTCTAGAGGATGGCTGGTCGATGCTGCTCAAAGTACACAGAAAAACTTTTTTATTATTTTGGAAGCTCTGTACATCCGAGATTCTTAGATGTACAGAGACTCCAAGTTGGAACCCTGGGACGCCCAATTCCCGAATGTAAGCCATTCCCCACCATGCGAGCGTATTTACGCACGTGAAGAAAACGGTGGTGGGGGAAGTCTGCATCTAGGCCCGTCTCGGCCTGCATGCCAGAATGGGGGCCCCAGAGGTCCAAAAGTGGAATCTCTTAGACTCCAAGAGTTTCAGACTACACTGAGAGAAATGTAGAGTTGGATTAACCGGAAACTACTGGAGCGCTCAAGCAAATGGTTTAAGGTTGAATCTGCCTTAGCACTACCGCTGTTTTTACCTGGCAGTAAGTATAAGTATAAAAATTGAATATTTAATAAGTGATTCATTGTTTTGGCATACAAATTGGTTTAAAAGTCCTCAGAGTACAGTTTATCGTATTTGTAAATTTTCATGATCCCAAAGCAGAAGGTTTGCTTAGCTCTGACGAGCTTACGGCAACATCGGGTTTTAAGGGGAATGCAGGTCTACGGCTTTCAGATAAGCCAAGAGACTTTACAGGTATGTCACATTGTACTCTGAAAGCTTGTAAACCAATATTCATAACTGAACAATGCATTGATTTATAATTATTTAAATTTTGTGCTTAATCATAAGTATACAAATATTGAGGTTAAGAGGTTAGGTTGTACACTGCGCGTGAATTGATCCACGGTATTGCTACCAAATCTGACCGTCACAAAAAAACCACATGGCCATAGTCAACAAAGGAGGAGTTTTCATGTAGCTGTCATAGCGACAGTCATGAGGACAGTAATAATACCGTGGATCAATTTACGCGCAGTGTACATATTGCAATACTTATTCTCAAACCTTTCGCAAAACTTTTACAAATTCCACGAAACCAATATGTCCCTTATAAATTTGTCACTCATTGTGATATGATATGCTAAAAAACATAAACATATAAGTAAAACCTCACGTGTTCGGTGCGGCTGATATAGCGCGGGGAGGAGCCAAGCTTGGACTACTGCAAACTCCGGTAGAATCTGCCTGAGTCCACCACTAAATCAGCTGTGGTCGTCCAAGGCTAATACCACAGAAAAATGTACGGCTATTCTAACTCTACATTTCTCTCAGTGTACCCAGAGTGTCAAAAATGTTTCCGTGTAGACGACCGTACGATGCTGCAGGAAGCAGACAGCTGGACAATGCAGAATGAAGAAGAAGGCAGGACGATGCAGAATGAAGAAGACGAGTTTGATCCTGAACCTCTAATCACCTTGGTGGATGGGGGATGTATGGAAATGTCAAACCTTAAAGGAGAAGACAAAAAGGGCTAGTTGACGGGCCCCACGGTAGTATTGTTCAACGATAGTACCTGTGGGAATCCGGTGTGGAAGGGCCACTTGTGCAGAGCTTGCTCTGTCTACGCCACATACAAAAACACATATTTACCGCAGTAAAGTTTTCTATTGATAACATCATTATAGTTCCTGCTGTCAATTTTTCGGGTTTCAAAGTGCGTCGCATAATCATGAGTACAAAAAGGTGTACTCTTGAAGATGACTTGTACCAATCAATATTATACCTATTAATTAACGAAATAAGATGTGAATATGCATATTTTTAAATTCAAGTGGTTAGAAACGGCGAATAAAACCAAGTCTATCATTTCAGCCAATTTCCTTGAGGTTAGAATTTTAAAATTGCAATTATATTCAAAACGGATACTTATTTGTTTCTCAAATAATCAAAATTTAAATTACGTCATAACGGCTTTAAAACATCCGGTCATCATTTTTTTTAAGAGAAATTAATCTGCTGGGGGAAATCAGTATAAAAAAGTTTAAATCAATTTAGTTGAAATAAGAGAAAGAATCAAGATTTCATCCGACATTCATTAATGTCAATCAAAAATGGTAATTTTTTTTTGTATTTCCCACTCCATATAGAAAGGCAGTTTTTGTATATCGCAATCTTTTTTATACATGAAAATTGCTCATCGTTATTTGGGCATACTTTTTTGCATTTATGTTTGTCGCATGTAATACTTACGCTGTTATATGTATATTGTTAGATGCTTGTATAACTCGATCTCCGGATTGATTCACAAAGAAAAGATAGATTATAATAATCGATACTACTAGTAAGGCTCGTACAAATTCGCGAAAATTTCCCTTATAATAATTGAACTAAAAAACGAGAATACTTTGAAGTATGCGTTATTACTGAAATCCGCCAAGAAAACATGCAGCATGCTTCGAAAAATATATGATCGTAAATTTATATACTTCGAGATCAAATATGCCAATTGCAAGAGCAATCAAACTAGAAGCATCCAAAACGAAAAAGTCAGTACTGAAAACTTTCTCAATTCTCTGCGTGGCTCTGTAAAATAAAAAAAAATCAAGATTCATGCTCAGAATTATTGTGCGAAGGTTTTAAAAAACTTTAATTTTTCTAATTTTGTCAACCTAAGAGCTTGTTTATGCATATTAATAACTTTAATCAACTTAGGAATAGTCGATGTATCATCTATTAATTCTTGTAGTGGTTTATTGCTTATATCATATACGATTGCATTTTGCAATCGATACCTATAAAATGGCGAGATAATGAAATCATGAAAACAATCAATTGAAAACACTCGTATCAACGGAGCAAGAATTTTTTTTTAAATTGAAAAGAAAATGAATTACCGTGCAATTTCATACAGAGCACAAACATGTTTGACACTAAAAATATACGTAGCAATAGCCGACAGATATGTTAAACCAGAGTATATCACGATAACGGTCGTATGCACGGCAACCTGTAAATCGTAAAATTTCTTATGTATTACCATGGGTCTGAAGTAATAAGGGAAGCTGTGTGGTTTATGATATTATGATTCTTTGTAAAATATTCGCGGGAGAAACTCGAAGCACGAAAATACTACAAAAGCAGCGAAAGAATAAACTGAAAATGGAAATATGAATGTCAATTAATAAACTAATAGATGTACACATCATAAAACTATTCAAGATAATTCCTCAATAATACCCATTGTAATAAAATTTAAACTTCGACCTACCAAAAAAATGACTGTAGTATGACACGCTCTGAATCGTCGGTTAGTTTCATCCAATCAGTTGCTATTCGTTCGTATAATTCCTTTACCTGCCATGAAAAAACAAATGTAATGAATTCGGACTTATAACCTATTTAAATGAATCCATTCAAGTATAATAAGTAAATTCACCTTATTTTGTTGTTTATAAAAAATTGCACATTTAAGAAGACCAGTAGAACAGAAAGATATACCCATCGAAGTCTCTACGGTATTTACAAACTCAACTGGAGATTGCGATATAATACCAGCTATCTTTTAAAATGAGACAGAAATTATTCATCTGCTATACTAGATGGATGCGTGATTTAAAAGAGCGAAGTGCGATCATAAAGTACCTCACATACTTACTAGAGTAAAAATGAACAAAATTGTGCTACTCGCTAACGACGCAAAATTAATTCTTTTCCCTAATTTTGATTGATAAGGCCACAACCCACAGATTGTCAAAACACGTTTATTGATTTTAAAATATTGGCTATCAAATAAATCCATTTGTACGGCTAGTAATTTAAATTATATCATCAAATGTGTTTTAATATATACAACTCTACTATCAATCCGCCATCAGAATATTCTTTTTACAAATATGCTGCCAATATCGACAGCGTATGTCATTCATACATATTCAAGGTGTATTTTTTTACTTCAATGTAAACGTAAACTTCAAAAATATATACTATTAAGTGTCACTAACAGTAACTGAAAGATCAATGTTGATTATGAAACTTTTTCGATTAAGAGTAAACTTCAATATGCCTATCGGTTCAATCTACGCTTTTTACTACAAACTTTGGTCATTTTCGTGCTTTCGTTTAAGGAAAACCAATCCTGGTACCATAATAACTCTGAAAAGTTTCTGACTGAAAATGAACCAAAAATTACTTGATTAATTGAATTAAGTATACCTAATAGTTGTTGTGACTCTTTTTGATTACAGTTGTATGCAAATATCGAATACTCGATACTTAAAATTAGTACAAGTGCAATATTTGAAAATAGTATATTATGTACCAAGGGCGTAAAGTTGGCTATTTTAGGCCGAGTGTGGAGTTTGCAGTACGAGTCAAGGCGAGTTAGCCCGAGTCGAAGGCGAGGGCGTTTACGAGCCGCAGACGACTAAAAATGCTGCTTAGCCCTTGGTGCACACCATATTTTTTGTAACGCATGTACTGATTTTCGCGTTTTTAGAAGATTTGCCAATGAATCGAGTAGTGGGCGCAAAAGTACTTTTGCGCCCGCTGGTCGGAAAACGACTACTTTTGTCCCTAATTTTAGGTCAAAAAAACGCGAAAATCGTGCATGTGTTACAAAATAGTATATTGTGTACCAAGGGCGTAAAGTGGGCTTTTTTAGGCCGAGTCTGCGGCTCACAAACGCCCTCGCCTTCGGCTCGGGCTAACTCGCCTTGACTCGTACTGCAAAATCCACGAGGCCAAAAAGCCCACTTAGCCCTTGGTGCACACCATATTTTATGTAATGCGCGGACGTATTTTCGCGTTTTTTCGTACTTGTTAAGAGGGACTGATGTGACTATTTTTTGACACGACAACCGTGCTCTTGTCTTGTTCAAACATTATATAAAAGTCAAATTCATTTTTGTTTTTTTTTTTGTAAATAAATAATTGATTTTAACAGTACCGAATTTATAATGAGAAAATTGGAAAAAAATGAAATAAAGTATTTTGTAAAGGGTTTTAATGAAAAAAATAAGAAATTTCGACAATCTTAATTTATATTTAATTATGAATTATATATTGTTCAAGAACATAACAGTTTGTACATTTTTTATTTAATAATAAATAATGCAAATTTATCAAAATCAACTTTTTTTTTAAATTACAAAAAAATAAAATTGGCGGGCAATAAAGACTTTTTAGCGGGCAATAAAGGTCATTATTGCCCGCTAATTCGTTTTAGAAGCTAATTCATTTTAGCCCGCCGGTCAAAAAAGAGTCACTTTAGTCCCTATTAATAGGTACGAAAAACGCGAAAATCGTTCGCGTGTTACATAAAGTACTTTTTATATCGTCGGTCCCTACGAAGATTGGTACAGTTCAGATTTGCTACGAAGAATAGTACGGTTCAGATTTGCCGCGAAGACTATCTTTCCCACATGAAAAAATCCAATTGTTTTGGAGATAAACAAATAGTTATTCTGGTTAAAATTAACAAAAATGAAATATTTTTAAAGTTGCCAACAAAATTTAAAAAGTTGTTATGAAATTCAATTTTATTTTATTTTTTTAAATTACAGTTTTCATTAAAAATTGTTTAAATTTCGAAATTTAAACAAAATTTTATTGGAAACTTTAAAAATATTTTATAGAACAGTGTGGCTAAAATCCGCTGTTAAGTCACGCCTATCTGTGACTAAAGTAGTCCTTTTTTTCACTGTGTTTATCACACTCGCTACGCTCGTGCGCTAACCTTACGGTGCAAATAAGGACTACTTTAGTCACAGATAGGCGTGACTTAACAGCGGATTTTAGCCACACTGTTCTATAAAATGTTATACGATACTCTTGACTTAAATTGTTCAGTTTTACATGTCGCTTAGTGCCCTCGCTGCGCTCGGGTGCTAACTGAGCCGTGTAAAAAAGAACCATTTAAGTCACACGTATCGTAATGTACTATCAATTTTATTAATTTTAATCAGAATTAAAAAATGAAATGTACTAGTCTTTGCTGCAAATCTGAACCGTACTAGTCTTCGTAGCAAATCTGAACTGTACTACTCTTCGTAGGGACCGACGATATGTACTTTCAGGATTCGAAAAAACGCTTATAAGTACTTTTTCAAATACTTGATGTTTTTGGAAAGAGTATCCAAGACTCTACAATGAATAGCTAAATCCGACGCGCGCTTCATGCGCGCTCAATTCTCTTGAGACTAGAAGTTTAAAATTGTAACTGTATTTAGACTGAATATTTGTTTCTTAACCAATCAAATCACTGTAATAAAAGCTTCAAAAGATCAAGGCATCGCTTATTTTTAAGAGAGATTAAAACAGTAATCATGTTTTCCGGTTTTGCGCTGCCAGCTGTTAGGCTATGGATTGTTTTTCCAATCAGTGTATGTAAGATAAATCAATTAAAAAAAAAAAAAATTCATGAACATTTTTAAGTACTCAAGGACTGTTGTACTTGAGTACTTTCATTCAATTATACAGTACTCAACTCTGGTAGAAAATTAACCATTTTGGTTGGTTAACGTAAATTAATCAAATGGAGGCATTCTTTCCCAAAATAAATATCGGAATAAATTGTCTAACTTTATGGTAATCAGTTAAAGCATCTACAATATAACATATTTACGGGGAAATTTTTTTATATATGCCCGTTAGTAAAAAAATTAAAAAATCGTATTTAATATGCGAGTTAAGGTATTTTTTGTTGTTGTAATTATCCCAACAATGATTATAAGGAATTCTATGATCAGAAAAAACTCATCAGTGCCCTTACCAATTTAAAGTTTAAATTTCTCAAATTAGAAAAATCACCAAAATCAGCCTTTAGACTAAAAATCTGGATACACATTTTAATGCCAAAGCCGATTTTTTTGTATCAAAGATTTTTTTAACTGCATTACTATTTAATTTTGGATGAATACAAACATTGGTTGCAATAAATTTGGTTTAAATTGAAAAGGAGTGTGCAAGAGATATTTGCAAGTAATTTTAATAATTCAACAATTATTAATATTTAAAAAAATATAAAATAAGTAATAAAATTATGTAGATTCGGTAGAACGTTACCTTATTAACATAGAAAAATTAATATATATCCATCATTCCTTCTTGCTAATTTATACACTGATATACTTATAAGATGAATTGGCATGGGAAGTTCGTAAATCATGAAAAGATAAATAATTTAAATAAATAAGTATATAAATATAATGTATAGTATGTTTATAAATGAATAATAAACTGTTTTTCGTCACAAATTTTATTTCTTACAAATTATTATCTCTCGAGTGTTGCGTTAGACATAATATATGTTGATTTTTCTACGAGTTTGACCTATAAATATAACGCGCTGAACTATTTATATAATATAATCAATCCTAGATTTTTCTAAGCGTTTAGGAGTGTCCTTTTTCTCAACTAGGATAAAATCGTAGTTTCTTTGTATTTCTAATTTATACATAAGTACAGTATGTCTTTTCTTGCGACAATTATTGACTAGATCTGGAGGAAAGACACGTTTTTCGAACAATCGAACTGACTTTATTTAAAGAGACTTATGTAGTTCGACTCTTGTGGCATTCCTGAGCTAGTATCGCAGTTTCTCAAAGGAGCTTGTTCAAAGAAACATTAGGAAATCGATTTCTTTCTTTTTTATTACGAGTTGTTTCTTTGAAAATCCAGTTTTATGTTTGTCATAAAATTGAAGAGTTTGGAATAGAAGTTATAGATTTTATATATATATATATATATATATATATATATATATATATATATATATATATATATATATATATATATAATGTCTGATAGGTTGTTTCTACGTAGTAGAACTATATAATAGTATAATAATCACTAGAAGTTATTTAATACTCAACTAATTAACGATATTCTTCGAAATAGAAAAATGACATCACCAGCATTTCAACGCAACCAAAGTAAAATTTAAAAAGTACGTGTACTTTCTCAACTTGAATTCCAAGCGCTTCGACGACCGAAACGTATCGTTAACTTTACATCTCTAAATCACATCGATATTCATTAAATGTATAGTCGCTTTGGCAAAACGCTCGAGAAGAAATACTTTCCAAAAGAACAATTGAATTCTTCATAGAAATTGACGTTTTATTGCATCGGATAGAACTTAAACATTACTAATTACTTTCTACAGGTAGGTGTCTATAAGCGAACGCAGTTTTTACAGTGTAATGAGTTTTCAAACAAATATTTGCACTCTAATGGTCCCGTTGACAATAAATTAAATCTGTAATATATCTCTAACTATAAACCGATAAAGTACTTAACTAATCGATAGTACGTTGTCAAAGCGCGCGGTCACGCGCTGATGGCAAGTATAATATATACTTGGTGTTATCATTAGTGTTATATAAGTGTACGACGTATATATAGTATCAAGTCAAAGGTAATACAAAATTTTTATAAAAATAGAATCTAATACTTGCAATTTATGAAAAGAATAATAGTTAATGATAAAAGTAATATACTATAAAATTCTATAATATGAGTATTAGAAAAACATTAGATAGTCAAATAAGTTGATGATTTAGTCATAAATTACTTTCTCTGATATTTTTAGTTTTCTAAGGGGTAATGTTTATGATAGAATTACATTTAGTACAAAATACCTTGCCTTCATTTATTATTTTACTAAAAGGTTCCAAAAACATTTCATTGTGATTTATAACGCTTGATTCTGATGATATCTATATTTTAAGAATTACTTTTCAATAAACAGATGAAAGTATAATGTATTTAATGCTTCGATAATTACTGGCGAATGCATTAATCAGTGACATACTGATATTCAACGGGATCCAGAAGTCATATAATAAGGCATTAAGGGTTAATGAGATTTGAATATTAGGTCACCATCAGAATCACGTGTGGAAACGAAAGACTCATAAGTAGTTATGCTTTAGAGATGTTTAGCTTCAGTTATAAAATTAGGGATTGCCAGAGGTACGTGATATTAGGCCTGGAGCAAAAATCGTAATATTTCCACCAGCAATTAATTACAACTCTTTTAGTGGAACGTAACGACCATAGTTGCACCATTAGGATCAACATCCAATAACGCTAACCGCATATCTGTTTTGACCTCATGCCCACATCTTTAATGACGTAATAAGACAGGCAAACGACTGTTTAAAACTAGTAGTGATTCATCAAAATATAAACCTTCACGTAATAATTGGCGTTATAAGTCACAAATATTTTTAGTTCGTTTTAGCTGGACGTGTTGTACACATTTTTTCACTATTGTATGCATATAGATATCGTATTTCTAGGTGAAATATATATAAAATAATCCTTACTTTTTATTGTACAAACTCATTAATAAGTAATAATGAATTGCACTGTATCAGTCGCATAAATGCAAACAAAAATTTGTCATTTATAGAAAGACGATAATCATCCAACATATTTTTTTCATATTTCCGAACACAAACCATGTAGAGGGCTTATAATTTTAGGAAAGAATAATATTTCATTGTGAAAAAATTTAAATAAAAGCAAAATGTATTCTGTAATGTTGTCTCCTTATATCTAGAAAATGGTATACCAATATTGAGCCAGGCGAAGGTTGACAAAAAATGCGACAGTATAATATGATAGACAATAGCGGAGCCGCTTTCAATGTATTACAATTTTCAAAGATGCATAGGAAAATCGGAAATATTTTCACTGTATTTTAATATTCCTCATTAAAAAAACACGAAAAATACTGTACACTTTCATATTAGAGCGTCGTTATCATCTATAGAAAAGTGTATAACAATAAAAATAAAATCATATGCTCATCGATATCTTCAAAAGACGC
The DNA here is from genome assembly GCF_009193385.2 of Nasonia vitripennis. Taxonomy (NCBI): domain Eukaryota; kingdom Metazoa; phylum Arthropoda; class Insecta; order Hymenoptera; family Pteromalidae; genus Nasonia; species Nasonia vitripennis. The sequence continues at coordinate 23,386,156 of NC_045757.1, read as the reverse complement.
TTTCATAATAATCACCTACTTTACAATCTTTCATATATACATTACGCGCATACATATACATTGTAAAAAACACGTTTCTTCTGAAACCTGTTAAAATCATGTGACTAATCACCTGCAATTGAGATTTCGGAAATCACATAATTACAACTTGAGGAAGAAGACACGTGCTTTATTGAAAAAAAACTCAACGCAGTTGGAAAAATCCTAGCTCAAACGCTGCTTTCTCCCCTACCAACAAGAGTGATAGGGTAGACGTACTTCTTGCGCTTGGCGTTGAAGAAGGGCGAGTTGTGCTGTTGCGTCGCGTGTTGAGGCGTCGGCGAGAGGCCACGTAGAAGTGGTAGCGAAGCGTCGCCACAACCCGCGGCGACGTCGAGCTGCTTGTTGCGCTTCCACTCGGCTCCGAGGTCCGTTGCCGGGGCCATGAGACCCTTGCACTCGGGAGAGCTACGCACGCTCAGGAAGACGTCGTTGCTGCTGTCCTTGGCTTCTATCGACGCCTAATGGAAGATAATCGATATTTTTTTATGTACATGAAGAAGAATTTTTTAGAAGTGTATAATTTTATTGTACCATCAGCAGCAATAGTATTATAAACTTATGATATTAATATAAAAGAGATACATCAGTTATACGAAATTTCAGTTTATTAGCACAATTTTTTTTTTAAATATCTATGATTAATCCTGTTGTTATGTTTTTTATATGGGTAATAAAGCACAAAATCCATTAAACCAAGACCTTTGTGCCCGTGGAAAAAAAACATTAAATAATAGTATAATCGCAAAGCCTCTTACTTTTGCTTCGTAGAAATCAAGGCTAGAGCCGTTTGTGTCCATTTCCTCTTCGGCGAAGTCGATCTGCACACGGTGCGATATCCTGGACGAGTGGGACGAGGCATGGGGCGACGAGTTATCCGATAGGTCATCCCTGCAACAGGCGGCCGTGCAAACTCTTGTATCTCTGCGAATCAAAAAAGAAAAAAATCGGCTGATGAAAATGGATCAACTACATTGTGCTGCGTTTGGTTTTTACGTTGAACGTTTTCAGCGAGGAAGAGATGTATTGGATTTTTTCGGATGGGAGAGCGTATAGATCGAATCTCGCGATGTCAACTTGCCAGACGGCTATATACGGGCATGTATGTTATGTCCAAGGGATTGTGGGCGCCGTTAAATGTAACGCTTGTCCGAATACGGTGAGCAAATATTTTGAAAAATCTCACAACCTCACGGCCCCTCAAATCCGTCAAAAATTAGCCATTGTCCCACCACGTGTATCCAATAAATGAGAGCACAAAAAAAAAATGTGTATTAGTAGGATGAAAGTACGGGATAAAAGCTTCAATTAAAGAAAAAGCGTTAAAAATGCGTGTATCTGCAATTGAAAATGTGGACAAAATCTCGAAAATTGCAGAAAAATCATGAAAAAAAGGTACATATTTCTGAACTCTAACAATCCTGCAATTTTCGAGAATTTGTCCGCATTTTCAATTGCAGGTACATGCATTATAACGCATTTTTTTTTAATTTAAGCTCTTATCTTGTATTTTCATCCTACTAGAATAAATTTTTTGTTTGTGCCCCCATTCATTGGGTACATGCTGTGGGACAATGGCTATTTTTCAACGAATTTGAGGGTCCGAGAAACCAGTGTCACAAGGCACATTTTTAGTGTTGGAACTTGGTTTTGTATTGTTTTAAACATGTACAGTTTTAAAACAAATGTTCCGTGCGCGTGCCCCAACAACTATTACTCACCGTTTTTGAAGTTAAGAAGGTGTATTTTTTCCGTAGAATTCGCCATATATGAATCATTTTAAGAGAAGTCGGAGACTGTAGTCGAAAAATCGGATTTTTGCAATTTTAAGGTCACACTCACCCGACCATGTTTTTTATATGCGTTTGGACATGCAATATGTAAAAAACATGGGTGCCACCTTTAAACAATATATCAACAATATGAGACAATTGCTAATTGTCAAAAATAGCCTTTATTGCGCCCCGGGTAATTTATTACCTGGACGCGGCAACATTATTTTTTCCGCTGAGCATTAATGGACAACTGAGCTCGAGATCTTCGAGAAATTTGAAAAAAGTCACCTACCATACCCCAGCCTGCAAAATAATGATATTTGAATAAAAAAATACTAATTGATAGATTTTTAATAGCTCAATTCAACTGCGTTGTTCTTTGACATTGCTCACCTTAAATTATTTGTTTAAAAATCAACAGTTATTGAAAAAAAATTCATTTATCGGTATTTTTAATCTTCCATATCTTTTGGTGTATATAATATTTTTAACTGCTCAAAGTGCTAAAAACTGGTCAAGTTGCATATATAATTGCTCAAGTAAAGTTTTTGTCAGCTCCACTTTCCTTAATTGTTAAATAAATAAAGATAATTTCAACGTAGGCAGTTGAGCGTAGCGCATGCGCGCAAACAGTGACGCGCGGTCGCGCGGCAATTTAAGATCAATAAGGATCTTCAAAGCTTTGAAGGTGTTTCATAACCTCTTCATAAATAAATAAATAAAAGTAAATAGTAAATAAAAAAGTGTGCCTGAGTATGTATGTATAATTGCTTTAGCACAATTCTGAGCAAATACATCAATGTGCTAAAGCAATAATACACGCTTAGACAAACTCTTTGCGAAGGAATACATAGATCAACATCCGAGCGGTCCGAGCCCGCTGACGTCGACCGACATTGCGCGGTGCGCATGCGTACGCTCATTTAATCTAAAATACAACTGTTACAACTATTTTTTATTATTTAATAATTAATGAAAGTGGAGCTGGTAACTACTCTACTTTAGCAATTATAAATGCAACTTGAGCAGTTTTTTTAGCACTTTATATATATATATATATATATATATATATATATATATATATTCGCATATGGTTTGGAGGTGCTACCCATGTTTTTTTACATATTGCATGTCCAAAAGCACGCAAAAAACTTGGTCTGGTGCGTGTGCCCACAAAATTCAAGAGCTTGATTTTTCGACCGTAAAGTGTCCCACACGTGTTGTATATAGAACTTTATTTCCTTGAAAAGTGGGACTTAAGTCAATACAAATTAAATTTAAAAAATTTTCAAGTTTCTAAAATTTAAGAATTCAAACATTTTAAAATTAAAATTATTTCTTTTTTCCAAAAAGGTGATGATTTTTAAATTTTTACAAAAATTTATTAATTTTTTTATATTTTCAAAAAATTAAAAAAATTTTCCTGCATTTGCATGAGTAAAGTAACTTTATTCCTGCAAATGCGCGAAAAACTATACGAGGGGATAAAAAGCTACTTTAGTCCCGCTTTTCAGGGAATAAAGTGGCTATTATAGTTAAGCCGTGAATAAAATATAGTTTTGTCTACGTTTCAATGCCTTATCGCTAGCAAGCCTTTTATCTTCCTTCTTGATTGTTGACGCATTGTAGTATGCGTCAAGAACAGCCTGTTCTTCTGGCGGTAATTTCCTCACCGGTGTTGACAGCTTCTTTGGAGCGATGTTGAGGTCCTCGACTTGTTCGCATAAATCGTTTTACTGCCTCGATCCTTGCAGTACTGAAAAGCAGTACTTAGCAGTTACTTGGCTTCTCGGATCTACGCCGACCCATTCAGCGCCGGGCCTCTCTTTGACGTCTGCCCGGGCAAAGTGGGGGAAGTGACACGCCCTGAATTGAGCTAGCTTTCTGATCTATAAATAGGGTCGATTACTCGTCAGTAGCTTCAGTTTCTTTCGACACTTGCAAGGAAGCATCACCATGGCGAGTCCAGCGGCAGTTTTGGATGGTAAACTAGACAAAGCTCCGACTACGGATCGACGAATTCGGACGGCTAAACGCCAGTTGAGCGACTTGTCCGTACAAGTCAAGGATCTGAGCATCGCTTCAAAGAAGCTGTCAATAACGGTGGAAACCGGTGGAGAACATGGTCTTCTTGACGCGTACTACAATGCGTTGACCATCACGAAAGTAGATATGAAGCTTGCCAGCGATGAGCAGTTGGCTCCGAGTACAGATCTACGAATACGTGCGGTTAAACGCCAGTTGAACGACTTGTGCAAACAAGTCGAGGTCCTGAGCATCGCTCCAAAGAGTCTCTTGACACCGGAGAGGAAATTAACGCCAGAAGAACAGGCTCTTCTTGACGCATACTGCAATGCATCGACTGTCAAGAAAGAAGATAAAAGGCTTGCCAGCAATGAGGCATTGGCGCTGCCTTCGAGGGTCCGTCGCAAGTTGGCCCTTTAAAATATTCATTATCTTATTTTTAAATCTATTTTTAAATATTTACAAATTGCCCTTTTCAGGGCAACCATATTTTAAAACGTAGAGATAACTATTGTTAATTTCATACATTTTTGTATATCTCATGCTCAGAACTTTTCTTATTATTATATTATATTGGGTTCGATAAAAGTTGGAGCCTGTCTATAAGGCCCCCTGCAGCGTACGCAAACATAAAAATTGCGTACGCGAGCGTTTCCCACCACAAATCCACCTTCCGCCCCTCTTCGCGTATCGAGTAATTTTTGCGGACGCAATACGAATAAGTCAAACGTTCGCGCACGCAACGAATAATCGCGGACGCAAAATTTGGGCACGCAAAGAATACTCGCGGACGCAAAATTCGCGCACTCAAAGAATAATTGCGGACGCGACAATGAATATGCTTTGCGAGCACGAGAAAAAGTTGTTAGGTTAGGGATACATGGAATAGCTATGATAAAATTTGTTGTCACGTACGCGCATACAGGTACGTGCGCGCCAAATTTAAATTCTCTGCTGTATGAAGATTATTGATTCAAGAGTAGCTTACGGCTATGTGGAATAAGTATAATTCTTCTACAAGAAAATAAAGTCTGAGAGTAAAGTATTAACGTTCATTTGAATGTATCGAAATACAAAGTCTTCTTATTCAGTAAGCTGTTGCCAATTTGAGTCTCTTGATCTCTGCGCATTATGCAATTCTTTTTAAATCAACGCACAACCTCTCAATGATTTATAAATACAATAAAAGTATCAAAAGCACGATGTCAAACAAGTTCTAATGCAGTCAATGTAACTAACATGATGATAAAGTAATGAAAAAAATTGAGTAATGTATGTTGCGAAACTGTAGGCCTCTGTGAAATTGAGCCTCTGCAACTTTAGATGGTCAAATATTTTCATGTGTACCACCGTCAAGAACACAAATATTTATTTTCTAAATTTTTCCATTTTTTTCCTTAAAAAAATATTTAAAACATTTTAAATGTTTTCTTTTTCTTTTTTTCTTATTCAAGCTGATTTCAATCTAAAAAAACAATAGTAGTAGAAATAGTAGTAAAAAAACAATAGTAATAGTAGTTAAAAAAATAATATTTCATACTGTGAATTTAGAAAATATAAATACTTACATTGGCTAGTCATAAGTAGATATAGATACAACATTTTAATTTAGACAATCATCGCAAAACCAGGGTATCTTTTCATCTTCAACATCTGAAGCTTTTACATCGGCACAAAAAAAGTGGTACCAATGTAGACAGGAATTGCATTGAACCATACCATATATTGCCTCGTTGGTGCATAAATTGCACAAAAAGTAATTTTTATCCTTTTTTAATTACGTTTTTTAGATAGCTTAGTGCTTTGTTGTCCATATAGTATCTTAGAACATCAACTTCAACTTGATCATCGATAAAAATATCTTTCAAATTATTTTCGTTCATCAGTTTTCAGTCTTGTAGTTTTATGGAACTAGCACCTTCAATGATATTATCAATCCAGTCAAGATTAATAAGATATTTTAACAACGTTCTTGCTTTAAGTACTCTGTTTTTTTTTCTAATACATCTGTACCTTTGATACAGGAGGCAAACCAATTGCTCGAGGTTTGCCTTGCTTTGGCCTACCTCCAGTTTTGGGCTGAGTATTGAAAACAAAATCTTCATCGTTGAATGAGTTTTCAACTTCTTCCACTTCTAATTGTTCAGTAATTGGCATTTTTTTCTTTAAATTGAGATTGGTTTTTTTAACTGAACAATTGCTATCTTCTACGGTATCCTTCTCATCAGATTTTGTTTCATAATCTGCTTGTTGTACGTTAACTGTTGATGATAAAGCTGTGTTCATCAATTCTATTTTAAATGTATCAAAACTGCTTGCTGCCAATGCACATGCTTCATCTAAAATCATGTAAACATCTATTTTTATTGACATTTTAATTAATAATTTAGAGTCTTATTTTTGTATATTTTACCACTATTTGTTAGCTTCTCATCTAAATCATCAAACATATCCTTTAACGAGCTTTCATTAAGCAAATCATCTAGGCGTTTCCAATCATCTTTTGCATTTTTATAATCTTTTGGTTTTACTAATTAAAATATTATAATTGATTTAAAAAAGTTATCATTGAAGTATTGAAAAAATAAATATTTTAAGCATGTGTATAATACCAGTGTTAGCACTTTTCATTTTGAGAACTATGGAAATGCACTCATCATTGTGATCTAAATTAGAATTGTCACCAATCCTCAACTCCTTATTATTATTATTGGTTACTTTTATCTTGATTTCAAACATGCACCCACATTTTGTACTTTTTCTAAGTTTTTCTAACAGCGTTACCTCTGGATTTAAAAGTTCCATATAGCGATTACACTGGAGGGTCAAAGAGTTGTCTACCAGAGTAGGGTCAGCCTTTGTCTGACTACCATGAACTTTTGATAATTTGTATCCTTTTTGCTCATATGAGAATTGGAACGCTTCAAACTCACTATAAGAGGTGAAAGTTTGACCAACTCTGAGATCGTCCGACATAATGGAATTGTTCTAAAAAAATGTAATAACAATGACACCGTTAGAAAAGAAGAGCTCGACCGCCTATATATACACATATGCACTTTATACTGTACTAGACTTGGCGCAGTGCGCTGCGCGCACTGTAGTAGACTATAATTTCATTAACTTTACAATATATGATTCATTTCGCGCTTATATAAATTTCAAAATTGCCGCGGTTTCGTCGCCAACTTCCTTTTAAAATTTTAAGGTTATGTCTCGAGAATAGAATAATCTCGAGAGTAGAATGTCTCTAGAATATTATAAATACACATTATAATTTGATATGTATTATAGTATTATATTACATTTTTAATATTAGAATCAATTTTAGAAATCAAAAACAAATCAAAAAATTCTAACGATACTTTTGACGCATGCGCACTACATGAACCAATCATATTGACGCATTCTTGGCTTCACTCTATCCGGTCATGACTTTTTTATATAGGGATATACAAAACACAAGTCTTTTTGCGCGATTTTAAGATGCCCTTTCTGCACATTATATGCTCATTCTATGCTCACCAGCTCGCGATATCGCTTTTCAAATTACCTTACGATAATCTCACGTATTTTTGCGTGACTGAGAGAGCGAGTACCGGCGTTTTACCGGCGATACGTTCAGATGAGATTATTAAGTTCGGAAAGTTTTTGCGATGTGAGTTTTGGCAAGAAAGAACAAATCAAAGGGAGAAAAATTGCACTGGGTGGTTGTATATCGAGTCAGGAGATCAAGGAAAGAGGTTATAAAACCGGTTCCCGAGAGCCAAAAATAAACCGCCTAGTACGGTGCACGCTGTAGATTTATTAAAATTTTGATAATTACCAACAAGAGATTCTTACCATTGTACAAGATGCAGCTTTGAATCTTTAAAGCGTAACGTTTCGACGTTTTCCGGTGCTGACTTTCCTTGCAAATGAAGTTCAGGAACTATTCGCTTTGATGCACATACATATGGAGAATTCTACGGGAAAAATGCCATTTTCTGGTTGGAGAAACCGAAAAAAACAAATGTAGGGGCACACTCCCTCGACATTTTTTTCTTATTCTGCATGTTTAGAACCATGCAAAATCACGTTCCAACATCGAAAAAGTGCCTCGTGACACTGTTTTGTAGGCCCTTCAAATTCGTCGAAAAATAGCCATTGTTCAACGGCATGTACCTAAAGGATAAAGGCACAAACAGGAAATGTATTACGGTAGGAAGAGAGTACGGAAAAAGAGCTTGAATTAAAAAAAAATGCGTTAAAAATGCTTGATTTGGTCAAAAGTTACGCACAATTGAAAATGCGGAAAAATCATGAAGAAAGATACAAATTTCTTGACTGAAAAATCCTGCAATTTTCATGATTTTTCCGCATTTTCAATTGTGTGTAACTTTTGACCATATCAAGCATTTTCAACGGATTTTTTTTTATTGAAGCTCTTTGCCCGTTCTTTCAATCTACCGTAATACATTTTCTATTTGTGCCCTTATGCATTAGGTGCATGCCCTTGAATAATGGCTATTTTTCGACGAATTTGAAGGGCCTAAAAAACAGCGTCACGAGGTACTTTTCCGATGTTGGAATGTGGTTTTGCATGGTTCTAAACACGTACAATAAGAAAAAAAGTTGCGGGATTGTGCCCCAACATTTGTTTTATTCGGTTTCTCCAACCAGAAAAAGGCATTTTTCCCGTAGAATTCCCCATATACTTAGGCCTCTCTGACGCCAGCAGTCGAAGATGTAAATCGTTATACGAATGTCGAGTGTGGCCGGCATTACTGTAAGAATAACACTTCTAAGGTGTTATTAGGGCTTATGAATATACGCGTGTTAGTTTTAGAGGTTCGAATAAGTGCGGTGATTATTGTCTAGAGCTCCGGTAGTCCGTCCATGTGCGCTGTGCCATGTGGCACACGCAGTTAAATGTTATTGTCAGCATCTTTATTCGGTTTTATCAGCCGCCTGGTTTCGAAGCTTTGAAGAAGTGCGCCGACTAATTTTGTGGACAGGAGTAAATATTGTTTAGTTTCACAGCTACTCTGTGTCGGTTCCAAGTACTCAAGAAAAGCGCTCGATGCAGCTCTTCTAGAAACTTGTTCAGGAAAGTGCTCCTCTTATTGGTCATGTCTGAAAAATCTATTAAGAAGGGTGAACAATTTTGCTCTTATCAAGAGTTTTATAGTACACTTCATACTTTTCAACAAAATACAAAGCAGATATTTAATATATCTGATTGTTCTAAGTTAGAAACGCATCCAATTGATGGTGGCAACAATAATTGTGTCTACGAAAAAGTACTTGAATGCAAATTTGAAAAAAATAGACACGGCAGTCAAGGAACAGGCCAAAGAGAAACTAGGTATTTTTATACTTTTTCTACTAATATTTTATATAAACAATGATTTTAATTTTTATATTATAGAACAATTAAAAATTGTTGCCCAGCTTTTATATATTTGACATTATCCGTTGATTTAAAGTTTTTGGATATTAAAACTTTAAACGTTGATCACTGGCAACATGAAGGATCTGAGGTTCAATCCTAAAATATTTTTGTTTTAATCTCTTAATAACCATAATTTTGTTCAATCGTTATATTATTTTATTTTTTTCTTAGACATTTTTCAAATACTTACCGGAAAACAAGAGAATTCAAGAAAAAGATAAAGAGTACATAAAAATGGTGATAACAATGAAGTGCCCAAAACCTCGAATTCAAGATGATATTCTAAATGAAAAAGGTATCTACATGACTGCCAAAGACTTGCAAAATATTGCACAAAATATGAAATAAGACAGTGACGATAACTTAAAGACAGCTAGTTGATGGCTACGAAAGTACTACGCAAAATAAGTCGGGTCAAAAAAGTGAAAAAATAAGAAAATCACGAATATCTTCGTATGTCGTGCTTGTATAACTCTAATTGACTGTTAATTGTGTAAAACGTTTGGAAATCGATTAAAATCCGTAAGCCTCTTTGAAATTAGTGTACGACACAAGGACTAATATCAATACGAAAGATTTAAGGTTATGTTCATTTCAACAAATGCTCAAGAAATGGGACAAAAAGTGTTTCATTACAAGTTATGACTAAGCTATTTCTCATAGCCATTTCATAGTTTCCAGCCTATTTTAAATATTTGAATTTCTACCAGAGATAAGTCAGCTATGTTTAATTCAAGACTGAAAATGTTAAAAGAAATTGCAATAGATTTAGTTTATCATGGTAGTACAGCTACAGGAAAATGTTTTGAAGAACGTTTGAATTTGTTGAAAAAGATTGAATATGCTTGGCGTAATAATAAGGACGTAGGCGTATATGACAACAAAAATGATTCTGCTCAGAAAAATCAATCGATGAACAAAAATAACGATACAAATACCAGTGATAGCTTTATCATACCATCGCCCGTAAGGATATCTGGTCGACCGAAATGAATCACTAAGAGTACAGTTCCTATGATAAGAAAAAGAAAACCCAAATAACTGTGTAAGTAGTATTAATTGCTTTAACCTAATTAATTATTTATTTATATTTCATGTATTAATATTAATATATGATCATTTAAATTTTCAGAACTATCGAGTCTTGGGTTGCGGGTACTAAAAATAATAATTTGGATTAAAAATAAAATAAGACAGGATTCATATAATCGTTGCGATTATAAAATTAAGTTAAAAAAATATTATACTACCTCATCATTGTAGCTATTTTAAAAGCTAAACAATAATATCTTACTCTTAAATCAATAATTTTCATATAGCAGGACATTTAAATTTGGTGCGTACACACCTGTAAGTGCGCGTACGTGACAACAAAGTTTATCATAGCTATTCCATGTATCCCTAACCTAAGAACTTTTTCTCGTGCTCGCAAAGCTTATTCATTGTCGCGTCCGCAATTATTCTTTGAGTGCGCGATTGTTCTTTTAGTGCGCGAATTTTGCGTCCGCGATTATTCATTGCGTGCGCGAACGTTTGGCTTATTCGTATTGCGTCCATAAAAGTACTCGGTACGCGAAGAGGAGTGGATGGTGGAGTTGTGGTGGGAAACGCTCGCGTACGCAATTTTTATGTTTGCGTACGCTGTAGGGGGCCTTGTAGAAAATTATTATTTCTAATTTTCACAAATTGCTATTCTTAGGCAACAATATTTGATTTAAATAAATCAATTAATTGAATAAACATAGCATAATATTTTCATATTTTCACTTTCTACGCATTCGGAGATAAGAAATCGATGCATTCGTATATTAAAGATCAATAAATTGCATTGCAACTTTGCTAAAATGGGGTCGACAATTAGAAATGTTGACATTGAAACTCAGCCCAGAGCGTCTTGGTTCCCAGCTCTGAACCCTTGTTATATATATATATATATATATATATATATATATATATATATATATATATATATATATATATATATTCACGCATGCGCGGTGCGTGTACATATCACATGATCTAACACACACATGCAAGAGCGTGTCCATGAGCATATATGTGTGCAAATCCACAGAAAACCGGACACTTCAGGGGTCTGAGTGAACAAATTTGAAATTTGAGAGCACATCTACCCGATTACTTTTTTTCGTTCTTTAGGTCATATAGAATCCGAAAAACCTTGGGTTCTCAAGATTAAAAAATACCTATTTTTTGCCGGGCAGTAGTTTAAATTCTCTTATGAGAATTTAACACGGGGAAAATTTTCGAAAACAAGCCACGATTTAACGTTACCTACTCAGCGTATAGGGTGCAATCCAAAAATGTGTATTGCAAAGATCAGAAGAGAACTTTAATTTAAGGGCTGGTGAGTTAAAAATGGTTGCCTGGGTAAAAAGTTGTCTAGACTTAAAAATAGCAAAACATCGTGAAAATTTCGATTTTTTACGAAATTTAGTGATTTTTCCCATTTTCAAAATCCTCATAACTTTTTATCCGAGAGGTCAATTTTAACCACTCGGCCCTTAAATTAGAGTTCTTTTCTTCTATTTTCACTTTCAAGAATCAGATTGAACATTTTCCTGGTTTCATCAGTTATATATATGCCCATCAATTATGGCTGTTTTAGATCTTCTTCATTGTCATATATATATATACTTCGATCCTAGCAATACACATTTTTGGATTGCACCCTCATACACTGAGTAGGTAAAGTTGAATCGTGGCTTGTTTTCGAAAATTTTCCCCGTGTTAAATTCCCATAAGAGAATTTAAACTGCCCGGCAAAAAATTGATATTTTTTAATCTAGGGAACTCAAAGTTTTTCGGATTCTAGTTGACCTAAAAAACGAAAAAAAGTGGTCGGGTAGGTGTGCTCTCAAATTTCAAATTTGTTCACTCAGACCCCTGAAGTGTCCGGTTTTGTCTGGATTTGTACATATATGGATATACATTTAACACGAGTTTGCCGCTGAGAACCAAGATGCCCTCTGGGCTGAGTGTGTATGTCAACATTCCTCATTAGAGTACTACTATGATTATTACTATGATATTTTAGATTAGAGATTAGATTTTTATTTATTATAAAATTAATAATTAAAAAAAAATATATTGACTTTATTAGGCGGTAAAATAACATATGTAATAAAATGTAATAAAATGTAAAAAAAGTAAACAAATCTGAAAATGTAAGAAAGTGTACAAAAACGTATGAGAAAAAAGGTCCGAAATCCAACAAAAAGGTACAGTTTCTTACATTTTCTTATATTTTTTTTTTTCTACTAGGGTAGTTATTAACGTGACGATTCATACCAATGAGTTTGTTAGAAAAAATGCTGTCTAAGTCGCGCACGCTTGGTAAAAGTAACCAAAGCAATCTCACCTGCTGACGAGGACGGAGTCTCTTCTCCTAGGTACAGGGGGCGGTGGTCCTTGGGCCAAACTCTTGGCGCTCTCGTAACTCGCCTCGCTGTTCACTGCACTGTTGCTATTGCTGCTACTGCTCACATTGCTACCTACAGTACTGGAAGTCTGCTCACAGCGCAGATAGTAATTTTTCGCTGATAGCATAGCAAAATGGAGGTTGTTCTTAAGGTCGTCCGCGGCAGTCGATAGGTTGCCGGTGATCTTAGGTGTTCGTCGCATCATCGGTCGATGACAACTCGGTAAAGGCGAGGGTGGACTACTGTTCGAGGCTTCAGACATCGTCTCTGGGGTAGCTAGTGGTGCCAATCGGCCTAAACTGCTCCAGTCCGTGGGACGGCAAGACCTGGTGAGATATTTCGAGCGTTAGGTTTATTTTGGGGTACACACTAAATTTTGTTGTAATCACTATAATTATTATTAGACTTGTTAGTGATACGTTGTTTGGTTTTAAGTACGCGCACACACACACAGAGTGTGTTTAGTTAGAGATTTTGCTTTGGTGATTGTTGAGTAACAAAGCATACACACCCACCCATACATTATTGACCGTTATGCACTAACATATTTTAAATTCTTAAATTTTTGGAAGTTTTATTAACTTTCCCATCAACGTGCGCATGAAATAGGACCTTTTTTATGCCTGAAATTGAGAGAGAAAATTGATCATCCCAAGTGTGTTTTTTAAAAGTGTTGAGAAATATTTATTGCTCACCTGTTAACAGGTGGGAAATGAATATTTTCTTAACACGTGCATGAAAAAGACCTGTTTCCATGCATCTAAAGTGAATGGCAAGCTGTTCATTTCAGTGAATTATTCCCACCCGCTACTGAAAAACACTCAAAATGAATTAAATTTTTGAAAAATGCTTACGACTCAAAATGCGCAACTTACCATTCACTATGTTTATGAAAACGGGTTTTTACAGGCACTTGTCAAAAAAAGTACAGTGTATAACAAGGGGAGGGGGGGACATTTTTACCTCGGGTGAGATTTGGGCACGAGACGGAGTCGAGGGCACCGCAGGCTCGTTAGAAATAGCCCGTTTCCCCCCCTAGTTCCTCAATATATTATTCTTCCCTAGGTGAGCAATGTATCCATTTCTGACCTCTAAATTTTTATTTTCAAGTTTTGTTATGTAATATTATTTTTTTTTCATTTTTAAGTATGTTGTACACGATTTAAAATGTACGATTCTCTCTCACACTTTAAGGAACGAAATAGTATATTGTGCAACTGGGGGGAGGGGAAGGGCTATTTCTAACGAGTGCGAGATTTGGGCACGAGTTGGAGTCGAGGGCGGCAAAGGCTCCCGAGACGAAGACGAAAATTTTTAAAAAATTTTGAAAATTTAAAATTTTAGAAATTAATAAAAAAACGTATATTTCCTTTGTAATGACAGTGGCTGAGTATAGATCCCACTTTTCAGGAAATAAAGTGGCTACATAGTTCAGTCGTGAATAAAGCACTATATGCAACATCAGAGTAAAGTTGATTATTCCCTCGGGTGATTTACTGAAACGTTCACCCGCGGGAATAATCATCGACTTTACTCCCTTGTTATATAATGTACTACTTCATGCGCTCGTTAGAAAAACTACGATGTAGAACATAGATGGAAAAGCTATTTGAGATTTGGGTGAAGTGTCTTCAGCACTCGTCTTCGTCTTGTGCTGATCATCTCACCCTCGCTAGAAATAGCTTATTTTTTCCCTTATTGCACAATGTACTATTCTATGATGAGGTATTAAATAAAATGTCAATGATAGAGCGTAGTGTAGATGACAGAACTTGATAATATGAGTTAAATGTTCTATATACAGTACGATTGATGTGAAATGCTTTAATTATTTAATACTAGCGGGTTTATTATTTGTAAAGCAAAAGCTGCCGTGCTTATGAATGTTTACAGCAATGCTTGTAGCTTTTAAATATATACTGTGTTATTTGTAACATATATTATTTTACATCATAGTATTATTATAGATAAAATTGCGATAACGCTCATTATTGGTGAACGTGTGAGTTGCTGATTTTTTATATATTGCAAACGACGACGCGTACATATACTGACACATAATTGTATGTACACAAGTGTATGATTGTATGCAATACACATGTGCTTGAAATAAATAGTTTTCAAAATGAGAAGTTTGAATTCGTGATATGAGAAAGTAACAGGCATTAAAGCCACATAAAACAGAAGAATATAGATCGAAGTGAAAGAAAAATATATAAAAATATCGTGTTGTAAAGCATTTACCAAGCTGCGTTACTACAGCAGCAGAGACCAATAAAGCTACATTATGTTTTTGGATAAGAAGCAAATATAGTATATTAAATAGTACATGAACGAAAGTCAAAGATCGAACGTCTATAAACTTAAAAATCACAACTATCCACACCGACCATCGCATACCTTCTAGACGTCAACATGTATAGAATCGTAAAAAAGTTTTAACATATCCACTTCCATAAAAAATAGTCCGATCCTTACGCTTTTAACAGCTCAGCAGGTCTTATAGGCGATCCAAGAATCTCACTAGCCAGACTGACATATTCCCAGGGCAGTCCCCTCGAGTCGACACTCAGCTCCCTACCGATCTGAGGGTAGTTATCCGTGAGGGGACTTTGCAGACTTGTGAAACTCGTCTCCAGACACAATCTTCTCCTGGCAGGAGTTGGTCCATCGCTGGCTGGCTGGGCGCGTGTAAGCCCATGTATCATCCGGGGACAGCTGCGCACGGGACTAGAACATGCGAGTAAGGCCCGCATCTCCTGTTCGACTTCGCCGAGATCGTTACCGGCGTCTTGGTGGTAGCCGATGCTGACTCGACTGCTGCCGTGATGAAGCGGGTCACTACTGGCGCCACGACAGTCTGATGCTGAGGATACTCGGCCGGAGACTACACGCTGAGGCTTAGCTGGTCCCAATGTGGTTATGACCTGAGGGGCGGGAGCCAATTGTGCGAGTTTTACCGGTCAAAGGGATTTTCATAATGATGCTTTTGATTGTTTAAGTGAGAGAGATTTTGCTTCGGTGATTTTTGAGTAACGCCTATTGTTTTTAAAATAGTTGAAAGAATCAAGAAGTTGATTCATTCCTACGATACAGTGTTATTTTGCGATATGCGTTATCCAAAAATCGATTATTAAGAGACTATTATTGCTAAAAATAATTTAGACGAGTATTAATTAATAAATTATAATTAACCGTTCTGTAGTGAGTACTATAGACGCATTACTATTTTCGCATCTAAATTACATATAGAACGGATGAGGGCAGACAACCGTGTATATTTGATCTAATGTATGCATTGCATAATTTATGAGTCCTGAAACTTTTTATCTTCATCTTTGTATGTTTACCTTACTCTTATTTTAAAACATTCCTCTTAATAAATTTAAAACAAAGCAAAATTTCTCTTAAAAGAACTATCACACTTAATGATTCTAATATATATTTACAAAGCGATTTCTATATATATATATGTGTATATATATATATATATATATATATATATATATATATATGTACTATCTTTTTGAATCTTTAAGAATGGAATATAAGCTAAAGTGCGTATAATCATGTACTTTTGTAAATAAAGTGAAAAGTCATTTCTTCCTTTTTTCCATATTTTTAATTTATTTTGATGTTGATTCTTAACTATCTATCCATCAGTTTACTATTTTATACTTCAGGATGAACTTTTGTGAATAAGCATAATAATAAAATTTAAGTAGTAGAATGTTTGATTTTTGAGTTTACTAGCTTCTCGAACTCATCGTAAATTCTTTCATCAAACATAGTACTCTTTGTTTCGTTTCCCTTGTTCAAATAGATACATATTATATAAGTTTTATCATAAACACATATATAGTTGACAAAAATTCATTTGTAAAATTAAAAATGCTTTGATCACACAACCTTTTGTTATCGATTTTGAAAAACGTTCTCAAAGCATTTTTGGTCTATATTTTTTATTAACACAGAATAATAAGATTAAAAAGCGAAATGCAATGCTTGGCGGGGATGACGAATGAAGAGACATAATTTTGAAGACATTTTTATCAAATGCATTTTGATTGCAATTTTGTCACAAAATACGTATTTAATCAATTAACACCAAAAATAACAAATAACTTTCACGTCAGGTATACATAGTATCATGCATTGAGGAAAAAAACTCTAAAGACAATAACGGATTCATAATTACAATCTTTACAAAAAATTCACTTACGTTTTTGTACAATATACATACAAATTTATATACAAAAAAATATATTTCGTGCATCTATCTAATTGAGAATGCACATGCAGATGTAAAAATATTTCGATTAAACACACAACAATATTCAAAAATCACCCAAATGTAGCTACACAAACTATCGGTGCCATACTGTTTTACTTGTTCTGTAAATATATAATGATCATGATACAGAAAAATAAACGCTGCAGTTGAGTTTGTGTTGTGCAATGAAGTTGTTAAAAGATGAAAATGGTACCAAAAATGTGACGCTGACACGAATTGAGATGGTGCGAGTTTTTATTTTGATAGTTTAAAAGTCTTTCTTCGACCTGTGATCATGACTTTTTTACGCCTACCTCGCTAAAAATAACGACGCAGATGTTTTATACGTTTCTTTTGAAGTGCCTCGCGGTCATCAAGAAAGTATAAAGCGAGCATATGCTTTTATGAAAATCACTCGATTTTTTCTAGTTTCTAAAGATGTTGCTCGATTCTTATCACGTATCAAAATTATAGAGGATGTGTGATATGGAAATAGTCATCTTTATAAATACGGTTTACTATAAATTGTAATCAAACAAATTTTTAAAGACTTTTTAACAATATCTTTTAAAACTCATCATTATAACTATTCCTATCAATCGATGATAGTTTTGAATTAGAGATCCATTATTTGGCAAAATTTATTGCGTTGTATTCATTGAGCTTTAAAAAGGTTAACTATAACGTTATTGAAAACCGCAGATTGTTTCACGCGGCAAAATAAATCCTTTCACACAAAGGAATTCCGCTCAAAGGAAAAGCTTGCAAAAAGTGCTGTGAGAGTTTGCAGAGATATCAATAATACCTTGCACTGTCGGAAGTCGCACCGGATGTTGGCTGACTGTCGAACACCGCGTCCTGCAGCGCCGAGACGTCCAGTGTCGCCGGCGGACCCGTCGTCGACGTGGAGGACTCGGCTGCCGCCGCAGCAGCAGCGGCGATTGAGCTCAGCTCAGTGCTAATCTCCCGATGCGCCGCCACCTGCTCACCACACATATACCACACAACCCACGCTCAGCCAGCTTCTTTAATCATTATTTTATTTTTCGTTTTGAATGGGTTGATTGGAATTTCGCTCGCTATCGCATTGATAGCTTTTTTATTTACTTGTGCTAGATTCGTAGGTGCATCTTTATGGATTTTCAAAATACGATAGTTTAATTTGTTGAGAAGATAATAAAATTAAAAAAAAAATATATAAAGAGCCTTTTCAATAATTTACTATACCATGTAGAGTAGCATGTATACAAATGACTTAATAATTATTATAAGAATATATTATAAGGATCTGCAAACATTACAAAATTTATTTCAATTTGGATTTCACCAGCTATAATAATTCTTCCGCAAGTTTGTAGCTCAAACCATGAGCATGCTTTCAAGATTTTTTATACATATATATAGAGTTCTAAGGTTTGATAAATGGTAAATTTCGGTGCATGACACTATTCTAATATGACATTTAAACGTATTATAAACTATTAAAAAACAAAATGTTATTCTATGCTGTTTCTATTTAATTTTATAAGATAATGATATAACTTTATAAATTATTTATTACAAATTAATGAAACAAATAATTGAATTACGTGATAGACACACAGGGAACAGTAAGTAGGTAAAGAGGGAAATCATAAAAGAAATAAACTAACTACAACAATGTTTTATGAATAAATCTCGTATATTATCGCCAACAATATCATGTACATATCGAATAATACAAAAAGTGTGCAATGAATATAGGTGCTTATTGAACAAAATGAAATGAGAAAGTTTTTTTACAAATAATGACACGAAAATAATTTACTTTTTGCTAATGTCAATGAAACTTAAGTTCTGCATAATCATATTTTTTTATCAATAACTTCAAATGAATTAGCGTGAAACCACTGCCAAAATGTAAGAATTAGCTACAAGTAATAAAGTTTCTGTACTACGATTTCGATATGAATTTGAAAATAGTTTCAGCTTCCAATTTCACTTTTTATTGTGAAAAAATAAATAAAAGATTCTACAAACTATAAATGTATACGTATATAAAATTTACTTAATGCTACAAATTTCTAATATTCTATGAACCATGCGGCATCCTATATTAATTCGAAACCATGCAATTTTTTCATTGTATGTGTTCATCTATATCAATTCGCAGATCCTTTGTCCAGTATATAAATAAAAAAAAAATTGTTCGCTCGGAGAAAATGTTTATATGTTACAAGACTTTCACCAGGTTCACACTTGACTAAATTTAACTAGAACAACAACAGCAGTATGCTTATGGTTTCTTTTATATTTGGTTCATTTTTTTCTGGTTAACAATAGAAAAATAGTAATTTTCTCTAAACATTTTCTCGTCTCTTTTGTGACAACTAGACATAACAACAAACATATTTTTTCGTCAAAAAAATATTTTAGTCGTTCTTTACGCAAACACCGTAAAAACATTTGTTTGACTTAACATCGTGAATTACTTCTACATTTACAGTTTTATAATCGTTAAAACAGATTTCAAAATGTGCAAAAAGTACTTTCTCCATCATCACTTTACTTTATTACGCTATTATCATTACGTGTTTTAGAGATCAGGTCAGATCGAAATCCGTAGAGAAAAATTAAAAAATAAATAGAGATAGGGTACGAGGTAGATCAAGGGTGAGTAACAGAAAATGTACCTTCTGCTTTTTAAGACAAGAGCACTCAAATGCAAAAACATTCTTATCAAGTGGTCGAAATTAATCTATACAAATTACTTACACTTGCAAAATTAAATATATGTATTAAAGGTATATATGTTTTTGTTGCTTATTGGAAGCACAAATATTTTCAGGTAATGTCATTTACAAAATTAATATTAATTTGAATATAAAAATATGTATATATATATATATATATATATATATATATATATATATATATATATACCTATAAAAAAATAAACAACATAATTTCTATGAGCTACGAGACAGTACAACACAAATCATATATTTTACAGACAACATATCTCACACAGAAGACAATTGACGAAAATGTCTCGTACTAGAAAGTCTTAGATTCATTCGAAATCCATTTTATGCACTTGTCAGTTGCATAAATAAAATTTGAGCTTTTTAAATTTCGAGTTTTAGAAGTCGGTTTAAAAATTGACTTTTGGTATGTTTCTTGATACTGAAATACCTCGTTTAGAATGCAGTAGAATCTTATTTAAGAAGATTAAAAGTTATTTTGCTTTATTTAGAGTTTATGAATTAAAACGAAAAAATGTTTTAAGTACTTTGTCTACAAGTTTTTTATTCATTATCCAATGAGTACTTAAAAAAATGTATAAGAGCAGTTTATTGTCAACTAAAAGCTACTATTTCGCAATCAAAGTCCATAATATAACCCCTATACACAAGACAACACGACCGATCAGTTTACACATAAAAATTCACTAAATTTGTCAACAACGATCGTTAATTGATTTTAAAAATACTCTGCTATCATCTAAAAATTGTCCTAACTTAATAAAGCTATACTCCAGTTTAACCGGCCACGTCATAAAAAAATTCCTACTTATCACGAGCCTGACAAAGTCTTGTCATTAGTTCTCTGGTGCACCTCAACATCGACAACGATTAGTGTCGTACTATTGGGCGATTCGTCCTCGACCTCGTCGTCCCCGATTTCGAGGACGACGTTGCCGGGATTTGAACTATTCTCTTGGGTTTCCTCAAGAGGTTCGTAGGCGCCGGGTCTAAGGACCGCGACGTCGGCCTCGAGTCTCCTCGGTATCGCGCCCATGAGTCGCGCGTGCTCGCTTACCTTATTCAGAGCTTTGAGCATGTTGTCCGGCATGTGGTCCTGGATCATTACCGGACTGATCAGGACCTCGTCGAAGTCGCAGGGACCTGCCCATAGCGCCTGGTATACTGGCTCTCGTTTCCTTAACATTTGCCTGCAATAAGGTAGGATATTTTAACTACAGAGACAGAATTGCATATAAGAAGCTCACAACGCTACGATTTTGTAGGGCATGATGAATTTTGTATGAACGAGGATGAAACTCATGGAAGGGACTTATGGTAATTATTACTGTTAAGTATCTACGCATGCTTGAATGAAATCTAAAAAACTAAAGCACATGAAAACAATAGCACATATAGCGATCAAAATGTTGCCAAATGAAATTATTATGAATGTATGAATAAGGTTTTTTTTGTATATACTAGTAGGACTAAATTTTAAAGAAATGCCGAAAATTCAAATTGTACACGATATACTTAATTTATGAATAGTCTTGTAAAAGAACGGCAACTATTATAAAATTAAATAATATATTTATTTTGTAGGAAAATTTAATGAATGAAGTAAAAAAATATTGTTTTCTACATTAACTTCCTATTACCTTAACAATCAGTTACACACATGCTTTAATTTAATGAAAAGTAAAGAACTGCAAGTATTTTGATGGATATATCTACACTTTTAGCACACGTTTGGAAAAACAAATATTTTCAATGTAACGTACCTCCAACGAGATTCATATTTTTGCCTATAAATAGAAAATATAAATGTTATTCTTTGTTTTAACCATCGTGTTTCTCTCTTTTTTCCTTATTTTCATATCTTTTTATTCTATTGCATATTCAAATTGTTTCTTTTTGAAAAATATTTTAATAAATGTTATGGTTATGATTGTGAAGTTACAATGCAGTTTCAAAGCAGATTTAATTACTTGCATATCGTAACAGTATCCAAAGCATAAGTGCGTATAATATTGCCATACGCAACTATGCAAGTTATATTTCCGATTTTTTCCCTTAACGAATCAGGAATGAACGGAGTTGTTCCATAGAGATATCACGACAGAGCGAACATTGCAGATAATACATTAGAAAATATAATGTTAAGCATACGACAAATTCAAGTTATTCACAAGAAATATAGTTTTGCACATGCGTGAACGAATGACAGTTGGCAAGTTTGTGATAATTTAAAATGCATTAATTGAATTTAACGCAAATTTAGCGAAGCAGGTAGTAATCATTGTTGTCCAAAAAATCATAAATAGTTCAGAAAAAGAGCAGTATATAGCTTATATTGAGTAATACATTATAGTACATTACGATACTTGTGGCATCGTCGTCTTCTAGTCTCTAAGTCGTACTCTACGGCACGGCGTATATAAGCGCCCGAGCGTAGCGAGTGCGCTTAAGGGGATGTTGTCCCAAAAGAAAAATACTACTCTAGTGTTAAGTTTAATGAATCGTTTTACCGAAAGAAAATTTTGATCGGACTTTTTGTTTTTCTAAAATTTTGGAAATACAAAATACCCCATGACACCCTTTATATCACTGACTATAGCATAAATCCGCTGTCACGTCTATCCGTGGCATTAGCAGCGCTTTTTTGGTTAGATATATTTAAAAAATGTATTGAAAATTACTTTTTAAATTATATTTAATGAAAACATTAAGTTTTGTCCTTAGTTTATCAACTATCGCAATTGTCATTTATGATAAATTTATACAAATTTAGCTGTCGTATGCTTATTAATTCGAAGCTTGCAATATAATAAAAAGTTATTCAAACAGCATTCTCATTTCTCACTACAGATTTTACGGAGGAACTCGAGTTTAGTCTTAAAAAGTCCAACTATTCCAAAGCTGAATATTCAGAACTTCGAATTTCTCCATTAAAAATCTCAGTACATTCATCAACTCCCGAGACACGCGTCATTAAAACAACAAGCTCGCGCGTCAAACCAAAGAGAAAGCATCAATCTCTTGAGCATCAGCATAGCAATACTTACTCTCCCTTGTTGGGGTGATGCCTGACGACGTGAATTATACGGCCTGGCGGATAGAGCGGCCTGTGTAAAGTAAGGGCGATACTCGAGTCCGTCTGCACGACCGCCTGGGATCGCGCCAGGTCCTTGTCGCGCTGGTACTCGCTGATGCAGCCGCCGGCTTCGAGGTTCGCCGCCGAAGTCGGTATCGTGCCGCAGCCGCAACACATCACCGAGCACGTTATCGTCTTCCACTGAAACACGCGAACGTCAAGTATGTATGCGGCAACTCCAGCTGTTGCCATATATAGTTGCATGATGTGTTTTTGGAAAGGATCGAGATAGCGAGAAGGTGCGATTACTTTTATTGTGGACCAGGTATATTATAATATAAGCTTTCTAGCGAAGTGGAAATCTCGTCGCGTTTGGTGTGACAATATTTTTGTTTCGCTAAGCCGGAATTCCACTTTGGATGAAGCTTCGCGAGTGTTTTAATTAAATTTTAGCTCGACATTACGTTCGTCGGAAAGTTTTAATAAAATTTCACGGACAATCCCGGGAGGTGATATCTTTTTAAAGGTATTGCCGGCGTAAAAGAGACTATTTGGAAAAGGTTACAGCACGAAGGCGAGTATGGCGCGAAACTTCGATTTTCGGTCACACAAGAGAGCTGTTAGACTTTTTATTTATCGGGAAAGATACGTGCTAGGAAAATCCAATATGGGAGGCAACTACGCCTCACACCGATAACAGACCTTTGTGTACATGTATACCTATTAAGCTTCCGTTAAAATCCAAAACTATTTTAAACAACGTGAATAAAAAATGTTACGATACAATAAACATAACTTGTGTATAAAATACCTTGGGGTCAACGCTCCTCTTGATGGCGTTGATAAGGTCCGCCCTGAGACTCTCCATCTGCCTAAGACCTATCCTGGGAATCACGTCCTTGCCGACGACGACCGACGTGATGAACTCCTGTGTGTACTCCTGGGCCGGCATACTAAGCAGACCACCCGGCGGTGCATACGAAAAGCACACGAGGTCCGGGTAATCCTGCCTCATCAGAATCGCCAGAATGGCTGCGGTACCGGCGCCAAGCGAGTGACCCACCAGCGTTAGACCGAACTCGTGAGTACCGCGCGACGGATCCTGGAAGGCGAAAATCAAACTTTGATTACAACGCATGTCACTTAAAAAACATAGATTTATTAGTTTGATTTAATTATAAGAAAATCATTTTTTAAAGGATTTAAATTTGCTAAATTCGGAAAAAGTTAAACCATATGGTAAGAAGCTGATATCTTTTCGACAGGTCTCTCTTGAACTCACCTTTTCTAAGGCCTTTGTGATGATCGCCTCCTCGTAGAGCTTCTTTTTGATGTACTCCGCAGCTTGTACCATTCCCTTGTGACCCAACCAGTCGTCCCGAGGCGGTGAGAGCGGCAACACCTCACTCTCAGCGTTCAAATCCGTCATCACGTCTTTCATGCTGAGGGTGCCACGTATGCTCACCACCACCTGTCAAAAGATTGCGAACAATGTGATAGAATCACAGGATTTTTTATTAAATATAGAAACAATACAATAAAATTATAAATATTTGTTGTGCTTAAGATTAACTATTAGGGTGTGAATATTCATATCGTGTCATGACATAATAAACAGCACTTCAGAAACTTTGAAAAGTAATCATGTCAAAGCACAGCCTCGTAAATTCAAACGCGCTCCCGCGAAAATTAAAAACCAGACAAAAGCGCGAATTTTACCACTTTAAAAGTTTAACCGAATAATAAATCCCTCCTCGACGACTGGAAGCTTTAATTTTTCGCGCGCTGTAGATCAACCGCTTTATCCTTAATTTTCTTGGACAAAAACTGAAACCTCCTCATCCGGTCGTGGGTTAAGAAAGAAGGATGTCACAATCAAGAACGTACCTTTCGCTTGCTGTAGTCGAGTGCGACAAAGAACGGCGTCTCGCCAACGTCGACGTGGAAAGTCGCGTAGATTACCTCGACTTCGCCGACCTCGACCATACGCTGCAGAGCCGCGTAGTTGCACCGGCAGCAGTTGTCCTCGACGATGATCGCGTCGTCTTTGCGCCACAAGCACGGGAAACAACAGCATCTTACCCTGGATAGGAAGAAAGATTTTTTTTTTAATTTGTAAGATGTAAAATGAAGACAGGCGTTAATTTGTGAGAAAAATCGGAGGAGTAGCAATTTTGCATAATTAGCAAGAGCACATTTGTCTCGTGTAAAATGGGAGACTTGAGTAATGAATTTTCTTACTCGGTGAATAAAGACACGGCGACGCTTGATATTGCAAAAAAGTTTTTCGAAAAAAAAAGAACAGAGTGCTAGCCGAGTAGCTAAGTAATGATGAAATAGTGTACAATAGAGCACAGCGAACGACACTTCAGAGAGTAAAAAGAATAATTTACACGAAATAAGCGTCCCCAGCTGAATGCTCTTGATGGAATGTAGCACTTCTATTTACTTAGTCTCGCTAAATCAGCCTCGTTACATTTGTCTCCTGCACAATTACCTTTTTTTTTATTCGATCGTCGTTTATTCCGCGTCTTTTATTTTACGTAGCTCATTATTTCGACTAATTTCTTACGCACACACCCACGCTGGATTCGTATCTTATTTATGCTTCTCGTTCCTGCAACCATAGTCTGTATTTAGCCTTCTAATTTTCTGCACGTGCAAGTTTCTCTATACCCTTGCTAAAACCTTCGTGTCTCTTTCTCTCTCGCTTCTATATGCTCCTTGTTTAAATTGCGACTATTTCGCTAGAGAAAATTTCTAGTCTCTCGTAGATTTAGCCAAGTTTCGTAATTGACACGGCGTTTAAGATCCGAAATAAGAAGGTTTTAGATTTGCAAACTCGGAGTTCAAAATAGCAATGGCATACGGAAAAATCATAGTGTATTTTGTATTTTGTAATTTAATATAATACAATACAAATAGACATGATCGTTGAATACATCGCTTATGTATACAACCATTAGTGCTAAACTCTCATTTACTATTATATTATGTACATTTGAATGCTGGTACGATTAGTTAGCTGAAAACAATAAAAGTTAAATCTAATAAAGCGTTGTTACTTTTTACCAAAATAGTAATCTAGATTTTAAGAGCAGAGCATGGCGGAACATAGTATAGGTAATATAGAACCCAACTCGCGTATACATTGTTAATTTCGAAGGGCTTTAAACATTCTCAGGATTTGATGAAAATTACGAGAGACTTCCCGGATTCAAGCAGACTAATTTAATATTAAAGGAATTCCCGGTTTTCCAGAATTGTATCTATCAACTCTGGATTTAAAGGATTTAGGTCATGTATATCTGTTTTGGTCATTTAGTCGGGTGATGCCACAGCTGTAATTTATTTCACGTAATTAGATTACAATGTATTTTCAAAGCAAGTTTTATTCCATTACTTCCATATCGTAGTAGATATAGTAAATGCCGGTGCGTATAAGTATACACAGTATACTATGTACCAAGAGTATAAAGTGAGCTTTTTTGCCGAGTGTTTAGTGGCCACAGGTGCGCGTCGTTAAAACCCGCCATTTTGAAGGTGCGCGTACATGTGGAATTATCCGCGCAAAGAAATAAATTTTGGACTGGCTATTTGGGAAAAAAAGGTAGAGCATAAGACTTTTATAAATTTGTGCTTTCGTTCCTTAAATTACTAGTATGTATAATTTATAATTATTTTACATTGGTATCCGGTATCCATAACCAGTAGAAGGATCGAAACTTCGTCACGTTTGTAAGTTATGTGAATTCTAAATTTTTATTTATCAACTTCTCACAACTATGTATATAAAAGCATAATACACCCAGTATCTCGCATCGTGGCCGCAAAGACAAGTACCAATAAATAACAAAAAACTATATTCCAGTCACATAAACCTACCTTGTACAAAGTTGACAGATTCCAGTAGAGTGATTAACGAGGAAAAGCGGCCACCCGTAGGCCGCGAGTGCGAAGTGCATGTAGTGAATCGCAGATTGGAAGTGTCCGAGGTCGCCGTCCTCGGTCAGAGAGAGGAACTTGGTGCGTGGCGTTACCGGCACCCCAGACAGGAACTCGTAAGTGTCGTTCTTGCGCTGCTTCACGATGAGCTCGCGCTCGATTTTCTGGAACTTGCGCAGCAACACCAAACCGGCGACTACGTCCGACGGCACCACGTCCAGGTCTCGGAAGAAGTCGCTCAGCAGTCGCGCTATGTCGGCGAAAGAATTCTGAAAAGATTTTCAGACGATTGTTAACTGGATTTCATGAAAATTTGTATACTGCAAAAGTAAACACGTAAACAAAGTTTTGCTGGATTTGACGATACGAATTTTCGATTCCAACTTCTGTCAGAACAGTGTCGCGATGAATCTTTTATGATCCTGCGGTTGCATCTTAGAATATAAGTATATCTATCCGACGCTATCGATTGCACACAGAATCCGATTTCTTCACGTTATTTATTCTGTGGCAAAGGTGATGAATTTTAGATAGGGAATCGTATTTTATACTTACTCTATTTCTATCAGACTTGCCGATACAGCAGAAGAGGATTCTGCATCTATTGTCCCAGCTATCTTGATAGGCGCGTATCACTTTTCTGAAATGAATGAAATTGTGATTCAGTATTAAGTGTTCGGATATAAAAAACAAAAAATTCTAAATGCTTCGTTCAAAACAAAAGTTTTATTTTGCAATGCCACTGAAAGTGTAACGCATTTCTCTCTAATGAAACCGAATCTGAAGTGTACAGCAATAGAATTTGCGCAGCGGATGTGGTTCATCTTTTGAAATGAGATATTTCTCTCGAGGAGCTGACTCTGACTCTCCGGGTTTTATTAAACCGTCGCTTCTGAAACCACTAGTCGGGTGAAATTGAATCCAGGTTGTTTTGCAAACCATCGCACCAAGAGGGTAATTTTTTCGTTCGAATTCTCAAAAAATTCAATTTTACAGCTCATCCTATATATTGAACGCGCGTGATTTATACCTCTGCCGCCAGTTTCGGTTCCGGCTGCCGCTACGTTTGTAGTGCATCCTTCCTCCTCGCGATTCCGCTTCGCGCATGCTGCGCTGGTACTTTTTCATTTTCACCCAGGACCTGCCCGCCGCGTCGTAAACGCACCACACGGTCACCAGCACCGATGCCAAAACGCACCAGTTCGATATCACCAGACCTGAAAATAGATGTAATCCTGAATGTGTAATGTGCCTGAATTGCGATTGGATCGAAATGATTTATGAGTACGCTATCGGATTATCGGTGCGACATTCAATATTTATTGATTTAAATCATTAATATAGTAGGCGTACAATATTCTATGATTTTTTTTTAACTTTTGGAAAAAAATTACAGTAGAAAAAGGCTATTTTTTAAACTTCTATAACGAACTTGAAAGAAATCATCAGTGGCTTTTAAAATACATCCAATATGCGTTGATATTCCAAATGCGCATGTGATTCCGAGCATTGATTTCAAGTGGTCCTGACATAAAGAATTCCTTTAAAAGCAAAAAAGCGTCTGTTCTCTCAAGAGCACGTCGACTAGTTTCGAGTCACGTATTTTTCGCGAGTACACTTGAAATGCATGTACGACACATATTTTTTATATTCCTGCGGGATATCCAGTGTTAAACTGCTTCTTTTTTGCACACTTCGTGACCGCGTGTATTGCTCTCGAGCCGCATTTCAAATAAAATTTCTTCACTGTTTTATTATAATAATTTGTTACTTCACGATAACTAAGTGCTTATCTTGCTCTCACGTTATAGTAAATTTAATAGTTTAGCGGTAAATTTTCGATGTTTAAAAAACTAATTTCAGCGTTTTTAGTTTTAAATTTGACATCGAGTATAGTTCTCATCCAATGGCCTTTGTATTTAATACATCATCCAGCTTTAAATCGACTGCAACATTTTTTCGCAACACTCTCGCATGCCCGTCGTGTTTTATCCCTATCGCTTCCTTGATTTCGATTCTTTCTGCTTGCTCAATCTTTGAACTTCCGCCAAATTCTCGTGCACCTCTCGTACACGGCCGCTTTTTGTACCATTTCTCTCCAAACCATACTCACGACGCCGTTGTTTCGGGAGATACGTGTTTGGCAACAACGCGAGACTACTAGCTTTTCTTTCTTTTTTTTTTGTTCTCCTCTCGCGCACGGGAATTCTATTACCAAGGAATTTAGTTTGCGGTCGGTCGCCGCGCTGATTTTGCGGTTCTTTCTCATTAGTTCTAGAGGTGGGCGATCCCGCTTGTTTAAAATGTTTGGTACGCATACACTTCTACCGCAAATAATGTGAATTAGGTCTGCCAGCTTTACATAAATACAAAATAATTGGAATTAATTTTGCCGAAATATTTCTTTGAACATACTTTTTTCAATGCTTTTTGCGAATTTCGCTCGCGGTCCTGGAAGAAAAGCTTGTAGAGAAAAGAATACTTTTCGCCCAAAAGTTTTCACAGGTCCGTATAGTAGTGTGACAATTTTAATCAAAACTTTTTTCATATCTTTATTCCTTTTGTCACGCGAGTTATAAGCGATAAGTTGCAAAACGCGATTTTTGTTTGAAATTTTAAACTCGTACACGTCATACTTTGATGGCACTCACCTAACATAATATCCTTTGCCTGATCCACAGGGCAAGTTTGATAGAACCTCGTCAGCCACGTGACCCCAGCACTCAGCCATGCCGCTTCTACCAGTAACAAAACTGTAAGCAGAAAAAAGTACGCAATGTATTAATGCCCCATGTATTGTGTATTATATTATTTAATGAATTGTTTAAAAGAATTAGAAGCACGAAGTTTATTGCTACGATTCGAATTAATCAGTTTAGAATTGCAAATCACTAGAAACTGGTTAACGCAGGGATCATTTATCAAATAGACTCCGACGCTCCTTTTACGAGCATTATTCTCGAGCCGTAATAGATTTCGAGAGAGTCGTTATATAGGAGAAGTTGGGGTTGGAATGATTTAAGAGAAACTTGAACGCAGATGTCAAGCCGTTCGCTTGATGCATCATTCCTTTTGTACTAGATATAGGCTATATTGAAGTGCAAGTTCAAAATTGCATTTTAGCAGCGCATATTTAAAAATAAGAAATCACAAGGAATATTATACAGTATTTCTCACAACACAAGATTACGCAAGTAGTGTGTTATTTTATTAAAGAACCATCTCACGGCGCAGCATATCAGGAATTCCCGATACGCCGCCCATAAATAAATCGGCAGAACCGAAAGCTCAGCCAACCGCAAATACCCGAGGGCTTACACTTAAAAACAAATTCCAAAATTCCAACATGCAAGAGCTCTTTTACTCTCGCGAATAGATCTCGCTGTACCCCGAGTACACATTTAGTCCGGCCGCCGGACCTAATCGTCCGGCCATTACCACAATTGCCGTATCCGGGCCTTAACTGGCATGTAACCTGGTAAATGACTGGGCCGGATCTGGTCGGGTCCGGCCATACTACTGCCGGACTGTACCCGGAACATCGCAGTGAGACTGTCAAACCCATGATAAACCGAGCAAACATAACCTCAAAAATGTGATTTTTTTTGGTGTTCGATATTTTCTCTTACTCCCAATATTCGTAGTTTAACTTAATATACATAATTGCAAATCGCATTGCAAAACTTTGACGTGGTAAAAACTTTGAAGATAAAATATGCTTTCGTTTGTTTATAAGATTTGATACACGCAATACGAAATTTACTTTTTACGGCACCGTATCCGGTCAAGAAGCCAACTATGTTACGTGCCGTAAAATCTGGCGTGTTATTTTTGGTCCCGGGCCGTAATGCGTTTTCCAGACTTCGGACCGTACCCGGAAGTATCATTTGTACTCGGGACGTTTAATTCGATATTCGGGCCGGGCGATTTCTCTTTGCTCTTAATCAAACGAACGTAATATAAAAAGTAAACGCTGGACTCGCTTTTCAAAGTCGACGAGCTTGTGTTCCAGGCTAGCTTCTGGTCAAAGCGTAAGGTAACGGTTATAGATGTATTTTAAGAGTTGGTCATTAAGGGGGATTAATCTGTGGAGCTTGCGTGAGTTCGGATTTCGTTAAACCGCCAGCTTTTAAGGATCGGGGAGTTGAAAAAGTTTCTCTGGCTAAGCGGGTTAGTGTTTCAGCTCGTTGGATCTCAAAGAATATAAATAGGAAGAGAATTCGAAAGACGCTGATGAAATTGTTGAATGAAATAAAAACAATTTCTAATTAAGAAATCAGTCCAGAGCGATAGAATAATTAAATATAATTTTATCATACCTTCGCGGGTGAGAACTTATAGCAGAATTAATAACTGTGAGAAGAAATGGCTAAAATCACAGTCAACAAAACAGTGTATCACTAAACGATTTGTTGATATTTACCCACTGCTCTTTTTCTCAAAAAACGAAGCGCCAACGTCAGCTTCCTTCGCTTTTAGCAGTCATGCTCTAATGAGGATTTGCGCGCCTGGGAACATGCAAGTTTCATATACTCTCTTATCGCAAGATCGAAAGTCGTTTTTAGACGCGAATCGCACCGGAACTCCCAAAAGCCGGGAAAGGGAGCGCGATAAGACGACGAGGAATTTCTTGTAGTACTGCGCACGTTCTAAAGGAGGATGCGTATGTCTTTAAAAGTAAATAAACGTTATCTTACATGCATTTTGGTACAACAATGCTATCTTTATTAATCTATTTCAAAGACTAAATATACTTCAGGTTTTTTATAAAAAAAATTAGGTGCTATTTTTTCAAAGCAATATGTATAAAATCCCAAAGTATAAAGGAATTATTGTTTTATTGGAAAATGATTTTTTAGTGAAAACAAATTCATCACAATCCATTAAGGGGTCTGTAGCTCGAAATCGACATGTCATTAACAAAAAATGAAAACGCCGTGAAAGTCGCGCGATAAGTCAAAACCCGCGTTCGGGGCAGCAGTGTCAAGGGCGTTTTAGGGTGACCGAGCGTTTACGATTCAAAAGCTTGTCGAGGGTAATTGCCGCGGAATTGGTTTCAGAATATTTTTACGAGTACGATCTCGCTCGCGATTCACTCGTCACAATATCATTCGAATTCTTTATTGAATCGTCATTGACACGCAATATAAATGGCCCTCTGTATAGTTTATTGAGATAATTTGATAAAATTATAACAATGCAACCTTGAATATAATGCCATAATATTTAATGCTAGATACTGCGCCGTTCTATAACTTTCTCGTTCGTGCAATTCCGATCTCATGCGTAAGAAAGCGACAAACTGTTCTTTGCTATGCCACAGTTTGATTGTCTGGCATTAAGGGAGTCATTACTCAAGAATAATTACATTGCCGTAATTGATGTCTCGAAAAATCACCAGCCCTCCAGATATTTTGCTAACAACGCAGCACAAAGCTTCCCCCGATTAGTCTTTTCCACTCGGATAGGCCCGCTTCGTATGGCATTATCATATACGCGCATTTATTACGCCAGGGAGCAGTCAAAGACAGCCACAAAGGGTGCGCGGAAAACTAGAACCGACAAATAAGAGTCTCGAACTCTTATTAATATTCGGCTGGATGCTTGCTCGATGGAATTGCGGCATTTTTTTAGTTTGGAAGTTATTGGTGCACTGTGATTTGGATTATGTAAATGAATCTTATTATACAAGCAATACTTTACTCTATCACTATCTTCGTTTTTGAGGTTTTTAATTTGACTTTGAGATCGTTTTGTTTTTACAGTTCTACACAATTGTAAGTTGTGAAAAAAAAATGTTGAACATCAGTAATCAAGTTGTTTTTTCTTGCGTTTTAATTACACAATAAATTGAGAAATAGTGTTTCTAAAAGTGCATTTTACAGATCAGGCCCAAAATAAATTTGGCACCTTACTATTATGAAGGGAATTCGCACACAAATTTTTAGCTTGATTGATCTATTCTCTCAGAGATAATCGTGTAACACCAGAATTTTCATTAAAAAAACACGCAAAAATTGAACAAATTGTGCCCGCATTTCAAAAAAACGTAGAGGATAGGAATAAAAAAAAATTCGTTTTTTATTGTGTATGAGAGGAGACTCCTCCCAAAATTTCAGCCTGATCGGTCGAAAATGGCGTGAGATATCACATCTCACATATTTTTCGCGCACGAAACTATAATGGCACTTCCGTGTCACGGTCATGCCTATAAAAACGCTGACTGCTTCTATATTTTCATTCTCACTTTTTCCTCTTGAGAGAACTTTCTGATTCCACTATACCCTTATTTTTCGGACCTAACTGATATCGATTTCTACCAGGGAAGCGATATTATATTATTCTATTCCCATAAAAATGTTCACCTCAATCTTACTACTACTACTTTAAAGTTACTGCCCGACTTTCTTGAGATTCAGATATTATATTTACAACGCCTAGGCCATGTGCTTGTTTATTGATTGCTGAAAGTTAAACGGTTGTACTGAAGAAGAGTATTAATGGTTGTATGAAGTAGAGTAATTGTTTGTTTCCTCAAAGAGAATCAATATGCAGCTTCTTTTCTATGAAATATTTTAGTCAGATTGCTGATGGCACTAAAGAGCAAAATTTTCATTACTTTGCAGTTCTGCAATGAATTTAGCGTAATTTTAATGAGATTCACATATTTTACTAAATAAATACGCTCCCGTTTAAGTTTATAAATGTATACCAGTCCATCTCAGAAATATCAATTCAGCCGATAGAATTTCAAATGACCGCTGAGCTATTGTGTTAACTAATCTGTAGATACAGCTCGGCTGTAATATGCAAATGTAAATCGACAGGCAAATAATATGTTTATGAAAATTCAAGTATAAGCACAAAATTTATTGGCATAGACTGATAAGTTCGTCGCTTCGTATTTCTATACTTTAAATGTATATAAATTGTCACAAAATTCATCAAATCCTTTCAATGAAAATATCACGTTTACTTCACACTAAGCAGTATAAAGCTTTACTTTTATTTTTTTCTTACTTCTACAGCCACTGGCTTGCATATACACTCGCGCACCTGCACAAATGATCAAATGTCAATACAGAGTGCGGGTGTCGTGACACACGATGCAGCTGCCGTATCTATGTGTAAGTTTACGCGAGTTCAAGTTGACGCGTGTAAGGTATGATATCTTGTCATCGCACTTTCAGGACTTCGCGGTTTGACGTACCTACCTTCACAACAGTATAGATACAGTGGCGCACAAGGGGTAAGCGTCCCTCTACACCTTTTGCAAACTCCATGAATTTTAGAACAGTCTTGGAAGGAAACGTGCCACTCTTGTCGGGTTCAAAGGGCGGTATATGAATGGCATTTAATATTGTCGAGTAGAAGATTAAATTTTGAAAAAGTTTTGGTTAGATCATTGAAGGAACAAGGACTTTTAAGAGTGCTCCACTTTTATGTTGGTATAGTTTGAATTTTTAGCAGCGCCCCCATGTTTCACTCCAATAATCAATAATGATTTAAACAAGCTTACCAGTCGAAAAGTGGGCGTTAGTGAGTTTCAGCACGTGTAGAAGGTATCAAAAAATATTACAAAATTAAGTTTCTTATATAAAAGTTTAAATTAACCTTTAATTTCGTCGGACAAATTTTATGAAGCAGTGGCTATTTTGTTAACTACAATTCGACTTTTTCCAAGAAAATACGTCGTTATTATTTAATTTTAATTGCTAAATTTTTTCAAACATTCCTTAGTACTTATTGCAAGCGCTGAAACTCGATTTACGGTAATAAAGCTCGTCAATTAATTATAATAAACGAAAAATGTTTTTTCCGCTATGTGGCCGGTCACTCAATAGTACAACACTCTTAAGAGTTCACTTTGGAAAAGTATGGGTCTGGAATATTTGGAGCGGGCGAAGTAGGAGAAGTAATAGATCCTGAATCGAGCTAGCTTTCAGACCTATAAATATGACCGACCATTCGGCAGCAGTTTCAGCTTCTTTCGACACTTGAAATGAAGCATCACCATGGCGAGTCCAGCAGCAGTTTTGGATGATAATCTGGAGAAAGCTTCGGCTACAAATCGACAAATACGGGTGGCTAAACGCCAGTTGGGTCGTAACTTCCCTATTCAGGATGTTCAGTTCGTTTTATTCGTTCAAGTAGTGTAGGTATAAATTTAGGCTTTTTGAATTTCGCGCCGCTGCGCGCTCTCCGTTGCGACGTTGAGAGCGCGCGCGCATGCGTCGAGTTGCGCGCCGCCGGCCCCGCTCGCGAGCGCGCGAAGGGCCCGCGCGCGCGGATTCCTGTTAGGACTGCCTAGCGCTTCGCACGTTTGGCTTCCTTACGCTTTTCGATTTTTTTTCTTTGTACGGTGAGCCAGTGACTTGTTCTTCTCAGAGCTATCACTGTTCACTTCGTTCTGCGCCGTGTTTGTAGTGTTTAGCGGAAAATTCGCGATCGCGTCGTTCGCGTGTGTGTATTTGTGCGAGTGTGTGAGTGTGCCTCGAGGCGATAGTCTTAAGGTTTGTTGGCGAAGGCGTCCACGTGTTGTACGTGACTCCTTCGGGGCGAGCGTCTGGCTCCTCGTGCCATGCGTCTGGCTCCCCGAGACGTCGGGGCGCGCTTGGTGCACGGTTGCGGACCATCCTTTCGCTCCCCAGGCCCGGCTTCCAGACCTCCAGGACCAGGACGGAAGCAGCGGCGGACTACGACGAGGCCTGCTCAACGCCCTCTTCAGCGGCGGTTTTTGCTTTCGTCTTTGCGGTAAGAGAGCTCTCTCTGCGTGCGGAAAAGGTACCTCGCGTCTTTGCGTTTTGCGTGCGTTCTTTCACATGAGTTTTTTCTCTTTTAGAGTCACTGTTCTCTTTCTTTTATTTGTATAGTTTCTCTTTCCTTATTTTCAATAAAGCTTACACTTGCTGAGGCTTTTCCCTCTAAACCGTGAGGGTTTTTTACGCCAAAGCAAGTGCTTTTTGTGTACCTCAAAATCGCGTGTGTTAATTAAAAAGAACCCTTCACTCACTCAACCCTTTCCTTTTGTCGGAACTCACTCTGAGTTCTTTCACTCGTTCTAAGATTATTAAACACAGGACAAATAATATTTTTTGACACTCTGTGTGCGAAATTCGATTTCTCCTAGCTGCGTAGCGTGCGCGAAACGCCTGATTTTCACACTGTGAAATGCAGATTTCGCGCACGAAGAGCTCATCTGCTAAGAAAGTAGATTCGCACACTCGTGTCAAAAAATAGTATACGATACTCGTGCGCGTAGGTGATCATCACACTCGATTTTTTGTCGATACGAAATACGCTGCGAAGATCACCTTCTTCGCGCACTCGTATTTTAATATACTATTGTATTACTCTTATTTGTGTGTTATTGGGTGTTGCAGGAGAATTTTCATTTATTTATTTGTTACATTTAATCTCGCAGTTTAAGAACAAAAGCATATTATTATACACATCACAAGCTAATTATTACACATCTCGCAATCTCACAACGCATCGCTAGACTAATTGCATTTATATTTATATATAATGTCCCGATTTGGAAGTTTCTATTGGGAGTTTAAACTTGGTTCGCGCGCTCGGTTCGTGCGCTTGAAGGTTAACAAAGATGGCGGCCAGAAAGTCTCCGAAATACACAGGGCTCTTATGGAGCTTCATTAAAAAATGTAGAAATATAAACATTTACACAATAAACAATCTTGTCAGTGTCCTTAGACACTCCGTGTGAATAGAGTGAGGCTACACCGTCGTCAAGAAACATGATAGAAGGCCAGAACGTTATAAATTCTGGCATGATTAACATGTGTGGTGCTCCGTAAAAGCTCCAGAAAAAATTGAGCTATATTCATTAGTTTTACAAACAAGTTCTTTGAAATCCAAGCCTTATCTGGTCACAGAGATATTGTTAATAAAATGAAAACGATTAAAATGACATAGAAGTGGTAGTTGAAAAATGGACTGTTCGTACTCTTGCTCAGATACTCAAAATAATTTTTTTACAGTCAATTTGTAGTAAATATAGTTCCTTTGCTCAGTACTGAGTAAAAACTCAATGATAGAATTTTTGCATTTTGGAATTACAACCCTTGAGGAACGAATTAGTGCAGCAGACTCTTTTTTTAGTAACTTTTCTGTATTCAGTAAAAAAATACATTTCGCCCTAGATAATAGTCAACTTTAGAAGTTGATTTAAGGAGTTCACATACAATTTACAATAATTGTTATTCAAAAATTGACTGAAAATACTGAACTCTCATATACCATCAATATAAACAGAGACTTTGTTGACGCCATGTTTCTTAATTCCCGAAGCTGCCGCTAGTATCGAATTGCAACTTTAAACTCCCAACCTGTACACAGCGCAGCGCAGGCACAACGCAAGCGCAGCGCGAAACAGAACTGCGAACAGTTTTTTGCACTTGCGAGTGGAGTTTACGAGTCACCCTCTAGCGGCAATAAGTCATCAGGCGAATTTTTTTCGTCGGGTTGAGTTATGACGAATTTTTTAGCTCTGTCGGTAATTTTTTACCGACGGAGCACAGCGAGTCAGAGCGAAGTGAAATTTTTACTATATACTGGTACAGCAATTTTCGATGAATGTATAGTAAATTTTCACACAAATATACTAAATGTTCTGCATAGGTTGAATTTGTCTCCCGATTAGGATAAAGTATAGTAATTTTTAGTGATACATTTCTCTCCATGTATGATACAAAGTTACTAATCTAGAATATTCCATTTTTTGAAGCGCAGCGATAAGCGAGAATATACGAAAAATTGCATGCAGTATCGCCATTAGGCCAGACTGAGTTCCGTGGTCTGCAATAGCGTTGTGCTTTACGACTGCACCAATGACTTCAGCAATATATTGCGGTAGACTGGCATATTTTTACGACTATCCCTCTATATATCATTCGAAAATTATTATCCCTTATTTTTAATGCTGACAGTGATAAACATGCGACATGCCTAATAAATACAAAAGTTACGAGGCCATTTCATTTGGATTACGGCTGTTTTAAAAATAAATTTCCACGATGCCCCCCTGTATTTTCATCATTAAAATAAAGTTTTGCTGCAAAAACATTTCAGTGAAATTTCCAGCGCAGCTTTTTTAAATATATTTTTGAAATAGGGTTACCTGCTTTTCACGCATCTTTAACATATTTTATTCAACTGAACGAAGAGCAAAAAAGTATGACACAGCGAGCGTAAAAGAAAAACAATTTCCCGATCCGTATACTATCCACGAAAATCCATATTTAAACCGAGCGTGTGATGCACCCTACATCCTTGCGGTCGCGCGCATGAAAAAAGACGAGGAAACATATAGAATGTATCAGTAAAAAAACAAGCAAACGAGCAGAGGGTTGGCTCGCTCGGGCTTAGGATTCTGACTCTTGCGATTAAAGTCGTCCTCTGGGGGTTGAAACTCTTCGCTTTCTCTTCGTCGACCAGAGGATCTTTGATGACGGAATCACGACGATTAAGGTATGACACATGCGGCTATTAGGGAAGCTTTTCATATCGAGAATGTGCTTTAGCCAGAGGGTTGTGTTTTTATCGGAGTCGTAAATCATGGGCTAGAAGAATATTAATTTCCGTATATTGGATATGTTCTCTATGGTATCTTTTATTATTTTTGATTTTTAGTTTTTGTATATGCTTATGGCGAATATCTTTCAGATTAATTTCCTAAATTATAGTTTTGAAATGTATTTTCTAGCTTGCTTCTTCTTGTTAACCCGCTCTTGTGACAATCATATTTAATTCATTCATTATACGATTTTTCGATCCTTATGTGATACTTATCCTCAAAAAGTGAAGTATCTAAGTTATCAGCCTAAATAAAATCAACTTTTAAAATAATGCGATGATGTGTTGAAAATTTACATAAAATCAACAACATAAAAGCATCATCTGTACTTAACTAAAATACTAGTTTATGATTATTATAAAATATGATTTAGAATAAAAATAAAAAAAAAATTCAAGAACTTATAACATCAATGAGTTTAGTCTAGGCCGTATACTATAGTGTACGAGCTTGAGTGTACAATATTAACCTTAACTATATATAAGCTTTGTAATGTCTTATTACATCAGATAGGATCATTTTACAATATTATTTGACTACGTCAACTAACAAGGAGGCGATCGAAATCTAGTTTAATTTTAACGATTCTACGAGAACCGCTTCACGGTGTTAAACTATGACACAAAAGCTCATACATTGGTTCAACGGCCCTGAATCTCTGAAATATATGACAAATATTTTCGGTCACCCAAACATTGCATAACAAAATGAAAATCAATTTTTTATGCATTTTTCACTACTAATCAAGTAAGATGTCAGGTCTGCTGTTGAATGTTACATCAAAAAATTAATTAAAGAATTAGACTATTTCGGTTTTCTAAAATTAGCGCGAAAAATCTTAATTATTGTTTACAGTTCTAGTGAAACGGATCTAAATTAATAATAAAATCGCATTGACACACCTTCGTCTTGGATAATTTTCATACACGCATTTGAAGATAACATCTAAATAACTAGCAGCAAAATGAATCACTAAACGGTGGTGAAGAATGATAACATAACAGCGAGGCATCCATATTAATCAATGCATCACCGGGACAACACTAATTGCAATAATTGATTAGTTTACTCACAGAGACGTATGTAGAGCAGATATTGCATCGGCGCGCGAGCGGCAGTGTCGAGTATACTGCCTCGCGTCGCCAACATGCACATAGAGAACTCGACGGCCATCGAGGATATGAAGATAGCCAGATAGCCGAGTATGTACTCCCATAGCAGCAGAACGCACTGGATGCTCCGATCCCATTCTAGGATGCCCAGGAGGACGCCCAAGACTATCACCCTGAAAAAAGAGATAACGAAAGTCAGTCAAATTGGGGTCAGCCGATTTATCTGTATCCGCACGCGCTACTCTGGGGAATTTTATGGAGTTAGATGCCTCACATTGAATGGAATGGACGTACGACGGAGATAAAAATGGGCGAGAAAGCTTCCGCTTTTTCGTACGTCTTATGGTTTACTATTCGGGAAGATAAATTTTCTTTTATGAGCTGACATTTCAGATTCGAGACAAATGTGGAGGATATAAAAAATACTTCTAACGTTATTCGTCGGATTTTCATGTGTTCACTAACAAGGAGGCTCAGGAATTCTATTCGAAAGCAATCTGTATTCTATAAGAGGTGATTGAGTAATTGCGTTAATCTGAAATCGGATTTTAATTTTTAACAAATTATCGTGGATGTGATCAAAATTACTTTTGGCGTAAATTCATACTGTTATGCTATATTTCAATCATCCATTTTCACGCTCATAAATATATCACTGCAACACAGCAGAAATGTGTTCAGTATTTGGTTGTTAAATAGATGATTATAAGCTATTCATTCATTATCCGGGTCTAAACGTATCATTCACTAGATTAAATATCAATCATTTACTTATACCGCATGTAAATATGTATATCGAATAATGTATGGTATTTGTGATAATTAATTTAATTAAATATACGTCCAGTTGATACATTAGTTCGATTTCAGTTATCCTGTAATCGTCACTGTCTCGCACTGCATTCACTGAAGCTCATTTTTGATGCAGAACGTGTAATTTCCATATTCGTTATACATATAGCTAAAAATTCACGCGGCTGTGATAACCGGCAGTAGACTACGATTTTGGCATTTTGATGCGCTTGTAATCTCGATTACCAAATAATTAATGCGTGAAAATCGACGCGCTTGAGATTCTAATTAGTTTTGATTCGAGGATTGGTTATTTCGTTACTTTATTCATACTTCAATTTTTTTGGGGACTTAATGGATTTAGGCTTCTTCATCTTTGCCTAAGAAAAAACCACTGCCAA
Source organism: Nasonia vitripennis (assembly GCF_009193385.2). Taxonomy (NCBI): domain Eukaryota; kingdom Metazoa; phylum Arthropoda; class Insecta; order Hymenoptera; family Pteromalidae; genus Nasonia; species Nasonia vitripennis. The sequence continues at coordinate 23,345,504 of NC_045757.1, read as the reverse complement.
CTCTTTGACAGGTAGCTTCCGCCAACAAAATTTATAGTTCCAATAGATAAAACAAAATAAATTGTTCAAGTATACAGTATGTTAATGATTTATAAAATACTTCCAATATTAATTATTTTATTGAAGGAGCATCCGTCACAATATTAAATCATATAATCATAAAAACATTTAAACCTCAATATTTTAAATATCATAGGGTTCTCGTAATCTCACAAAATCATGAATTTTCTCAAACCATTCTGAACTTTAGTTAGCGAGTTATGATTCAGGTTTATCAAAAAGAGTAATTTTCAGTTATACAGGGTATACAGGATGAAAGACAAAAAATTTGAATCCTAATATCTTTTAAACTAAACGGTTTTATAAGCTGTAAACCTATCCGAAGTGACCAAAAAATTTCAACCATATACGCACATACATACACACATCCATCCGAACGGACATTTTCTAAAAACGCATGATTCGAACTCTATACACGTTCAAATGCGTTTCTACGAAGTTTTAGCAAAACTGAAAATTTTACTATTTCAAAGCTTCCTGTAGGAGAAAGCAAAAATATATCTCTTGAAACCAATACTAAAATAAAATTATTTTAAAATAATACACACACACACACACACACATATATATATATATATATATATATATATATATATATATATATATATATATATATATATATATATATATATACACACACACACACACGCACGCACACATTTGAGTATTGTATTTTTCAAGAAACGATTGAAGTACAGTAAATGCATAATATTTTGGTATTACTATAGTCGTGGTCTAATAAACAATGTCAGAATAATTTGCTTCTTGCATAAAGCCTCTCGACCTACAACAATAATTTTCCATCTTCAATCTATTTTCGGAGTCGGGTCTGAGCCGCCGTCAAGGTAGAACGTGTTTATATTCTCGGGCGTCAGAGCTTAAATCAGTCAACATTCCGCCGCTTGTGATAGTGTGCTCGGTTACAGTGAAGTTAAACAAAGTTGTGCTTCGGCACTTTTAGTGCCTTAAAGTGCAAAACTTTCTTACCACAGCAATGAGCTCTTCCGACAACGGGGGTGCTCTTGCAACTCAGAGTTCCCCACATAAACCAAATGACTCCATGAAAAGCAAATCCTTGTTATCGTACTCTCAAGTTACTGAACAATCAATGTTTCCTAAAAAGGAGCAAGCCATCATCACTGACTCTGTAGACGGATTACAAATCAAAGATTATGTTCTCGCCATTGGCGGCCTTGTTGGTCCCGAAAATATACGATTCGCCTCAAGAATTTCCCAAGGCCGAGTCTGTTTATATCTTAGTACCCGTGAGCTCGCTGACAAAGTCACGGCCAAAGACACGCCAATACACATCGGCCCTCATTCTCTCACATTGAGACCGCTTGTTTCAAAATCCAAGAGAATCATCATTTCTAACGTATGTCCTATCATACCGCACTCAGTACTTATGAATAAGCTACTAGAATACGAAATCAAGCCCGTTTCACAGATATCTTTTCTCAGGGCTGGTATTAACGAACCAAACTACTCGCACATTATGAGTTTTCGTCGGCAAATGTACATTCATACGGACGACGTCTCCAAGATTCCAGATTCAATACAAATCAATTTTGACGACACCACATACTGGATATATCTCTCGAGCGACAAGCTTAATTGTTTCTTATGCAAAGAAGAGGGGCATTTAGCCAAACACTGTCACAATCTAAACCAATATCAAAATTTAGATGCAACCACAGAAAATCAAGCCGATCCTAACTCTGCTCCTCCTTTCTCTGACCAATCTATTCTATCGGATATTAACTCCGAAGCACCGTCATCACAAGACCAATTAAGTCCTACTCCTGTCCTCAACCCAGAACCCACAGATAAACTAACTTCGCAACCTCTCTCCTTGGAACAAATGCCCACTAAGCAATTGAACTCAGGCTTCAAACGCCCTTTAAGTGTATCTTCTCAAGCAAGCAGTACAGAACAACAAACGAAACAACCCAAAACGAATTTACCAATAACTCATAAGCGCAGGCAACAACAAGATAAGAAACTGTGCTCCATCTCGGAAATCGACGCTCAACTAGAATCTGCTAAGATGTATACCTCCCAAAATTCAAATGCTTATCCTATCGACTTAGATAAATTCAAAGACTTCCTTCTTTCTACATACGGCAACTCAAATATTTTAGAAATTGCAAAAACATATACCGAAAACACCAATGGCCTTATTTTGATGTTGGATGATGCCTATGGATATTCCAACAGCAGAACCTTGAAATCAAGAATCACAAGGATTAAAAAGAAAATTTTGAATGATTCCACTTCTGCATCTGAGGAATCCAACGACGATTCAGAGCACGCTTTGCAGCCTAAAAATGGATAGTTCAACGCAAACTTCACTAACTAACTTCAATCTCAAGATTGTCTTTTGGAACGCCAGAAGTATTTCCCTCCGAAAAGAAGAACTTCCTGATCTCCTTAAAGATATTGACATTCTTGTGTGCGTCGAGAGCTGGTTAAACAACAAGTGTACCAATTTCCAATTTCCAGGATTTGTTACGTTTCGAAAGGATAGGGTAAGATCCTCAGGGGGAGGTCTCCTTCTCCTCATACGAAAAAACATTGCGTATAAAGAAATCGATAATCTAATTATTCCAAATGAATCGGTCGAATTTTGTGGTGTCCGTATCACAAACACCTCTCCGAGTTTGAACTTGTATGCATGCTATAGAGCCCCTGGTGTCGCCTTAAGCCTTGAGAACTGGGAAACACTTTTTGCAAATTTTGATCCAAATCAGAACAATGTTTTAATGGGAGATTTCAATTCTCATCACCACATTTGGAATTGTAAAAAAACAGATACTAATGGTAAAAATCTCCTTCAATGTATAAAAAATTCTAATTTTTACATTCACAACACTGACACGCTCACACATATCGATACTACCTCTTCATCAAACATCGACCTTATTATTTCCAGTATCTCGTTAATAGATCGCATCGAAACTCAGGCTCATAGCGACACTTTAGGCTCCGACCATTACCCGATTTATGTATTGCTAAACACCCAATAATCGATTTACCTTCAAAAATCTCTTAAAATCAGGTCGCTTCGCACTAATTGGGTTAATGTAGACAATGATCTTCAATCAAATTATCTCTCTTTTTTCTCGGCGAATTTTGACTCTCTAAGTCCCATGAAAAAATACGAATTTTTTGTTGAAACTGTCTCGAACGCTATCATGCAAAATACACCTCAAAAGAAAATTGTAAACCCGAGAATTCACAGGAACCCAGTTTCCTGGTGGGACTCGGAGTGTCAAAATATTAAAGATATGAGAAACCAAGCCTTCAAAAAAATGGGAAAAGTCACGAAACTTAAACGACTTTATAGAATTCAAAAGACTTAGGGCCATCGCACGCAAGACTTTCAAAAGAAAAAAGAGAGACGATTTCATTGAATTTGCACAGAGTCTTAGCTGTCTTTCTAGCAATAAATACGTATGGGAAAAATCCAAAATTCTGAAAAACAAATGGGTCAAGGTTACGCCGTCACACCTGACTCAAAATCTTCAGACCGAGAATAAAATCAAAGCAATAAACAAAATTTGCCCTCCGTGGGTACCGACTAATCCCGATTTCATGCCTACCTGTCAAGATAACTCTTTCCTCGAATCAGAAATTACCTTTGCTGAATTTAACCTTGCACTCGACTCTCGAAAATCAAGTTCTTCTCCGGGACTTGATGGTATCGATTACTTCACTTTAAAAAACCTCCCTATCAACTACAAGCTCATTCTTATCGATATCTACAACGAAATGTTTAGAACAGGCCACTTTCCGAAAGATTGGAAAAAATCATTTGTTCATCTAATTTCCAAATCTGACGGAGTCAACTATCGACCTATTTCCCTCACATCTTCACTGTGCAAGCTTTTTGAGACAATTATTAAAAATAAACTTCAATGGTGATTGAAAAACAAAACATTCTTCCAAGCTTTCAGAGCGGATTTAGAAAAGGACAATCCTGTACAGACAATATACTCAATCTAACCATTAAAATTCAAGAAGCTTTTAAGAAAAAACAAAATCTTTTTTCTGTATTCCTCGACGTGAGTGGCGCCTTTGACAACGTCAACATTGAACTCTTATTGATTAAACTCGCAGACTTAGGCTGTCCATCCAAAATGATTAATTTTATCAAATTTCTGACTTACGAAAGACAGATTTTCTCTGAAATTTCCAATGAGTTCAGACTATCGTACAAAGGCGTCCCTCAAGGGGGTGTCCTTAGCCCTCTCTTATTTATTATCTATGTCAGCTCCATCATGAACGACATCCCTAAAACAGTCTCTGTGCTACAATTTGCAGACGATATATCACTCTGCTCAAAAAACATAAACTCTCTAAAAAAGGCCATCAAGATTATTGACAAACAGCTTTCACACCTTGGACTTGATCTAGCTCCACACAAAACTGTATTTGTCAACTTTAACCAAAATGGCATTCTACCTGGCACGACCGAATTAGAAATTAACAATAATTGTACTATAGTATCCAGCTCTTCCGCCCGATTTCTCGGAGTCATTTTCGACTACAGACTCAATTTCTGCGAACAAATTGATAACATTCGATGGAGATGTCATCGAGCTCTTAATATTTTGAAATTTCTACAAGGCACTTGGTGGGGTGCCCATCCCAACATTCTAATCATATTTTATAAAAGCTATGTTCGATCCATCCTCGAATACAGCTGCTTCGCTTATTTTCCTGTACGAAAGGACTACATCAACAAACTAGAAAAAATTCAATACAGCGCTATTCGTGCAGCTTTTGGTTATCGAATCACAACTCCACTGAATGTTATCCTAGCAGAATCCAAACTACCTTCCATCAAAGAAAGAACACGTTTTCTTTGCTATTCCTACCTATTAAAAATTCTCAGTAATGAAAACCTTCTAGTCCATAAAGCTATCAAAGCCTACTATAATAAAGTATTAAAAAAATCAACTGTCAAGCGCAATCGATTATTTGAAGGGTGCATTAAAGATCTCTTTAATTCCCCTATCCCTATTATTAAGTCTACAAACTACCAAATATTTAACTACGATTACTCTGTCTTGACCAGTACCATTCCCATCAATACCACAGTTGGAAAATCCCTTAAAGCATCTCCTTCTCCAAACCTATTGCTACAGGGGCTTTTGAAAGATCATTCATACCTGGAAATCTACACTGACGGTAGCAAAGACAAAAATTTGAACACTGCTGGATCGGCCTGCATTTCCACTAATAACAATGACACGATTGTCAGGAATCTCCATAGCACAACCTCTATTTTTACTGCTGAGTCTCTTGCCATAAATGATGCTATGGATATTGCTCTCAAAAACACCGACAAGAACATCATTATTTTTTCTGACTCATTAAGCGTTGTGCAGGCACTCAAAAACCGTAAACTAGATATAAGAACCAACCCTTACTTATTTTCTATTAGAGAAAAATATCAAAAATTTACACAAATAATGTCAAACGGCGCTTCGATTCTTCTATGTTGGATTCCATCTCATTGCGGTATTGAAGGCAATGATTTAGCCGACTCCCTAGCTAAGAACGCAGCAACGTTTCCTGGGATCAGAGGAAGGCCTCTCGTACCTTTCACTGATATGAAAGCCAGCTACAGAGAGGCCATGATCAAAAACTCCAAAATCCATTTCCTGGAAATGAGCCCAGATAAAGGCATTTACTACTTTCAAAATTACTAGATGCTTGTCGCCCATGGTTTCAAAATAAAAACCTAACCAGAAATCTCATAGTCACCATTAACCGTTGCCGTGCTGACCATTATAATCTTGCTGCCTCCTTAGCCAGGGTTAATATAATCTCGGACAGTTCTTGCACTTGTAAATCCAGCATTCAAGATCTGGACCATATCATCTGGCAGTGCCCACTGTATGACAACCAAAGAACAAAGCTAATTGTAAGCCTAGAAAAAGCTGGATTCCCACTTCCTATGAAAACTTCGATCATACTTCACGAACCCCATGTACCAGGCTGTAAATCTATTGTAGCGTTCCTCGAAGAATGTAATATTAAATTGTAACCTATTATGTATATTTTCTTTCTTTCTTTGTATATATCTATATCTTTTTTTTTTACAGCGAATAAGTCTTGTAAAAAAGATTTGAAGCTTAAATAAATAAAAAAAAAAAAAAAAAATCTATTTTCGCCACGTGTATTGGCTATCGATTAGAGCAATATTTACAATATATAGCTACGTAAATAACGACGAAAAGGATGTATCTCATCGCCAACACAAAGACTTACTCTTGGATAAATTATGAACCAGAGTCTAGGGCTAACGACGACATTTGGTTATGCGGAGCTACTTAATTGGCTGTCGCGATGAGCATAAATTCCGCGGCTTCTCTTCTCTCAGCGAGATATGGAGACTTTTTGTCATTTCTGCGATACTCTGCGCTTTGCCCTTTTTTCGTCTTAGTCTTATTCGTAATCGTCCCCGTTACAATTTTATTCAACTTTAAGTAAATAATATACAAAATTTTGATAGTCTTTTTTTTAATTTTAATGTCATAACTACAATCGTTACAAGTTACTTACATTTAATACACAATCTTTACAATTAATCGAAACCTCGTTTCTTACTCTTGATTTTCGAGCGAAGCGAAGGCATGTGTTCATCATCAGTGACTTTACGGGCCTTGTTCCTGTTCCTCCTTCGTTTTCGAAATTCCTCTTGTACATTTTTAATGGATTTCCTTTTGCGACTTGGAACTTTGTAGAAACTTCGTCTGCTGTTTTCAATACTGGGAGTTCTCTCATCTAGTAAGGCAGAAGAAACTTCTGTTTGTTCCGGTGGTAGAACGTCCTGATGATCTTTATCAGAAGATTCTATATTTTGAGTCAATTCTTTAGAGGGTTCCATATTTTGATCAGAAGTTTGAGTTGATTCATTATTGATTGACCTTGCACCCTCGCGGACTTGCTATATAGTTAAAGCAAATATATCAATGGCAAATTATAAAATATATGCGGTCGGCTTTCAAACTTGAGCTATAATACAAGAATTTAAAAAATGATACCCCAAGTTCCTTTAGTGAAGAATCTTCTACGCGTTTCAAGAAAGTTTGAAGAATTTCATCGATATTCTTTAATGAGTTTGCAATCGTTTGCACAATCTCAGTCAATTCAACAGCGTTCGTACTGTTGCAAGTCAACAGTACAGTGAGCAGCTGTAAATATAAAATACATTAATAAAATCAATAATACAACGAACACTTTAAAAAAAATAAAATTTCAAGGAATTGATGATATGAAAACTCACCGCAGCTAAGAGTTTTATCGATGAACCCATCATGAATCATCAAGCACCTATTTCCATAAGAGTAAAGCATCTACTATGTTTATCCGCTTGATATATAAGCCAATGCTTTACGGTCGGACGTTAAAGTTCGATAAAAAAATTAATTGCTCGTATTTAATTAGCATTTATACTCGTCGCATTATTATCGGTTCATTGCTATTTTGACAATAAAAAATTTTATGCTTTTAATATCTCGAATGGAGCCAGTAGTAGAGTATATAGAGTATAGTTTTTGACATATCCGGACATTTTATCTCGATCCATGTAAATTCATGACATTGATTAGAATCCTTACTGTTGTGTTCAAACAAAGAATTTCACTCTTTATTAGTTGCCGCATAGCATTGCCACTTAAATTAGATTGATCGATGCATAATAATAAAAAAAAATCAAAAGTAAAATGCTAGTATTACATTGTCGTTATTTGAGAATGACTGATATCGTGCATGTTAGAGATAATAAATGCTGTAAAATTTTGTTATTGAACTTCGCGTGATTTGTATAAACTATATGATCAGAAGATCAAGAGTAAATTTTGCAACTAGCATGTAAAAATGGGCTTTTTCAAACAAGGATGGTTATTAAACAAGAGAACTTTAAATGCGCCCGGACACAAAAATTAAGCATCTACTAAATATAGAAAAATCTATTTATCCCTTGTTGTACAGCGTATTTTCTATGAAGAGTGCGTTAAAGGTCCTTTTTTGTTTACAAAGTGAAATGAGAATAAGAGTGTGCTGCGAGGTTGCATAATTCATGTACAGTTTATAAAGGCCTAATTTTTAAATTCATCTTAGTTAAGACGGTACTACCCGCGGGTGAGCAGAGGGTGAAGTTCAAGTATGGTCACTGGATGGCTACTTGTAACCCACCAGCGATACAGCGGATACAGCGGCGTGAATAGTTCAAATGAGCGAGCGAGCAGCACCATGTAAGCTCCTGCTATTGATCGAATCTATACTGGAGGAATCTACAACGAGCATCGTGCTCTTGTCCACCAGTATAATTTTAATGGATTTATTATCGTAATTTTCGTTTTGAAGCGAGAGCTGTCTTTTAATTTTCTATTATATATTTAGCTTTGAATAAAAGTAAATTCGGGATTGAGTACTGTGTCACTTGAAGGATTTCATAACGTATAAATAAAAAAAACTAATTCTTGATATTTTATGTATTGATATTTCAAATTATGATTCCATCATCTTTTGAATCAGACTTTTCTTCGAAACTTTCATCAGAGCTATCATCCGAACTCTCCTCTGAACTGTCCTCAGCGCTGGAATCTGAACTGCCCGTGGAGGTCTTATCAGGAATTTGCTGCCGAAGTTTTTGTAATATTCTCTCTCTTTCTTCAGTTAGCCTACGCTTCTCTTCTCAGTAGTGTTTTTGATAATTTGACACCGCGAATAAGCGCCACAAGCAGTAGTTTTTAGGTACACGAAATATATCAAATGAAGATCTTGACAACTGAAAAACTGGGGACTAAACTAATGAACACCTGGTGTGTCATTCTTTGACGTCCGCGCTCAGCTTGTTCGTATCAACACCGAGATGTGCTCGTTAAGGTATGCTTATAGGTATGAAAAATTTTTCATGTTCATCTTCTTTGTTTACGTAAAAATGTTTGTGAAAATAAGATTGTAATGTACTTGATTGCTTACTAAATTTATATCGCTGGTTTTATATAAAAAATGCTGACATTTTATCTTATTATAATTTATAATTTATAAGTTATGTTCAGACAATTGATGATATCTGTGAACGTCAAAGTGGAACATAATAACAATCACGTACAAAGAGCCAGCTATTGCAAAAAATATTAAATCTTTATGTTTTCCTTATACTACAAAAAGAAAACCGCTGCCAATTCTTTGGCACGGAGCTTCCTCCAACTAAATTCGTAGTTCCAATAAATAAAATATTGGTTGAATATACAGTATGTTAATGCTTTTAATATTGTTTTCAAATAAATAATCCGCTGAAATCTAAGTCGAGACGCACAATAGCTATAGATGTAGTAGCCGATGTTAAATTCGTCGTTGATTCTTGTTATATCTCTGAATCCTTCGTTTGTGTTACATACATGTAGCTCTTTATTCCCAACTCGCCGAGAAAATAAAAAATAACTGTTTTTCCTGAATTCAGAATCCAAAAATAGATATAAATGTCAAATTTTATTGATATTGATGGAGTAGTTCCAGAAATATTACAGTATGCATATACACACATCCACACACACACACATACACACGCGCACGCACCACATCCATACTGACATTTTCTAAAAACACTTGATTTGAACTTCTAACACACCAAAAAGTATTTTCTACAAGTTTTGACGAAACACAAAATTTTACCATTAATTACAAAGCTTCCTTTAGGAGGAAGCAAAATTAGTTTAGGCGGTAAAGCATAATAGTTTTTGCAGCAAAAAGTACAATATTCTAGTTGTTCAGTGTAAATTCTAAAATGAGCTACTCTTCAATATAAAATCAGCAACATACATTTAGCAAGCAGTCGAGTATATTACAATCTTATTTTCACAAAAGTTTTCACGTAAACAAAAAACATGAACATGCAAGAATTTTGCATACCTATGAGCATACCTTACCGAGCACATCTTAATGTTTATACGAACGAGCCGAGCGCGGACGTCAGAGAGAGACTCATCTATAGTAGAAGAGAGGGGGGAGGGAGGGGTCAGTATTCGTCGGTGCAGTAGACCCATGGTCTATATAAAGTGCACCAGACCAGGTGTTCATTCATTTAATCTCGAGTGTCTCAGTTGTCAAGATCTTCATTCGATATGTTTCCAGTACCTAAGACCTACTACTTATGGCGCTTAGTCGTAGTATCCAACCACCAGAAACGCTACTGGGAAGAGAAGCGTAGGCTGGCTGAAAACCGAGAGAGAATATTAGAAGAATTTCGGGAGTAATTTCCTGATAAGATCTCCACGGGCAGTTCAGATTCCAGCGCTGAGGACAGTTCAGAGGAGAGTTCAGATGATACTTCTAATGAAAGTTTCGAAGAAAAGTCTGATTCAAAAGATGATTGAATCATAACTTGAAATATCAATACATAAAATATCAAGATCAGCCCTTTTTAGTTTAGAACTATTCGAGAAATTTTCATGTATTAGTTTTTTTTTTTATTTATAGGTTACGTGAACACCTGCAAGTGACACAGTACTTAAAAGTGCTCCACACCTCAAGTGACCCGCCACCTGTCGGAGAAAACGTTTTTTGTTTATTATAATTAATTGACTAAATTTAGCACCGTAAATTGAGTTTCAGCACTTGCAATAAGTATTAAGCAATGTTTGAAAAAAAAATTAAGCAATTAAAATTAAATTTGTCTGACGCAATATAATGTTAATTTAAATTTTTATCTAAGAAAATTAATTTTGTAATATTTCTTGATACGTACGGCACGTGCCGAAACTCACTAATACTAACTTTTTGACTGTTAAGCTTGTTTAAATCATTAATAATTATTGAAGTGTAACGTGAGGGCGCTGCTAAAAATTCAATCATCCATCATAAAGGTTGACCACTTTTAGTTCCTAATTTATTTTCATTCAAAGTTAAAAGACATATTTACTTCCTGCCTTTAGAGTGGATTGGAAATAGTACATTATGTAACAAGGGACAAAAGTAGAAGAAAATAGTACATTATGACAAGGCTAGAAAGTTGGAGTTTCACGCATGCCAAGGGCATCCAATATTCTAGCTGCGTGTCGTATACTATTTTTCTTTATCCCTGGCCGAAAATACTCTCAATAATTAATAGAATAGCATTGTCGACAGATAGCTCGCGCGCAGCCATGTTCTTTTTCTTGACCTGTGACAGCGCGCTCTTACGGTCACTTCGGATAACGCGGCATAGATGTTTTAATATAGGATAAAGTAGATGTTAGTTTTATTTTTGTTTTATAAGTGTAATTTTAAACGTTTTGATGTGTGCAGAGTCAGCAAAGTCTCTTTGAGTGAAAATGATATTAACACTATCATACCACCAGCATGCGAGTGGAGAAATAAATTTATTGTTTTGTACACAGAGCGACAGCCACGCCGCCGCCCGGCGCAGGCAGCGTCTTTTGCCGCGTAAATCACACCGACTCCACCAGTGACGCGCAGCACCACTGTTATTCCACTCCCGCGTGAATGTGCGAAGGCACAAGGAAAATCAAGTTACAGAATGAATATGCGTTTGAGTTAGTTTTTTATTCTAGTATATTTCGAACATAGACTATTTTCGAGTTGGCACACTCTTTGAGAGAGATTTTTAAGTTCTTTCTTCCTTGACGGTCCTGTCGAATCTGCCGTCTCCCTCGTCGCCTCGACAGCACGAAGAGTTCACAAGGACCCGTGACAGAGAGAGCGGTGTAGGCGAGGCCTCCGAATTTGTAACGGAGCTTCGTATTGGGAAATCGAGCTTATAGGTGGGACTGGAAAGGGAGTAGGAAGGGCTTGGAGGTGGCAGGTATTCTCAGGAACCGAGCGGCCAGGTATAGCGCCATAAAGGTATTAGCGTAATGCTCGGGCCGGTCGGGGGTGTAGTTGCTGCGTCACTACGCCGGGCCTGCTTTGGAAAAACCCAAGGGCCGGTGTCTGCTCTACAGATGGACTGTTTTATGGCCGGGTCGGGAAACGTGCCTGTGCCAGGCATGAAGGGAATTAAAAGATTAGTACGGCTTTTTCGGCTATGATGATGCCATTCATGGCAATCTTTCTACTCGAGCCGCACTTTCTACGCAGGTAAAATTACATCAATCAAGCATTTGCTCCAATTACAATAATTGAACTTATAACTACGCGGCGCGACACGTCGTCAACTTCGCAATTTGGCGCGGACTTAAAATAACACACGGCCTGTCCAGTACCGCGAAGGGCCTGCTCTCTTCAGAGGCGACCACACTCCGAGCCAGCCCGCTCCGAGGCGATCAGGTCACGAAGCAAGATTCATCTTGCTTCTCCCTGGGCCTCACCTTTTACCAGTCCGCTCGACTGAGCGTGAGGAAAAGTCGACCGCGAAAAAATTCTCTAAATCGCCGCGTCGTAGCCATACGTAGCAGCTTTTGATAGGTGCTACGCTGGAGCGTCTGACTATCAGAGCTCGCGGCCGTGGACAAGTCTCCGTGTGTGTCGGTAACAACTACCATCGCTGAAGACTTTTTTGCGTGTATGCAGCAAGCCATGAAAATCTCGTAAGGTTATGGGGTATGATAAACAACACATAAATTCGGTATATTATGTTGCGAGGCCAGAATAAGTTTAATATGCATAACCTATGTAATACATTAATGCATACATATAGTACTACAATTTTTCAACATTTAATAAAAGTAGTCATAGCTACTTGTACACAGGACCGGTGATAAACAACAAACTAGCTTATAATTATTTATTATTTATTTATTATTTATTTATTCAAATCCAGAGTTACAAACATTTGCATCCGATACAGAGTTGATATTATTCACACAATAACACACTATAACGCCGCAAATCCTGTAGAGGAAAACAGTATTTCCTGTTCGCAGGTCCGGATAACAGAGATAACGAGAATACATATAAATACTGGTTTGTTATTGCTTTACAGCAATAACCTCCAGTCATACTACATACAGTCCAGCCTCCATTCATACGTAGGAATAGCATAAATCCTTGTCGGACTTCCTGACGCAGATCATACCATCCTTTTCATTCACACTTAACCTAGGTTGGGTTACAGGAGTTCCTGGACTCTATTCGCCCCAACTCTGATAACAGTATATAATATTAGTATTTACATAAAAAATTAACAATGACATATAATCAATTTAACAGTTGTATATAAAAAAATAAGTTATTAGTTGGTATTTTCTAAAGTGCTCGTAAATGATTCTATATTTTTTTCTTTTAAACCAGTAATGCTACGACGACATTAAATATCACATTAAATAAGATTATATTGCACAATTCTAAGATTCTATATTTTTGTGTTATGATTTGATGTTGTTTAACGGTAAAAACATTTGAAGATTAAAATTTCTACTTTGTATCATGGCACTTTTCACAGCTTTCACAATTTCACCAGTTCCGAACTAACATTTGTCTTGCTGTCATAAATCTGTCCGTTGTTGCATTTTTTTCTCTTATGTATGACAGTTTCTCTGTAGAGGTGAGCCTAGCCGGGCATGTAAGTCCGACAGCACAGGTAACTCTATTGTGTGGAAACATTTCTTTGTGCTGATTAGATGAGTTACATTTACAGTCTGACGTAAAAACAATATCATCTATGATTACTATGTCTTTGTACGGTGATTGTAATTTAAGTGAGGACACTGAGTTCTTAAAAAGCTGTTTTCCTCGTATTCCTCTATCAAAATAGAAAAAAGCTTTGGTGAATCCTAGATAGTTGATATCGCCATACGTCATTCTGAGACTGGCTGATTCTGTGATTTTTAGGCCAGGTGCGGCCGTCGCTTCTCTACTCCTTGCTTTGTTGCTATTTTCTTCAGCCATTTCATGTATCATAGAGAAGACCGTTTCTATTGGTTTGTATTTTTCAGTGTTTACGTTTTTGTTATCACCCCATTCATTTGCAGTTACTTTTACGAAATTAATGAATTTTATATTTGCTTTATTTTTTGTAGTTTTGACCATGCAGGTATTTATTTTTTCATTCGTTATGTTGTCTAAACTATCTGTAATATTCTGATATGTTAAAATCATTTTTTATAGTTGTAGTTGGAGATGCGTCGATGTTTACGTATTTTGTGAGAGTTACATTTGCCCTTAGCGCAAATGTAAGTTCTAATATCTAAGTAAACAGAATTTATTTCAGTTTTTTGTCTATTACTTTTCATATCATTTCTGCGCTGCATTAAATCCTGTATTAATGAAGGTATTACTCTCTGTTGCTCACCATGCTCCTGATTGGACATCTCTAAGAACCATGATTTAAGTTGCTTGCAGTCAATTGTAGTGGGAGTACTTATCTCACTCATTATTTCTCAACCAATCTTGTATTTTCTTGATGTTTGATTTTTTCCGTAAATCTATGATTTTGAGATTATTTGGTAGATTATTGTAGATGTTGATAGCTTTAATGTAGCTGGTTTTTGTACTAATAGTTTTAGCATACTTCGGTAGGATTATTAGCTTTTTCCTTGTTATGCTTGATGATTTTGTATACTGATCTTTGAGGCTATTTTAGTGGTACTGTAGGGTTTCGTAGGCGAATAATTGTTGAAGGTTAAGTGGGTTAACACTTTGAAAGGTATTTTTGTTTATAATTCTTATGATTCTTTTTTGGACCGCTTGTAACAGTTGTAGGTTATTTTGATACGCACCACCCCACGCAACTATTCCATAGTTAATCAGGCTATGAAAGAATGCGTAGTAAATTATTCTTAGAGTAGTTGTGTCCATGAATTTGGAGATTTTACTGAAGATAAAAACAAGGTATCTTGTCTTGTTTATAAGGTATTCAATATGTTTATCCCATCTCATGTTCGTGTCAAAAATTAAGCCTAGGTATTTCGTTTCTTCTACTCTCTTTATTATTTCATTATTAATTTTAAATTCAATTTTTTTCGGCACACTAACGCAGTAATTTTCAAAAGTCATGTATACTGTTTTTTGAACATTGAGTGTCAATTTATTTAGCCTGAGCCATGTAGATATATCGTCGAGATGTTCATTTTTACTTCGACCTCGGACCAAGTTTTCCCAGTAGTTATTACTGCAGTGTCATCTGCATAAGAAATTATGGAGTTTTCTGGCATATGTATTAGCGAGTCATTTACGTAAAGTATAAATAGCAAAGGGCCAAGTATCGTACCTTGGGGGACGCCGGTATTTACATTTTCGAATTCGCTTGTATGCGAACCTATTCTTACTTTTTGCTTCCTATTGTTTAGGTAAATTGTAATAAGTTGGTGCCCCTTGCCTCTTATACCATATGCATAAAGCTTGTCTAGAAGTATTATATGATTAACAGTGTCAAATGCCTTTGCTAGATCTAGAAATGTAATAGCTATCGGTGTACTTTGATCCAGGTTTTCATATATTATTTTTGAGATCGTGTTTAATGCATCCTTGGTTCCAATGTTTTTTCTAAATCCATATTGATTTTTACTTAATATTTTACTTTGACATATAAATTCTATTATTCTATTATGTATAATTTTTTCGAAGATTTTAGCAATGTTTGATATTAGTGATATAGGCCTATAGTTTCCCATTTCGTTTTTTTGCCCAGCTTTGTATATTGGTATCACTTCAGCTGCCTTCAATATATCAGGCCAGATTGCCATTTCGATACATTGATTGATTACGTGGGCAAGGGGATCTGCAATAATAGTAGCTATAGTTTTCAGTGCCTTTGCACTTATTTTATCAATACCACCTTTTTTAAGTTTCATGTAGTCTATTATTTTTATAACTTTAATTTCGCTGGTTGGCTTGATG
This sequence comes from Nasonia vitripennis, assembly GCF_009193385.2. Classification (NCBI taxonomy): domain Eukaryota; kingdom Metazoa; phylum Arthropoda; class Insecta; order Hymenoptera; family Pteromalidae; genus Nasonia; species Nasonia vitripennis. The sequence goes on along the minus strand of NC_045757.1, from coordinate 23,329,649 downwards.
TAGATTGTTTTTGGATTGCTTTTAGGTAATTCTAGTTTTTTATTTCTTGGTGTAGTTATTTTATTACTCAATGTTTCTCCAAGTTTGCAGTAAAATTGGTTCATATTGTTTCAATTTCGTTCTTGTCGGTTATTGTAGTATTGTTTTCAGTTTTTAGTTGTCTGATAGTAGTATCTGTTTTATTTTTATTTTTGCTTATCTTGCTATTAATGCAGGTCCAGAGTTTTCTGGGATCATCCCTATTTTTCTCAATTGTTTTTTTTTTCATGTTCGATTTTCGCTTCTTTAATAACTTTATTTAGAGTTTTAACGAAATGTTTATAGTTTGCTTTTAGTTCTTCATTATTCGGATTTTGTTTGAGTTTGTTGTAAAGTATTTCTTTTGTATTACAGGAATTTAGAATCGCTTTTGTTATCCGGACTTTCCTGGGGGTTTGTTTGGATTTCCGCAGATTTGGTTTTTTATATTTCGAACTCTCCACGCAATATTGGATTTCTTTTATCATTTCGTTTATATTCTCATTTGGATCATTTGTATTCTTAAATTTTGAGCAATTTATTTGCCTAGCAGTGTTATATAGTTTTTTATAGTTGTAATAGTATATATCTCCTTCTGACTCTTTTTTATTCTGTTTTAATACTCCATTTTTTAATTCTAGGAAAAGTGGGCAGTGATCGGTAATGGGCGTCATGAGAGTTAGTGATTTTGTACGTAGAAAATCAGTTTTGACAAAGATATTATCAATGCAAGTTCCTTCATTTGTAGTTATGTTTGTAGGTCTGGTGGTGTTAGTAAAACCTAGGAGGAAACCTTTTTCCTGAAGGTTGTTTATGAATTCCATGCTTACATGATTATAGTCTTGAATATTTATGTTAAAATCACCAATTATAATATGGTTTTTTGCTTTTTTTTATGTTCTAGATAAGTTTTTGGGTTCTGATTAAATTCTATGCTACTCAGTCCGTGTGATCTATATAAGGATGAGATCTCAAGTAGTTTATTATTATTTAGAGGGATATTAGTGTTTAATATTTTAAGCTTACCTATAGCTATCATTTCGTTAGTATGTTTAACATTTTTATTTACATAGACCACAACACCATCATTTTTGTTGATGTCTCCGTGATTATAATAAAGTTCGTAATCTTTTATTCTATAATACTGATAGTGTGTTAGTTTCAATACCTCTGTACATACAATAACGTAAGGTTTTATTTTTAGACTTTTAAGTAACGTAAGATTTGTAATTTATCGAAATTGGCATTTAGGCTTCTAATGTTTAAATACAAAATTAGATCATTACTACTAGTCCTTTCCTTATTGAAAGACTCAATATCCATATATGTTCGCTCTTGTTCATTTAGGCTATTTTGTATTTCGTCGATTAGATTTATTTGTGCTTCCATTATTCAACTGATGAATTTGCTGTGTTCTTTGGAATAATATGCTGACTGTTGTTTTCTTGCTGCGTATCAAAACGTAGATTTCCCTCTTTTTTTCCTGCCGTTATCGATCTGTGGTATAGTAGTTTGTTTGTTTGTAGATTGTTTATTTTTTTACGTGCGCTTGTTTCGTCCCACGTCGGTAATACAGGTGCGATCGGGTAATCAATAGAGTTGATATATTTTTTGATCTTCTTTTTAAGAATTGTACACTTTATTCTATCTGTTGGCAAATGATTCGTTGGTAGACTTGTTTTGTATGTGGCGTTGTTAAATATACAGTTCACACACTCAATTCTGTCATTCTTACAGACACTTACGTTGTGGTTATCCGAGCACTTTATACATGCTGATTTGTTCCTACACTTTGATGCACTATGTCCGTATCTTCCACAGTTGTAGCAAGGGGTAATGTTAATAAGATCGTAGGCTTTACAGTACTGATGACCTACAAAAACTTTATTATTGTTTTCACGTATGTGCTTGTAGATTTCTGGTGGGAGTTCCATTAGAACTGTGCAGGTTTTGGTCCTTTTATTGGTGTACATGTGCAGTACCTTACTTTTGTTGTTATAATTTTTGAAATTACGAGTGTCATTTTCCATATCCTGTTCATCCGTATTTGTAGTATTGTCTATTCCAATAATTTTCATTTTTGGATTACCTTGTTGTTCTACTTTAATTTCACATTTTTTTAATTTACTTGAGCTGATTTCTATTTCACTTTGGTTCTTCTTGCGTATAAACTTAGTTTGCGCATTCTTTTCTGTAACCAGACACTTCGTGAGTAGCTCCATTGTGTTCGTCTGTTCCGGGTCATTGGCCTTAACCATTATACTTGGGACACGTTTCGGTTTTGGCTTTATCTCTCTCATAGCATCAGCATATGATTTTAAATTTGTCTGCGGCTCTGTATTTTTCTGTTTTTGTAATTCAATCATTTCTTTCTGAAGCTGATTTTTATATTGAAATTCGGCAACTAGTTGTTTTAATAAGGTATTTTCAGCAACAAGATTTTCCATTTCATTCTCCTCGCCTAGTATTGTTGAATTATGTTTTTCTACTGTTTTGTTATGAATTTCTTGTAGCAGTTGTTCTCTGATTTCTTCAGATTTCTTCATTTTCATGAGTGCAATGGTTTTTCTTGCCACGTCACTTAGCATATGCTTTTCAGAGTTCGATGTTATGTCTCCCAGGACATGCTCTGGTCAGATAACCAGGTGTTCACCAACAAAAACAGGATTTTTTATCTTCTCATAGTCACTTTTATGATAAACATTTTCGCATATTATGCAAATCACTGTAATCACTAGCTTTTTTGGATGGCACTTGTAAAAGCTGTGGTCCGGCTTATCCGGAAGTGTTTTCACGTTCGATGCCATATTGGCAAGATAATGTGTAACTATTTAAACAAGTAACATGTTTAAATTTTAAGTCACTAACTAATCGTATACAAAGTTTTATATACTGCTCCGAGCTGACGACACGCGCGCGAAACGCGACCGATCGCTCCGAGCGCAGATGATCAATGATTAATTGTTTCTTTTTTTCTCTGCTGTTTCGGTGGCATATTTGTACGAAAATGAGCTAGTAAAAGCTCCATGAAAATAGATAAAAAAATTGTGTAAAAGGTTATAAAAACGGTATAGCAAATAGAAAACATATACGAGCGAACGCATAGCACACTGTGCACGCACAACAAAAGCGGCAGCGCGCGCGAACGAATGCAACAGATGGGAGTGACTGAATAATTAAAATTAACTTAAATCTAAGATTATCATTTTGGATGATCCATCAAGAGATCCAAACGTAGAGGAAGCCCACGCCAAAGTATATTTATTATTTAGTTAAAAGTATACTTACGTATAGATTTAATCCCCGAGAATATTGTTACACTTTGTTCAATATGGTACTTTTACAATGCAAAAGATGCGTCTTCCTTTATACATATACTAACCCTCAACACAAAGGTACAACGCAGAACAGTTTCCTTCTTGCGATATTGACCCATTTCGCAGATCGGTCCATAATCTAGGCCCCGACTATTCATCACCGACGAGGCTTTGCCTACTAATCGGGCCATTCATTAAACGGCATCGCATTCTCTGTCTCGCTCACGAGCTGACTTATAACGGCAATATTCTTCCGGATTGCGTTACGTGTATATGATGTATACAGAGCTGAGGAGGAAATTGAAAGTATCGGGGGGTCGAAGATTTATATTTGAATCTTCAGAGGATCAATCGTGAGAACTTGGTATATTATACTGAGAGTATAAAATACGATTGACAAAAGTTTAGGGTTTCTTTGCGATACGTAGCTTTAGGGTATAAATATACGTTTAGTAGAGAGTTGAAGAAAGTTCCGCTTTAAGTTCGAAAAGTTGAGTGATGCTTGCCTAAAATTCATAGAAATGATAATACTCGAGGGAAAAGTTACTTTCCCCGAATACTTTTCAATACGTGCGATAAGTATACACGTGCGCGGTGTGAAGTGTATTATATTTACATGAACTTTTTTAGAATTCGTTTCCAACAGTTTTATACATTTGCGACAGTTATGCGGATTCATTTCTAAGAAATTTAGGATGACTCAATAATTCTAATTAAGTAAGAAACGAAGGGGCCATGAAAGTAATTTGTGCAGATCGTACTTGCAGGTAATGCGGACGGGATCAAAAAGAATTAAAACCAAGAAAGTATACATTGCATAAGTACGAGAAATCGAGAATAAGCAGAGCGAGACGCAGACTGGAGCACGCGATATAAGGAAGATATATCGATGAGGGCGAGGCGCGAGTTAGCAAAGCGGAAAGAAGAAGAGAAGACGACGCGACGAATAAAGAAGAAGGGCAAAGTGGAGCTGGCGGAGAAAGAGAAAAAGAGCCGTTACTGCTGAAATAAAAGCAGTAAAGCAAGATTGAAATGAAGAAATCTCTGTGTTTAGATGAAAACGCCAGACAAACAGGAAGCGAGAGCCAACGAAGACTCTCCGCTCTCTTATCAATTTTTTTTTTACTTTTGCCTTGGGTCTGACGGATGACTGACGCAATCTACTTTAGCTGCTGTTTCGCAGCGACATTTGCGGATTCAGATCTTAGGATAGTTATTTTTTTTTGTTCTGCATCGAGATTTGATGAAAGGGCGATGTAACTTTTTTTTTAGAATAAAGATTGTTTATGGAAATTTACACAAATATTATTTTTTTAATTCTATAAAGTGACAATTTCAACGAACAAGCCATTGCGAAAACTTTTCAGTGCTTCTGACAGTAACGAGGAAATTCTTGGTATAACAAAAGCCTTGATTTTGTTCTCGGCGAAAGCCACTAATTCCAGCACTTACAGCCGCGCCTTTGATCGTTTTGTTAAAGCACACAGCGGGTCGTGTGAATTTGAAAGCTTCCGGAGACGTGCAATCAACTGGAAATATCGATTCTGAGAAACCGAAGGTTATTGAAGTTGTAAAAGGCTGTGTTTAATAAATGAGTTATAAAGGTCGTTCTTTCAATAATGGCATAAAATCATATAATCTTAAATATTAGATTGCAACCATCAAAAAACTCTCGAAATTATTCCAGCAGTTCAAATCAATGTTAGAAATATTTAGTCCCTTTTCTCTCTCAATTCCTCGTCAAGATCCACCGAAAATCTCCTTTTCGAACAACACAACCCTTCGAAATCAAGCAAACTTTCAAAGCTCAATTATCAGAAAACTCGCTCCTCGACATTCGCATGAATTTGTTTTCCGGTTTCCTGGCCCCCATAGATACCCACATCGGCGCGCATGATATGTAAATGCGCGAAATTGAATTCCGAATTAAACGCTTCGAGGTCATTAAGTGTTACTGCAAAGGAGCACCCACGCGGTGATTAAAAACCGACGCTGCTATGACTTTTTGATCCGACGGGGGATCTTGGCTCATCCGCGTGTTTCTAGGCAGCGGCGCATTTGTATTTCAGATGAGGTCGCGCCTTTTTCAGAAGCGGGATTCGTGATGTGACGTACGTTTGTATATAATGAAAATTTAAAACAGCTAGATATTTAAAAGGGAGTGAGATTATTATTTTTCTCAGGTGCTGAAAAATCGATAAAAGATATCTTTTCAACATTTAAATGAGCTTTCACCATTACTTTAGTTTTCTTGTGATTCAAATAAGAGCATAAACTTGGTTTCTCTTATAAATGGGGTGAAAAGTATTTTATGAGGTATTCTCGAATAAAAATAATTAGATTGTCAATTTTTTATGTAAGACAACGTGATTTACAGAAATAGCATTAAATTATACAAATTTATTACGTGCCATTATCCTTTTTTTTTCTTCAAAAATTAATGTCCGTACGAAACTATCCTTTCTCGAGCATGAGATTGAACGCATTTGAAAATCCATCAGCCCTTTTCACGGTTTACATTTTTAAATATTACCGCTCTAAAAGTAAAAACACTATGTGCGGTGAAACTTAATCAAATTAAAGAATAAAATATCATTTTTAGATTTAAATATCGCTGCGATCTCGCCCAGAAAATAAAAATCTGGGAAAAATGATAAAAATGTATTATGATTGAATAATTTTCTAATAAGAGTTTAAGCCGTCGATTCCAAAACGAAATTCAAACACCCACACATTATCAATTATAATCTCCCAACTCCATTATCACGATTTAAAACAATCCCCTAATAAAAAAAAGACTAGCGCTTCGATTCGATCCACATCCAGCCCTTATTAACCCCTCCATCTAGCTTATTCCGCGCAAACGGGAGCGCGATAACGCGAGATCGAGAGAAACCCACACTCTTTCTCCCACATAGTACACATTTATAACTCAAGGATCAGTGATTAGACCAAACGGCGGAAAAAGTCTCGCGAAGGGTGTCACTGAATATATGCGTGGGGGAATACGAGGCAAAAATGCCGCAATGTCTGCCCTCTCCCCTCTCTCCAGCAGCCACTGCGCCCCTATCAGACTCGCGCTCTTATTTTCCACGCTACGTTAGTCTTGTCTGCTGTTGCTGCTGTTTCTGGTCCATATCGATTTATACATGCTGCTACTGCTGCTGCTCCCTCGCGACTGTGTTCTATATGTCTTCTTTTTTCGTCCTGTTCTGCTGCAGCGTCTTCTGTCTTGCGCTCATTGTTGAAGATATGCGTTTGTATATTATGCATACGAAGGAGAGGTTCTTTTTTAATCTTTACTTTTAGTAAAGATTTCGTATAATTAATTCTGAGGATTATTATTCTTTTGTGCAAGAAGCTGCGGAGAGTATAACGTTAGAGGCTTCTCTGTTGTGTGATCGCTGGGGTTGGTCTTTGTTGTGGAGTCGGTGAAGGTCTTGACGGAGTTGGGTTTGCTTTGAGTTAAATAACATTTCGAAGTGATGATAAGTATGTGGGTATACTACTGTACTGCAATCATAGTGGGATTATTTATCTTTTGTACATACATGAACTATTTTGCACAGTGTTAATTTACAGAAATTAAACGTATCGCGTTTAAACTTACCGGCGCTGTGAGTGAGATAAATTAGGTATCTGAGGCGGAAATTGAAACTTACCTGTAACAACAAGAAATGAGATAATAGATTGCATAAGCCTGGCGCAAGAAAATTAATTTAATTTCTTTAATTCTTTGTGATTTTATTGAACATAAAATGAAAGATTATGAAACGTATGACAGTTATTTTTTATATAATCTAAATTTAAAAATACAATCCTTCGCATTATTCAGCATTAGAAGTGTAAGAAAGCAGGGCACTACCCCGTGCTAAAATTTACGTCGCAGAGTACATTATGCCTGGGGTCAAGAAAGAAGAGAATACTTTAATTTTTAATCTGTACAGTGTACTTTACCTCTTAAGTGCGCACTTACTTCGTGGAGACTTTAAAAGAGCATTCGTCTGAGAGAAAAAAAGCCCGACGGGAAGACACGAACTGATGTACATTGTATTGCCTCTAAAGTTTCTCGAAGCGCTGACCGAAAGCAAGGACAAATAGAACATTAGCGCTGCAAAGTAAGAGAAAAACTGCAAACAGCCTCGCAGTGAATCTTTGAAAAGCTCTCTTTGTGACAAAAGAGCTTTATTCTCAAAAATTTGTATAAAATAATTTTTCCTAAACAATAACACTCGAACGTTTTCAAGCAATAATCCCTTCCATAAAGACTTTCAAAAAAGCTCATTAAAGCTCGTATCTTATTCTTTCACCATTGTGCTAATCACTAATCTCCCTTCGATCTTAATTCATCCGCGTATCGCTGATCCCGACGTTCTCCCTTTTTCCTTCTCTCTTTCTCTCTCTCACCTCACTGACTATATTTCTTTGTCTCCCAGTCGTCCCTCACTATACATATACATGCAGCAGCCGAGCTTTCAACGGCAGCCGCTTTGTCTGCGCCGTTCTCTCGAGTGTACACTCGATGTCCGAAGCGCGCGTATATACCTATAGAGCATAGTGGGGTGGAAGGGAGAATGGAGTTTCGGGACTGCTGTGTAATTAATTCACGCGGAAAGTTAAATTTGAAGTGCGCTGCGCTCGGGAATCAAAAGTCGCGGACGCGTTGATGTGCTTTTTGTGATGGACTATGGCGATTTTCAATAGTTTTGTTGAAACTTGTTATTTCTAAAATTATGGAGTTGGAGAGTATAGCAAAATGTTACATTTAAAAGAAGACTGACCATTTATTGCACAAAATTCATTCATTGCATTAACAATAATCCATCTGCTTTATGGAACCTATTCTTATATTCCACATACGTAAGTGACCTGTTCCTGAAAAAGATGCACTGCACAGCTTTTCAGCTTCTTTCAGTGTCGGGAGCCTTCTTCGAGACGCCAGAAAGCATCAGGAGCCTTCTTCGAGACGCCAGAAAGCGTCAGGAGCGATAGCTGAATTTAGGAAATAAAAATGCCAAGCTCGTCTTCCGCGTGCTCACGCCTCGCATAAAGATAAATGTAAAATTCATACTTTTCGCGAGGCTCTGTATAAAGCATCCTCTGTCGCTGCGATGTATGACCTGCCGACTCTCTTTGTATACGTGAAATTCCGCTTGACATGTGTACGGAATGTTTTTGGCGTAGCTTTTATAAATAAAAACATGTCACTTTTAAATGGGTCATCATGGTACATTTTATACACTGTGAAACACTCTCGAGAGATGTCAGGCGCGGTTACGCCGTTCCTCTTCGCGTAAAAGCTCTACTTGCAAGCTTCTTTGCTGATATTACCAAAGTTTGTCGGTAAAATTTGCTCCATTCAAGTTAAAAATTTCTCTCTCAAGTATTAAAAATACATGACTTCTCGTACTTTCGTCTCGCAACTTTAAAAATTCAATCGTTCTTATTTATTTCATCTTTCTCGGCGAAAAGCTTGATTCATTCATCCACGATGCAGAACTCTCCTTTATCAGGAAAAAAAATCACACCACCTCTCTTTTTCAGTCCGCCGACACCAGACGAGTCTACATCGCGCGCAATGTGTACACGCCAGACGGAAAGGAATCCGCGCCATTCATCGCCGCGTTCTTATCAAAATAATCTGCAGCTCTACGTCGGCAACGTACACAATGCGGGGGAAAATATCCCTTTCGTGCAGGAGGAAATTTTTCCGCGTAACAATGGAGGCGTCGAGTAGCGTAGGTACACAGAGGCAGCGGAGGGAAAATGGGAAACAGGGAGTAGATGAAGAAATGAAATAATGAGGAAATGGATGGATAAGTTTGTTTACCCGGCGGACGTTTTATGAGGCTGCGCAAGAGGATTTACGGAGTATTGAAAGAATTCCTGCGAACCGGAAACTAGGAGGAAGACAGCGAGAATTTCAGCTCCCGTAACGGAATTGAAAAGTGTTTTTTTTTATTTTTTGATATCAGAGAAGCGATTTTTGAAACTGTGTAACCCTTACTTTGTAATAGCTTTCCGACAAAAGTCTTACTCTTCCTGTAATAATCAAGATTCTTTCGGAACCATTACCCTCTCGCAATATCTACTTACTCAACGATTTTTGCAACTTTACCAGAGGACTCAAATAATTCAAGTCCAAAGTCTAGACACGGAATTTCGCGGTTAAAAAAGCTGCGAGGCTAGACAGAAGACGCTAAGAAAGTGGGCATATGGCAAACAGAGCGTCTGGACGGATTTCGGAAGTGACTACCGATATATAACTTCGCGGCCGAAGCGGGCGGCGTTGTAGCGAAGAGACGGACTTTCAAAGAAGAGGGTAAGCTGGAAATGAAGAGTCGAGTGTACGATGGGAGAAAACGAGGAAAGCGCGTGAGTACAGAAGAAAGAGAGCCATTGTGCAGGTGCATACGTGAGAGGAAATTCTCCCCAAGATTAGAAGTTTTGAGAGTTATTAGTGCATCGCGTGTGTATGGGGGGAGCCGATGTATAGATGAGAGGCCGATCGTATTTCTCTTCGATCGCATGAAAGGAAGAGATGAAGTTATTGTTTAGTCTGAACTAATGGCGAAAGTCTCATTAAATGCATCCCAGATTTAAAAAAGAGGAATCGTTGCAACGTTTTTATCACGCGCTTGTTTAGCGAGCTCAGCGAAGCCAACAACGATCCACGGTAAAACGCATTCCTCTCGGAAAACTTTTAAAGCTCCATCGTAATGAAGCAACATTCGTAGCCTCGATCTTCCACATAATAAAAGCGCAAGGAAAAGCTCGCGCCTCAGCGTGTTTTTACAGCCATCGAGGACCGGTCATAACCGCGAGCTTTTTCTCTACGTCCAGGCAAATGGACCGCGCAATGAAACCAGACGCTGTGAAACTGCATGCGCAGGAGGAGGAGGGTAAAAAGGAGTGTGGGCAAGAACTGGGTCACACGGCTTGGCTGTACCGCGGCAGGCTTCTTCGGTTTTGCAAATGCGCGAAAGAATTCCACGGTTCCGTATCGATTTGTGCAGGAGGGTGAAAAATTATGCTCGTCGCAGAGAGGATGATGGAATCATATTTACGAGACTTTGTTGAGGCTTGGAGCCACTTTGACAATCGAAGTTTGCCGAGTAAGCCGATTAGAGTATATCAAATGCAGCTTGAATACCGATCGTCTACGTCCACCGACATTTCGCGGAAATTGATGCTCTCAGGAGTTCGGGTATAATAAGAGATAATAGGATATCGGGGGAGATTTTGAGGAGAAATACCTTTGAAAATTTCAACGCGAGAAGCTTTTTCATAAAAATTTGGCGATTCGTACAGAGGTTTCATATTAGCTAATATAGAAAGAAAAACGAAGAGTTCAACTTCGTGCTCGCCGGAAAGTTGGCATCCATAAAAGAGTCCACATATCTTCGGCCCAATCTTCGCCAAACTAGAGCAAGTTTTGACTGCCATTCTCGAAGATCTATGCGCGACTCGGTCAAATCGGCTATTTTAAACTCGAGATCTACCGCCTGCCGCGATAAATCAGCCGATTGCTAATTTTGCGAGTATAAGAGTGAATGAACGAACGAGTTCTTGGCGGTGTATCTCAAAACAACAACTGCATCTGCATAAATCCCTTAACGCAGTTTCGAATGAAAACACGCGAACAGCCATTAAAACCTCTTTTTACTCCAGCATTTCCTCGACATCCTTTTACTCCCTGTAAGCAGTCATTCCGAGACAATACGAGCATACGTTTTTACTGCCACATTTACAGCTTCGGCATTCCATCTCTCAAGAATTCACTCGAGATATCCATCCTAAAACAAGGCCGTACGTGCACACACCCAGTAAATCTCTCCGGCTTTTATATTACCAAACAAGGCAGCGCAACCAACTCATCACAGTCCCCGAATTTTCGTTGGCGCGCAAAAGCGCGATAAATTGTGCGTCAACCCTCTCGCGGAAATTCTGCAATAAAGCATCCTAATACGCCGGCCGTAAAATAAAGGCGATTGCGCGTCCTCCCGTTGCGTTACACTGAAAATTTAACCGGATTCACGCATCGATTCGACGAGTAAAAAAGGAATATTCTCTCGCGTTTTCTGAACAATTTTTTTTTAGATGCATGTATTCGCGGCTGCGAAGCTGAGAATAATTCCTGAGATGCGTCCAGCCTTTGATACGCGAGAGCTGCATCTAGTGCTTCGCACGAGGCTCTTCTCGCGTCCTTAAATTTTTTCCCTTTTTGTTCTCGGCGAATGGAAAGTGGGTGAACGAGCTGCTAGACACTCTCGACGGATTATACCGGGCGTCGAGTGGGTCACCCTCGGACTTAACCTTAGCCGCGGGGTTGCTGTTCTGTCTGGGATCGATTTTTTTCCTTCCAAAGATATGCCTATCCCGGTTTTGTTGGAAAAAAATCTACCGGACGGTATATTCTTATATAGAGTGGTATAGGTATATATTAGAGTTTTCCACCATACAATCTTGATAAATCGTACTGCATGATTTTCCCACAAAAAAATTCGGGTATCCGCATACTTACATTATTCTTGGTTCCTCGGAGACACAAATTTCCGCAGACGAACTACAGATTGCCGAGACGCTTAAGTTGATACGAACTTTCGGCATTTGATAAATGGTGTTTCCGGACACGCGCGCAGCCCTCAAATCCGTCATCCCAGCGTGGGCGCACTACTGCTTTAGTTGCGATTTTCGAGAATGCGGAACATTTATCTTGTCCCGATACTGCGGCACCACTACGCTGCCGTTCTAATTTACTTAAACATGAAAAAGCGTGTTTAATTAAGCGCAAGAGAGAGGGAGAGAGAGAGAGAGAGAGAGAGAGAGAGAGAGAGAGAGGAGAAGATTACACGGCACAAAAAATTTCTAATCAGCGGCTGTAAAATTAAAAAAATCCAAACAAGCAAAATCTACACTCCACACAACGATCCCACAACACCGAAAGAAAGCAGCTTGCATTTGCATGCACTCGTTGTCGTCCTCAAGCAAGTGCCACTCGATTATACGCTTCTACTGTCAGCCTTTCTTTCTTCCTACAATCTGTTCCACGACGCATCGCATATCGTCCCGCTGGGAAATGAATGCTCGAGAAATCTCTTTCGCTACTCGAAAGAGGAGGAGGTCGTGCCTGCAGCGATCGTGGGTGCAATCGACGTCGAACTTCGGGGGTGGAGATTTCAGCTTTCGCTCTTTCTCTACTTCTTGTATTCGCCCCCTGGAGTTCCTTTGACTTTGGACGCTATTCGCGCGCGGTGCGTTGTTAAGGGAGCGATGATTAAGGAAGTTTTTCTACGATTGGCTTGGCAAAGCCTTTTTCTTGATTAACCTCTGTCGGAAAGCTGGATTAAGACGATTCTGACATTTGCATGATGGAGAAACTTATGGTTCGTTGTACCGTGAATTTATTTGATAATGCAGCTTCTCCTTCTGATTGGGTTTGACGGGAATGTTATCCAAGATTTTCAAATAAAATTAACTTGCTTTAAAATCCGATCGATGTCGCACTGCTTGCGCGGCGCGTCAACGCAGAGGGATGATCGTAACCAGCTTGAAAAATTTCATATCCCATTTAACATACACCGACTACTCGAACTGGAGCAACAGATAAGCCTAATTTATAGTTTATCGAACGCCTCGAATTGCGATATTACGTACAACCCAGTTACAGCCAGGCCAAGACAAGCCGCGTCGCGAAATGGGATCTAATATAGAGCTGACATATAATAGCCGAGAGAGGCCGAGAGAGACTTTTGCGCGATACTTACTTTTGAATTGAGAACAAAAATCAAAATTTCAAATTAGCCGCGCCCGAGACCCTTAATTTATTCTCGCGAGGCCACTCTCTTTTCATGTTCACACTGTCATCGTGGATGATACTTCTTTGGTCTATCTCAAGCTTTCTTTCTTTCGTCCTGACGTTTTGAAGCGAATCTCGACAACAAAGCGTACCAATATAATAGAGGTAGCTCGAAATCTTGGCCTACCTAACTTATGCACTCGTTCATTGGAGAAAGACAAGAAAAACAATTAAGGCGCCAACTGCACAGGTCGTTCAAATGCACAGGACTGGCTGTGTTGTGCGCTTCCGTAATTAGAATTTTTCGCGAAACAGAAGAAAGCGAGTGAAGGATTCAACTTTATAAAGCATTCTTAGCTTCGAAACGCAGGTTTTGTCCGTTGTTTTTAATATTATAGTGAGCAACAGTAATTGCGCGACGCGAGCTTGAAAGGTCTGAATTCAGTTTTGTGAGTTTAAATGTTCACGATGGATGTTCGAGTTCGGTGAAGATAATTAAAAGTGATTCGTCATCAATCTGCAGTGCTGCGTCTCAGTTCTGTTAGTATAATGAAGACGTAAGAGGATCGACCGAATGACAATCAAACACTCAATTACCTAATCAAGATAATTGCCTTAATCTGCTTGATTACTCTGAATTCTTATTGACGAGGAAGAATTCAAGAATCGCCATCAGGAATTCCGATCTAATTAAAATATTTCTACGATCTTGCACTGATGGAAAATCATGAATTTTTTAAACTAAAAAGTATTTAAGGTGCATCACTTCGTACTTAAAGCTTGATCAACTAGACGCTACAAGACTCTAAACAGCTCTCGAAAAAAAGTACAGGAAACTCGCACTTTTTATTTCAGGCACGTTCGCAACATTAACAAACCAGAATCCAATTCAGTCGCGTGGCGCCCAGCAATTATTTAATCACTCGGCCAGAGCACTTTCCAGCGGAATCGTTAAAAATTGAAATTCTAATTACAGGCCACTAAGGCTAAGTGCATCATTCAATCGCAATACGCTTATCATAGCTTTGCATTCTCACAGTTTGGTCGCCGGCAACGCGAAAAAAAGGAATTTGTTTCGCCTCGTTCTCTTTGTGTAATGAAAATCAATTCGGACTGTTTTTCGCGCGCGGAAAAGTACGGATTTGTATTATCGGAAATCTTTTATTCGAAGCCGTTCCTCTCGACCGCGGGTAACTAGATTTTTTTTCAGTAGCCCCTGATGTGTGTATTTGTATATAAATTTCTAAGTATCGATCGGCGAGTGTACATAGATGTACGTTTATTTTTACACACTGCGGTCACGTATTAGACACACTTTTTTTCAAAATTACTGCTCTAGTTTTTCTCGGCTGGAAGTCGGGATATAAATCGTAAAAAAAGAGCGGTCTGCTCGTGTGACAGGAATGTATAATATTTTTCAGGCTTTTTCCATTTTTAGACATGTCTCAGAACGAGTCAGCAATCACTCGCCCAAAAGCGAAATGTACGTTTAATCAAGCGACTTATCGAAAGCTAATGCTCCAAATGCAGCTCTTCTAATCGATATCGTTCCTTCGTTAGAGCACATTTTCGATTACAGACACTTTAATTAAAAAGTTCAAATAGAAATACTTTCGTCGACGTTATAACGTGTGCAAACAGCCCTCTGGAATGAGCCCTTTACGGCAAATTCATCCGAATAACGCAGAGGTCAAGTATTCTTGAATTTGCGCCGAAAATTTAAATCATTTCATTTCCACTCGCAAATCCATTTCGAATAGCGAATCCCGAACAAAGCATCCGGCGCTCTGTACACCATAATAATGTCGAACAAACGCTATTTCATATAATCCAACTTCCAGGCGATATATCGACCTCGACATATTCGGCGAAATTCCAGGTCGAGGCACAGATGAACAGAGAATATATAACTCAATGGCCGAGTGACAATTTTCCGAAGCGACGATCGTCGTCCTTGCCGTTAAAATCGAACTGCAGCTGACCGGCTGCGAATTATTCGCTGTTGGTAACGAGTTTAGCGACGGATTAACTAGTTTATAGAGGCGCAGCTGTCCTCGCTCGATTATCATGTCGGAATCTTAACTCATTTCCGGGAGGAGGCCTGGTTGTTCTATATGTATAGCTAGTGGCGATTCGATGATGGAAGCGAGTTTTTTCATTTTAAAGTGATCCGAAGAGGGAAACTCGAGTTATCTGGGATAGATTTTCGCTTATGAAATTCAGTGACCTTATTTTATGCAGTTTTCTTATACTAAAGTTATCAAATCGATTGGTTTCGCGACGCATAATGTTCGTGTGCACTTTTTACTCTGAATGAAACATGCATGATGAAACATCCGATCGATTTAGATTCATTAGCAAAAGTAACATCTGTTCCACTATAATATGGAGTCATGACAATTATACTTTACATACTGTTTCTGTAATGAATGTTTATCTAAGTCGAGTGAATTCATCAATATAATTTAATGACTTTCGAAGCGCTAAGTTCAATAAGCATTCACTTTAAAAAACGAGATAAAGCAAAATTTACCGAGCACGCTCGTTCAAGGAGAAAGTAAAAGATATTTCCTCTACATCTGATCCGGTGTATCTTCACCAGGAAAACTGCGAGAAAACCTTCTCAGGCAATGGCTTTGATACGAGAGTATGTTATCGCTTAATCGTTCCCCAGTGATCTCTCCTCGTAATTCTCAATGTTATCTCACGGATTCTGATCATATTTTTTTATCATTTATGCGACACTAATCTATCATCTATATCCGTTCGACCGAAAAATGTTACACAACTTATCAACAACTAAAATTTATAATCTCAGACCAGAGATATAAAAAAGCACGGACGCATATGCTGTATGTACGCGTCGAAATTGGGGTCTAATGCGGCACCTTTAGATGTATACACGCATACGCAATAGGGGGAAACCGTGTCGAACAATCGAACCTGCGACGCTGCCAAATGTCACCGAGCGACGGCGAACTCGGGACTGATTGAACGCTCTGAAGAGCCAATGGAACCAAGCGGCTCTGAAAGGGGCAGGAAGAAATAATTAGAAGCGTGGAACTGAATAATGACGCGCGCGGGGATGCGTGTAAAGTTATAGAGAGGGGCGGACGCTGCTTGAATTTAAGGTTTGATGCACGACGCAGTGATTTTTGCCAATGGATTTGTTGGGTGTCTTGAGGACAAAAAGTTTTGTTTTTTAAAGCTGAATTTATTCATACTCGACGATTTTGTTTGTTTTTAAAGTAGTTTGTTCACGTTTTTATTATTTACATACATACATTTTATCGTGAATTTTATTTTAGGTCGAAAATAGCGCAGGTGACAGATGTCAAATCGTAAAAATAAATTATAAATATGCGTACACTGATTTTGACCGATGTGAATGTTGATGATCAATTATTCGCCTTTCTCTGACTGACACGAATATTAAATTAGCAGTTTGTTGCGACCGAAATTTTTTTTCAAAATTATAATATTACTTAAATGTACGTAGAATCGACGTGAATTCCATAATTCATATTCTCAAAAATCAAAGAAAAAATATATGCTTTATTTATTTTGCCAGACTATACTCACTTTATCTGACTCGACTGTAGTAAGCAAACAGAATTCAATTAAACCGAATAAAACCGTTCCATGTACACAGCAGCGAGGAAAAAAACGAAGCAGCCTCCCAACAGAAAATAATTTCATCCCATACAAGCCAACAAAAAATACAGCTATTAGAGCAAGACAGAAGAAACGATTTTCCCGCGCGCAGTCCTACATCAGCGGGTATAGCTCCTAGCTTTCTCATTACTCCCACTAACGCAGGAGTAGTCTCGACTAACATATGGCGCGGTGTCGCACGCGCTCGGGAAACTGAAATATATCGATATTATTAACGCTGACGTATTGCCCGCGATAAGACCGAAACGCACACGCATAAACACACACCTATTCCTCTTCTTTTCTCCCGCATCTCTTCCCTCCCATTTAGCTTCGACGCGATCGCGTGAGTGAGCTTCCACACAACGGAGAGATATTGTCCCGAGTGGTGGATGAGTAGAGAACCCGAGCTATATCGGAAACTGATAGTTTCGGAAGGATTAGCAGAGGACGCGCTTCTTTGCGGTACATCGGGATCGCGTGGAGAATCTGATCAAGAATAGGTGATAGGAAAGTCTTTTTTTTAATCAAGTTTGAATTTTGTTAATTGAAATATATGCGAGCTAAACCTAGGCGTGTGCGAGCTTATCTGGAGAAGAGGGACGTGAAAATTTCGTACGTGACTTCAAATAATTGGATTTTTATGTGGGCCGATCCACTTTTGTGTAATGAAAGTCGCGTGTTAATTAAATCGAGTGACTTACTTTAGTCCACAGAGCCTTGCACTGATTTTATCTTGTACAGAAATTAGAAAGAAAATATAAATGAACTGTCTTGTAAGTGTGATTTGCTCGAGTTGAATCATTATAAAAAAAGTTCTTGTATCCAGTCTTAGGAAAAGCCTTTATTCCCATCGTTATAAGTTCCAGCACATTTCTCGCTAATTAATGACCGAAGTTAAGCTCACTGCAAGTTTTTGCATTCAAGACTTGGTGCAAGCTTTATTATAATTAGTTGCACGATATCGCGCGACACTTGGGTAATTATTTAATTTCGGCAACATAGGCTCTCAAACTTTTTCAAGATTATCGATAGTCAAAAAAAAAATACATCGACGCAGAGGAAGTAGCATCCCAGTAGCTTATCAATCATTTCCGAGCCACAGGGAACCCTTCGCAAAAATCTCGAACAATCAGAGCCAGACAAGACCGGCCCCGAAGAAAACGTCAACTCTCATCGCCTGTCTCCGACGGAGAAGAGCGCATCGAAAGGCCGGACGTACACAAGAGGCCCTTTCGCTCTCCAAGAAAGAAAATCCAAGACAGACTCTTCCTTGTTTATTTATCCGATGGCGATTCGGCCTGGCACACGGGGCAATTACTCTACATTGCTCTTCGTTAAGTATTCAAGAGCAACGGTCATTGACAAACCCCACTGGGAAGTCGACGACCTCTTACGAGTATACACATACAGTCGAGTCGAGAAGACGAGGCTCTAGGGGGTATGCGAACAGAAGAAAACGAAGAAGAAGAAGCCTCAAGAGAAGAGGTACAAGGCAACCATACAAAGTTGCCCCGATTGCATTGTATAGATTTTCTGATCACGTGATTCTAACTCAATTAAAGCCTCTCCATGATACGGGGCTCGCGAGATGTTCGGTCATTTTACCCCTTTAGAGGGTAGAAAAGTTTCGGCTTTAAGATTATCGATGGCTTGAGCTGTGAGGAGTATTTATCGGCTCGCTCTCGTGTCGATTTTGAGTTATCGAACGCGTGTTGGGAATTCTCCATCTGATTCTGGTAATTGCTCGTACTGAAAGTTTTATGCCGAGCGGAAAAGATTCATGTGCCCCTTTCAAAATCGAACTATTTTTGGACATTACATCTTCGGGGACAGATCGATGCTGACCACTATAGTCGAAAAGCCTTTAAGTACACCGATAGAGGCACTAAAATGCCGCAGGAAGGAATAAATTTGTTTATTGCCTATCGCCATGTTTTCCCGACGCGCCGTAAATGTAACTTTCGCTGTAAAAGAAGGTATTTCGGAACTCTTACGGCGACTACGAGGAACATTTAGGTCATCGTTTCTGGGAGATTACATGGATGTTTCCACTCGATCTTCCCATAAAACTCGAGCTTCCAATACCTTGAGTATACGCGTGAACTATGCTCTCGCAAAGCATATTCTTTGTCCATAATGGATCAGAAGTTTCTACATAATTTTAAGCCAAACTCGTCACGAGAAAGTTCGCATAAATATCAAAGCTTACTTCGCATAATTACACATCTCCGAATTAAGGACCCATTTTAACCTTAATAAACCGTCGATTACATCCGCAAACTCTAGAAGTTCATTGAACTTTCAAAGAAACTTCATTCGTCCCAGCCAAAGCACAAAGAACCCAGGAATCCTCATTCAATCTCTCTCAAAGACCAGAGGCAATAGCCAAGTGCGAAATCGCTACCCGTGCAGCAGCCCAAAGATCCGTATCGCTCCGAGAGGCGTCCCTCAGTGACAGGGTCTGTGTATACCTATACTTATGGCCATAGTGTCAGCTACAACAAAGCGTAATTAACTGGGAGGTGCATTAGAGGATGTGATCCCGTGAGTGGAGCTATGGACGCACGTCGCTGGAACTAAGTAGTTAATTAATTCTATGACGACTGCGCTGTGTTTTGCAGTGCAGTCGCTGATGATCGCGCTATGCTTTTCGCTTTTGCATTTTCGAGCCGAGTGGACACTAGTGAAATGAATGAGGTTAGGTTGCGTTAGGTTGCAGGTTACAAAATGAGCACGGCTCGCTTTGTACTATATTGTTCTAATAACAGTTAAAATAATAATTAGAGGAATACAAGTGTAGAAACAGAGAGATTTATAAACGATTACACTTCGAATAAAACTTTCGCACCTGTTCTCTTTCGCTCTCTCTTGCTTACAATTAAACAGAGACAATGCCTTGGTATCTTAGCTGGCTTGGAAACGACCGAGCTAACATTATACAGCCCCGCGCAAGAGCTTTACTCCGAAGCCAACGTGATCCGTAGGCTCCAATGCTTTGGTAACGTTGCAGTTCACGCTGCATCAACCACACAGTTTGTCGACACTGTGTCGACGTTAGCTTGCTCTACACAGGATAGTATTCCGTATCATTTCACCACCAGAATTCCGTTAATGAGGTTAATCTGTTTCAATTAAAGTTATAATGTATATGCTATTGCACGGTTAGGCAAAAGAAATAATAATTTTGACGAGTAGCATTTTGAGAATGCAGAATGTTAATTTCCAGCATCGATTATAGTTCATCAAAAGCAGTATTCTTAGAAACTCATGGCAACGAGACAAAGCAATATTTTTTCAAGACATTAATTTCTGACTAATCTGCATGACTTGTACTGAAACATCGCATGTTATATTCATCGTAATGCAGATAAATTCCTATCGGATAGAGTATGCGTGCAGCATCATGAACAGCTATAGGATTACAGGGTTATAAGCTTCTGTTGTCCTCATCTCGAATTCCACGTCTTCCGCTCCGGCTATAGATATACAATATACATCCGTCAGCGTCTAACGCACGGCAACAAAGTTTTGAGTTTAATTGAAATCTTAGGGCGCAACAAGACCAGCTAACGCTTTATCGGGACTACGAAGATAACAAAGTGGGGGTGGAGAGTTTGCGAGACTGTCGTTCAGTGTGTTGCGGAAAACTTTCGATGAGCTTACTTCAAGCATTCCTACTTGTTTAAGTACGATGGGGGCATGTTTACAGATTTTACAGCAGATTCTCTCGAGACAATGACATTCTACAATTTATCTTGACACTTGAGAAGAGTAATTTACAACGTGACGTTGACTTTCATCGGATGCTTCCTCAGGCTTGAGGTTTTTGATTTCTCTATACATTGTATAATAATGTACAACAAAGATCTCGATTAACTTTTTTCGAGAGAAGCCATAATCAACGGATGTACGACGTACGATTTCTTCGGGCGTATCGTTCTAGGAACTTAATACGCTTCAGAGCCAGCTGCATCCATCGAAGCCCGAGAGGCTGAAATCACGTGCGCCAAAGTTTTGTCCTTATCGCAGTCGAGTCTGCGAGCTACAGTTCAACGATTACGCGGCTTTCGATAAACCCCAATGGAGGCTTTCAATTTACTAATCGAGCCTGAATTCGTATCAATTTTAGTTTAGTCAATGTATCGTTCAGTGACTACACGAATGGTAGATAAGTATCTTGTTAAAAGTTTCACGAATCATCAAAATGTGTGCTGATTCGATAAAATGCAGTAATCGGGAATATAACAGTTCGAGAAACTTTCGAACCTTGTAAACTATATTTAAAAAGCTTTAATCCCCTCGTGACTTAATATTCCAACATAAAAACCGACGTGTATCGACCTACTTCCATCGCGCAAAAAACATCGACGCTGCAGCAAAAAAGTGTCAATTTCGAAATAACCCATACACGTGCCGTGTCAATACTTATGCCGCAAAAGAGCGGCCTCCTTGTTCCGGTTTACATATAGTTCAAGTACGGCAGTCACGAGAGCTTTCAGTCGATGATGCAATGTTTCGAGAAGAGTTGCGTTTTTTTCGTCTTTCAGGGTGTAGCATACACGTGGCGTTACTCTTTCGCTTGGTGAGACTGTTTCGACGGCGAAATTTTAATTTGCCCCAGTTCAAATGTTTTCGCGAGTCGCTCGCTTTGAGAGACTCTCTCGCAATATGTGCGCCCGGCTCTTGGTCGAAACTTTTTATGACTTGCGCAGTTGCGCTACGAATTCTTTTGATTATATATCGGAGGATCTGTGGCTATAGAAGGAAAGAAAGTGTTCTATATATGGATACAGTTAGGTTTTAATTAAACTGGAGAGTGTGGTTTCTTTCAAAAATCGCAGTGATCATGCATTATAATTAAAGTGCCCACATTATTTGGCATTCTTCACGAACACTATCGCCTTCATGTGGTATGTCTAGCTTTGAAACATTATTATCCTTCCCTAGCGGAGTTCTAAAATTGCAAAATAAATCAGGTTTAGCCCGAACCACCAATTTTCATCGATCCGAATCTCCAAACGAGCCGTGAGCAGAGATGCGCCTCGCACAACCATCAGCCATTCTTTATAACTATACATGCAAGCGCAATGCTAATCCATTCCGCGCTCTCGTGTATCGTTTATATAGGTTTAATTAGTCACGCGCGCGCATCGACGAGCAATTGACCCTTTTCCTCGAGCGAATCGATCGACGGACCGGTTATTATGCAGTCGACTCTCGGTTATATTAACGGCGCGCACCTGTTCAAACGCTTTATACATGTATCTATGTCTGTAGCCTGTGCTGTGAGGTTAACTTTGTGGTGGTAGGGACTTTGAGGAGACAGAGCTGTATAGCAACTGCGACTGTGACGACGACAAATGAGTCGTCTTTTGATCAAAGCAACGCTTGTGCAGAAACTTTCTTAAAGAGACCGAGATGAATGACACGGGCAAAGTGTTGATTTTCCCAGAGCTTTGAGGGCTCATTCTGGAATGTTTTGCTAATGCGAAAGGGTGAAAGCGCTTTATGATGTAAACTGCTTAAGCGGTTGCCTGAGTGAAAGGTGCTTTTGGAAAAAGCGCGCGCTTTTTACGAGATGACGTTTTATTCTTTCGTTCGGGGTTTTTGAAACTTTTATTAAAACTCGTAAATGTCTGACGTTTTTTACGCTTAACTTACCCTCAATATTCCGCGTGGACGTGTTTAATGAGGCTTAAAATAATTTTTATAGACGAGATGAAAACTTACCTGAAACAGAAAAAAGCAATATTGTTAAATATAATGTTTATATTCGATAAAATTTATGTAACGAATTTGTGTTTTGTTACATTGAAATTTGTTTTCCAACCCAACCCCTCAATTCATCCGACGAAAGCACTAACGTACGTTTATCAGCCATCAAGCACGAAAATCTACATATCCATCTATCTAATTCACGAACCGCTATAAAAGAATTTCATCCCTTCCTCATAAATATACATGCAACTCACTCTTATCTCTTCAGTGGCTTTTCATCCGCGGAATCTCATATCCCTGCAAATGTCATGTTTGCACTTCCGTATAACCTCAGCAGCTCTCACAAACGCATATACACACATACCAGCCAGTTGGATTATAAACCTCCGTTGAACGCGTCGATTGGCTTTCGGAGCGATAAGAATGCGGGGACGGAGCCAATGAATGGAATCCTGGTAGCGGAGTACATAATCGTCGCGACGGGTCGATATCACGCTTCTTTTATACATATCGATTCTGCAGAGAGGAATAGAGAGGGACGTGCATCACATTTTGGAGGACGTGATGTTTGTGTGTATATATTAGATATCTATAGGTTGAGGTACTTTCATTGGGTATTCCATTATAGGAAGTTGTTCTCTAGTGCTCGGAATATTCGCGTCAGGTTTTATACGATAGTGAGGGCTGACGGAGACTTATTTGCGAAGCAGATAGTGGGCTATTGTTACCGCTGTAATTTGAAAGAACCGATAGCGTTTTAAGGGTTTGGCTTTGTTCAGTCATTCGGGAGAAGAGCTGTTTAAGAGACTTATATTGGTGTTTACGTGGGTTAAACTTGTATGTAAAAAGTCTGCAATTACGCTACAAAGAATATAAATAATTTTGATCCTCATTTGATATTCATTGTCATTATATTGTTGTGCGAGACTCGAATTTATCATTGAGTCTCGGTTCGCTTGAGGTTATTTCGCGAACAGTTCAACAAAATAACACGATTCTATCTAAATACATCCCAATACTGCTGACCTGAATCCAGTTTTGAATACAAACTATCTCATTGCGTAATACGATGAGGAATACACTCGGAATGGCAAATCTAGATCAATGTAATGAAATATTCCTAGAAAAGCCAAATGCTCGGCATACAGTGAAATCCACTTGATCATACATGTGCGGCGTGTGCGTATATACCGAATATACGTCATCGGTCACCACTTGAACCGATCGCGTTATTTATCCCAAGCAAACCGGCATCTAATACTTGCAATCAACGAAAAGAAAACAAAAAAATTCTGTCCCCACTCGATCAACAAGACCTCACCGACCAATTTAATCCTCTTGCAAAACAAACATGATCAGTTCACACAAGACCCTGTCGACGAGGCGCAAAAAAGCAATTACTAAAATC
This sequence comes from Nasonia vitripennis, assembly GCF_009193385.2. Lineage (NCBI taxonomy): Eukaryota > Metazoa > Arthropoda > Insecta > Hymenoptera > Pteromalidae > Nasonia > Nasonia vitripennis. The sequence continues at coordinate 23,305,732 of NC_045757.1, read as the reverse complement.
GTGAACGCGACGAACACACGCGGACAAATCACGCGTTGCAGCAACTCGATCGAACAGACGCGAACGTCAATATCCAGGGACGGCCCTCATCTCCGGAATATGCTGTCCTGCATTTATATGAAAGGCGGCAGCCGCTCGGCGATTATGTGTACTAGCTAATGTAAACATGAGAGGAAACGAGAACGAGAGATATGGAGGGATGCGATCGAAGAATTGTGATTGCTCGAAGATTGATGGGGTGAACTGTTAATCATCATATTTAATAGGGTGGAAATAAGCGCGGGATGTATAAAATCGATCGTGTTGTTAAATTGACGTATATATTTTGAATGCGAGGATAAATTATCGATTAATGAGCAGTCGAATATAGATTCTATATTCCACTAACGAGCTCGCAAACATACAGATAGTTATACGTATCATATCGATGGCATATTAAGCTAGATCATCCGATACTGATTGATATCGAATCAGTTTGCAATAATCAAAGTGGAGTATGCACCAGTTTCCAAATGCAATCTTTCTAAACTGCAAACGTAAATATTTACGTGAAGTCGCGCTCTTTTGATAAAATATATGATACGTTTCCATCATTCGGCCATGAGAGTGAATTTTAAATAGGCCGCATTTGACGCGCGCGAGCCCCGGTTTATGCGCTCGTCAAATGAAGCGTCAAAGCCTATTTTTGCATCCTTCTGATGTTTATCTCCGTTGCAACCTTCGCCAGGATGCTGCGCAATTTTACCAGTGAATTGTCGTCGCTTTTCATCGGAATATTCGTATTTCTGGCCGATTCTCGTAATAATAGTTAACAATGTACAGACCATTAGAATATGAGTAAATTGGAAATAATTGAAGACGCTTTAAAAACAAAAAAGTGCGCCCACATCGCTGTACGCTCGAAGAAGCAGGAAAAGTTCGCAAGAACGACTCGCTAAACGACGATTCCAGCCGACTAAATTGCCTCTCCGCGTTCACGGGAAACACCGCAGACTAGAACGTCGATAAGTCGACGAGTGTGCGTGCGCGCGAGTATAGGCTTTTTTATAGGACTGTCGGAAGCTCGGCAATAGTCCGCAGCGACTCGAATTGAAGGGATAATATTGCCAATCGAAGCTCTGATGAAAAGTTGCATTTTCTTTTATTTTCTTCTGCGAAACTCCCAGCTTCTGACTACAAAGTGCTAATATTGGTAGACAATTCGCTATACAGGCCTCTACTGTGTAAACTGTTTTCCCAGTCATCGCTTGCGCTACACGTGGTAGGAAAATATTTGCGATACGGGCTCACGCTGCAGTAGCCCAAACACCGAAATTCCTCCGGAAAATCAAACGCACACCAGGCTTCACACGCTGGGGAAAGGTATTGGGACGAGTGTCGGGGATCAGCGCGGGATACATATAAGACCAGTCTTTGGATTTTAATGGCGGGGGTTATATCCCCCCTCAACACTCGGCTTACCCTGATGTGTACCTCTGATGCAAATCCACTTGGATTCGGAGCGTTGCTCCCCCTATATATTGGGGTCTGGGATGTGTATGGCTCTAGCAGCCCTCGTTCATCGCTGTACATGTTCTTTTCGAAGTCTCGAGGATGCCTGTTTTCGTAGAATGGATCCCGTGGATTGGCTATACAGTTTGGGGAGAAAGTGAATTCTGGGATGATTGTTAAATATTTTTGAAAATAAAATAAAGAAATTCTGTTTTGGTCATGAGGACTTTGAGTTTTTTAATATACATTGAAGATGGACTTTTAAGATCACTAGAGTACACATTTTCTCTAAAATGTCAGCACTCGAGATACAACAACGCGGAAGAAACGACCACTATTTTTCCTCTTTTCGTGTTTTTAGTCACTGCACACCTTTCTCGTATTTATTCCATTGAAAGAAAAGCATACCATTTCTCTTCTATGATAAGGCTTGTTTACAAAAATTTTAAAAACAACTTATCTTTCCAATCAAACAAATCGCGGTGAAAGTTGCAAGAAAGGAAGAATATTCCGAGAACCAAAGTGCGCGCACTTACCGCACGTGATGATCGTGCGTAAGCGCACTTTTCCTCTTCACTGTACACCCACGGCATTCTCTTAACGAGGGTTTCTAAGACGAAGGGCACCTGCACCATATCCGTCAGGGGTGAGCCTAAGTAACAGAATTAAAGCGACGAATCCCGTATACATATTCCAATTCAGAAAAGAGGCTCCCCACGCGTGTCATGAACGGGTCTTTGTCCTCCTCGTCGTCGTTAGGTTAGTACCGCGGTGACTGAATTTCAGCAGCAGACACGCGATCGTCGCAGTGGCATCACGCGAAAGTGTTGATTTTATTTCACGCGAGACTCGAGAAGTTCAGTTATAAGTTGGCGGTAATTTTGAGGAAGCAGCAAAGGATCTCTAGTTGCGTAAAATTTCGATCACGTGTCGACGGTAAATGGGTTATATGAGTATCCGCTGACACGTGACGACAAATATGATTAATTTATTTACGAAGAATTGATAGTCGTCTAGATGTGTGTATGCGCCGATAAAGATTTTCACGACGACAATTTTTATTCGAACGTCAGAGATCGATCGAAAATATAAACCGTCCGTGGCACAGACAAATGCGTAAGCGGAGCTTCGTCCATATTCTATATACCCCGTGTGTATATGGAAACTCCATCCGTCGGGAGAATAGGTGAAAGAACGATAGTCACTGAGTAACGCGGAAATCCGAACGGAAGGAATAATGGGCTTTTTAAATCAAGCGTTAAAGCCAGTCGAGTTTCCGATTTCTCCGGAGCTTGCAAGCACTGTTTTACACTAAAACTGCGCCATGTGTAACTCTTTCCGAATATATTCTGGGTTTGTCTCGGCGTAGTGGTAAAATGAATTTATGTTGCCAATGAGTTTTTTGACCTTCTACTGACTCTTGTCGAGAAGTCGTTTAAAAAGTAGTTTTTCGACTGAAATTTATAAATCGATTTGATGGGTATAAATGTGAAATTCCTGGAAATAGCTTACTGCTTTATTTCGCAGAGAAATTAATGCGCTTAACATATGATCTAAAGTGATCATCAAATAACCGTGTTCTTGTTCTCACATATTGGCATGGAGAAAAACTATTCAGAAAGTTTCAGTAAACTGTCTATAGTAGCGCGAAGTTATCAGTTTTTTCTCTTCCTTTTTGTCAAAATTTATAAACTTTACTTTATTATTTATGATTTTCTAAACGCATATCACGTTATTTACAAGAAGGTACAAGAAAAAACTTACTATAAGACGATTCGCTAAAATTTATGTGCATCATCGAAAACTCGGCGGACCCAAATGCGACCGTTAGATTGTCAATAGTCTTTCCAAATCGTCGAATCAATAGTCCATTAAAGACAACCGTTTCACCCACGAGCCCACTTTGACACCCTTCCCCCTGAACTTCATAAATCATCCCAGAGCAATATCGTCCACGTCGAATTTCGCCTACACGTACCACATTCATCTCATGTCTCGCTCACTATACAGTTACACCAAGTCGCTTCGGACACACAACTGCCGTCACGGGCATTAGCATTCGGTGCAGTTTTAACGGCTGCAATACCGACCGTATTTAAGAGCTAACACCGCCGCGGAAATTTATGGATCGCGATACCGCCGAGCCGGATACGCATCCGGGACACCGCAGAATCGGGGGATAGCTCCCGATTTTACCGATGTTATATACTCTGCGGTTGCAATGGGAGGATTTTCCATTTTTGCTTTTTGAGGGGGTGGGATCGTTTTTTTTTCGCGGCTGGCTTGGTTTGCGGAATGGCCGGCTTCGGGCTAGGAATTATTCGCGATGTGGGCTGTGTATTGAGGTGGAAGAACCTTTGTGGTCCGGATTATTACGATGTTGTTTCGCGTGCGGCTCCTGCATCCGGATGAGGTAATTTTTTAATTAAATTTTCTTGCTCTCATTATTTTCGAAACAGCTTTTATCTTGAAAGCTGTAAAAAATGCCCGTCAACGGTATAGGTAGTAAAGTATTTTAGTACACACAGAAGCCAGTGTATTAACACCTTGTATCACGTTTCACTTTACGACTCGACGTGAAAAAAAAATTAATGAGCAGCTGCTTTGAAACGAAGAAAGTATACACCTTCTAAATAAGTTTTCGCATCCCGATCATGAATCACCGGATTTTACTGCGTTAAGTCTGCATTTGAGCGTCTAGTGAAGCGGTTAATGGCTTTGCTACTGGAATTATTTATAGAAAAGTTCCGAGCGCTACTATTAAAAGCTCATTGTTGACACGAATTTTTCTGCGTCTCGGAAGGCAACGATGTCGGTTCTAACGAGCTTACATGCGTTCACGTTGCTAGTCTCGTGTTAACAATGCGTTTGCATGAATTCGTCGTGAACCGTAGTTTAATTTACGTAACGCAGCAAAATTCCTTTCTACTCCGGAAGATAGCTAACAATCATTAGTGAATAACTCATGAACGTTCTCAATTTCATTTGCTCTTGTAAATAACGCAAACTTTCGTTCGGCCTTTTTATGCACTCAACAACCGCGAATACGTTTCTATTTTTATCAGCAGCGTTACACAAGAGCGAAATTTTTCACTTCCGTAAATTAAATATCCATCGTAACGAAATATGAGGATATTATACGTTACTCGCAATCAACATTCTCTTTAGAGGCACACCCGCACCTGCAATAATGCACTCACCCACATATTGGGTGTTTACTGAAAGCCTAGCTACTCTCGCATAGCATCTACACTTTCGCATGTACAACATACAGACATGGTTACGTTTGCATAAAGCGTGTACTCGTTTCGCGCGCACTTGATGCTAATACTACTGCAAAGCGAGAGTTTTTATTTTTAACGTGAATCCGTCTAGTGGGCATAAGGTAATGCGCGTATGAAACTAATTGCGAGTTGAGCAAAGAATTTTTTTTATAGAAGAAAAGTCCATCTTGTGCTTCAGAGAATGAAAGCGGATATCTTCGACCGATTTGTGAAGTTCTCGATCGAAAGTGATGAAGTTAATCGAGCCGGACGAGCCGTCCAGTTATGCAAATGCAATTAAAGATATTTCAGCGAACACAGCTAAAGATAAGAAATGGAAATTCGACCCTTGGATGTGACTTTGACTGGAATATTACTGTCGCAGCCAACGTCTTGATAAATTAGATTACATCCATCACAGTAGCTATTTGCTCTTTTCTTAATAAGCAGGCTAAGGTGAAATATCGATTGAACTCTGAGTTGATTAAAATGCAAAGAAAAAATTAACCGAAAATAACCTTCGAATCTCAGCTAATCCTATCCGCGTATAACAAAGAACCACTTCAGCTTTACATCAATTTACAGCAGTCCCAGATTTGCTTAATTAACCCCGAGAACCGTAACGCGTTTACATAACACTCTCGCTCAGACTTTATCAGATATTATCCTGCATGGAGAGATCGATGTACGAGCTGTGCTCTCGAAGAGGAGGCATTGTTAATTCATGCGGTGTAGGTGTGGATGCAGGGCTCTGGTGCGGCGGTGAATGGGTGCAGGTGTGTGCGGTACTGATAATTGTTAGGCGAGGTGCTGGTTTTATTAATTATATGCAATGGTGCAGGCTAGCTCGTACCTATTGGGTGGCGGAGCCAAAAATGGAAGGTTAGCAATCGATGGTTGTATTTCCATTGGAAAAGGAGGTTTATTAGAAAGAAAGGTGAGAACATTCGAAATATAAAGCTATTTTCAAGTTATTATGTCATCATGAAATCAACCCAACTGAGCTGAGCAAATACACCTTGATGGAGCTTCTGTCAAAATGAAAAATAGAACACACTGCGTGACTAAAATATGCATTTCCATGATTAAATTGGATCAATTGGATTATGTTAAGTAATGAATGCAATCACGTCCGGATTCTGACTGAAGCTATACACAGCTGTACTGATGAAAATTTATCCTCGCAATCCATAACTACGATCGTGCTCGTAGCACTGACCACTTTATTCACGATTCACGGAAACTACGAGTTGAATTTATGGCTCCCAAATCCCAAAATTTACGCACTAAACTGAAATTACCATTTTACGATCTTGTGGCAATGAAAAATCGTTGAGGGATGCTAACAATCCGGTTCTAAATAAAAATATCATCAAAGATAAAAAAAACTACGATCCAAAAAATGCTCACAGCAGTATAACTTTGCCCATCCCACCCAAAAAAAAAACGTTCGGACGCCTCCAAAAACCACGTCGTTTTCGACTGCGTATCGATTGCTCGACGTCCCCGTTCTCCCTGCTGCGCTGTCACCCCATAAGCATGTTCTATATAGTCCCCCTTTTCACCCGGTGCGTGCGTCGACGAGTCCCGCAGCGCGTCGAATGTGGAGCGACGTGGCACTAATGCTACGCGTGCCCCGCGCGCTAATTATCCCGCACCGACAAAGAAGTAGCTTCAGCGAAATTTCAAGTTCGACTCGTGCTGAGATTTTTTGAAAAGTCTATGTATAAAGGGTCGGGTCTATATGGGTTACCCGCTATGCGACGATTATGATCTGAGATAAAAGATTGTTTTCGCAAGGAGATAGCGGTTCATTTCCGTATTAGCGAGTGTACGGATACTTTAAAATAGAATTAAAGCGAGATGACTTTGAGTAGAATTAATGGAAAAATTTGCAAGCAATTCAAGTTTCGATTTATAAAAATCGATACACACAAAAGTTGACAAACTCTCACGCGTGTAAGTACCCGCAGAAAAGGAAAACTCGGAAGGAAAATTCCTGCGTAAAACTACCGACGAAGTAAGCCACGCGTAAAATAAAAGTGTACTGCACGTATGCTATGCCACATTTCGTTATTCTCTGTCTAGTACAGGGGGTGGATGCAAAATAGAGTAAGTTGGCTAAACGCGAACACGCCATGCTTGTATAATGCAGAACGAGAAGAGAGAAGAAGAGTTGCTCTATACAGTTTTTCATACGACACCGCTGGGGATAATTTTGTTCGCGGCGATTCTATTTTTGCGGGAAGTGAGGTATAAAAAAACCGGATATGGAGACGTATGACACGCGAAGTGTTTCAGCGGACGGTTGGTTTTATTGTTTTCAATTTAGTCTTTTTGTCGTTGTGACAGTGGATTTGTAAAATTGTGCGATTTAATAATAATAATCTTTTGATATTTTAGAATTCTGGAAAAAGTTGACGGTAAACGAGGATCTATTTCATTTATTTTTAGAACCAGAGTAATAAAAAAAAGTAGCCGGTTTATTACTGCTCCTGCAATAAAATATCGATTTTCGCATAAAAACCCGACATTCGAATAGATGTACGCGAGCATGAATCAGAAAAAGTCATATTTTCCTCTGTTTCTTGTTGTTTTTAATCAATTTTTATGACCCTAGATTGCGTCGAGCTCACTTTTAAAATCTATAAACTAGTATGTGCCATCTGGAAAAATGAAACAATACCCGAAAATTGGAAGGAATCTATCATTATACCGATTTTTAAAAAAGGGGGATAAGACAGACTGCAATAACTATAGGGGTATTTCACTTTTAGCAACGTGCTACAAAGTTCTGTCAAACGTAATACAAGCTAGACTCACTCCATTCGCGGAAGATATAGTAGGAGATTATCAGTGCGGATTTCGGCGCAACAGATCGACGAGCGATCAAATGTTTACCATAAGATAGTTGTTAGAGAAAAAGTGGGAATTTTGCGAAACCATACACCAACTATTTATAGATTGTATCAAATTCTAGTACTATGTATCAAATTCTAGTACTTCTCGGTGTACCGAAAAAACTCGTGAGATTAATTCAAATATGTCTGAACGGAAGCACGGGAAAGGTCCGAGTAGGCGGTAATGTATCAGAACCCTTCAGGATACGTGATGGTTTAAAACAAGGGGATGGGTTCTCTACGGTGCTGTTCAACTTAACGTTAGAGTATGCCGTTAGAAAAATGCAGGTTAGCCAGATGGGCGCAACGCTTAATGGAACAACGCAGATACTAGGCTACGCAGATGATTTGGATATACTGGGGGATTGTAGGGAAACGGTAGCAAGAAACGCGGAAATCCTCATAAAAGCGGTGGAGTATACAGGGTTAGAAGTGAGTGAATCAAAAACAAAGTACATGATTGTGGATAAGTTAGGCATCTGCAGAGGGGAGGAAGATCTCAGAGTTGGGAATTTTACTTTTGAAAAGGTTAGCGAATTCAGGTATCTGGGTACGACCATAAATGATAGAAACGAGATTAATGTCGAAATAAATAAGAGACTCCATTCGGGTAATGCTTGCTTCTACGCCGTGAGTAATTTACTTAAGTCGAGGCTGTTGTCTAAAAACGTTAAAATAAGAATATACAGGACAATAATACTGCCGGTGGTTCTGTACGGGTGCGAAACGTGGGCTCTCACTAAGCAGGCGGACAACCGTTTTAGGGTATTTGAAAATAAAGTCTTGCGAAAAATATACGGGCCGAAGAAAGATGAGGAAACCGGGGAATGGAGGAGACTACACAATGATGAGTTACACAATCTGTACGCGTCACCAAATATTAACAGAATAATAAAATCGCGCAGATTGGGATGGGCAGGGCACGTAGCGAGAATGGGAGACGACCGTACGGCAGCGCGTGTCATGAAGGGCAGGCCGATGGTAACGCGACCTCTAGGTAGACCTAGACGTAGATGGGAGGACAACGTAAAAGCGGATCTAGTAGAAATAGGACGGGTGGGTGTCGATCGGAGAGGTGCATCTTGGGTGGGGTTGACACAAGATAGGGCAGCGTGGAAGGCTTGCGTAGATGAGGCGATGAACTTTCGAGTTCCAAATGCCATGTAAAAAAAAAAAAGATTGCGGTTTATCAACATCAAACTCAAACCAACTTTTCCAATACAGAAATATTTCAGTAAGAACTAGACTTGTACATTCTTTATGTGGACCTTTGATTTATTTGTCCAACGTGCTTGTAACTTCGAGATAATATCAAAGGGGAGTTTTCTTAAATAAAATAATGATTCTACCGAGTCATATCCATATATAAATATCTTGGATGCTGTCCGATTTCTGAAGCGCTGTTGCAGTCTCTTCGTATACTATGACATCTTCGTTCGTGAGAATCAAATATACATGCCTCTCGCTGTGACTGTTCGTTATCATTTTGTATACGTGCAGAGCTTCGTTTGAGCTTTTCACCGGCAAAAGCGAGAGATATCGGAAATTTCGACAGCGGCTGCGGCCACAAGAGCTTTTATTCGCGTGACAAATATTTGGGCTCGGATATACCCCGAAGTTTATTGCATCCCCCGCAACAATGGAGTGCTCGTTTACAGTTAATTTTTATGCCTTTGTTTGCATACGCGAATCGTTTTTATTGGTGCCTTGCCTTTGAAATAACACTTTCGAGCCCAAACGCACGCCGATCGTGCATTAGAATACGAAAATTGATGACGCTATCGTTCATATAAAATTGCAATCATCAATGCATATAATTTTAAACAAACCGAGACTTGCAACATCCTTCAGCTTCTTACGCATCTTGTCACTCACTTGGATCTGCGGCTTCTCGCGTGCGGGGATGGTCGTACGTTGTCGGCCTTGAATGATTCACGAGACGACCGGCTGTGTAGGCAAGCAGAGAAGCGCGACACTGGAGTAGACTTATCAGCTATTCTTCAACGAGAGGTACCCCCAGGAAAAACGTCGGGCCGGTGAGATATGAGATCGAGTTTTACATTTTCTAGTGGCTTATGAATGGGTTTTCTGTTTGTTTTGGCGGGGATGCTTCGTTTATCTTGGGATCGTTAGCGATAATTAATTAGGATGATGGTTTCGAATAAACAAATCACTCTGTGGAAGACATCGTCACGCTTATAACAAACGTTAGTTGGTTCGTCTACAAAAATTTAGCTTAAAGTTTTTAAATGCTTCTTCAGTTTCTTGCCATGCATGAAGCTTCAAGAAGGCAGCGCAATCTAACGACTAATCTCTCGCACAAAAAAAAATGCAAACCAGGTTCTTTGAAAACTCAAGCGCAGTAGCGCCGTCAAGCGTACATAGCACATCCTTTCCCGCACATATAGCCAACCACATAGCCCTTTTTTTCACGCCAACCAAAGCACCTCGTTTATGCAGAAATGCACCGCGAGGGTCGCACGTAGGCAGCGCATGTCCCTTTGAAAGCCACGGTGGCGTGTGTAAGGTCATTAGTCTCTTTTATATTTTACGATTCCCGCATGCAGGAGTCGCGGAGAAAAGGCAAACGCCACCGAGTGACCCGGTTACCTTGCGTTACTCTTCCTTATAGCGTGATGCTCTTTGATAAAACGCAGGATATGATGAGAAAGAGAGAAAGAAAGCCGAAAGGACAGAGTTACTCTGGTTATATAACGAAGCGTAATTCTATGGGTATTCAAGGTATTTTAAGAAAATTGTTTGCAAATGAAAAATTTACCCGAGCTTGTGCAGTGAAGTGGCTGACGGCGGCGTAAGAGATAAGGGTTGCTTTTTGGCTTAACTGATTCTGATAAAAGTAAGTTGAAAATTGTCGTCGAGGATAGCGCGATGCTGAGAGATTTTTAGAGTAATATGCAAGGAAATCGTGTGGCCAGAATTGTTAAAATTAAAAACGAAAGATTAACAAGAAGAGCAGGAGAATATTCAACCAAAAAAGCTCAGAGACTGCAGCGAGCTAACAACCACGTAAATACGTCTACGTATCGGATCTTGCGGAGAAGTCGATAGAAATCAAGCTGCCGCCGGCATTTCCACGAGCGAGACGCTACACTATTCCCGATGGCGTGTGTGCGCGCCTATAGTCCCCCTCGTCAATGCTGGCGCGAAAATTTATTGGATTCCCTCAACGACCCTTCCGACGATCGGGTTGGCCACTGCTCCGATCGCGTCGTCATGCGCATCTCCCGTAGGAGAACCCGTCGTCGAATACATGGAAAGCCGCTGCTCGCACGCAATGTTTTCAGCACGCTCATCATATCGCTTGGTTTTGGAGAGCTATTTTTTCGAGGACTTTTTATTCGCTGCCGGTAGAATTGAATGAAATTTCTTCAATTTATTCATATCAATTTCTACATATTTTATACGACGTCATAATTATGTACCTATGAATGACTTATGAATAAAATTTACCGCAAAAAATATTGAAATTTACATTTCATCCGATAAAATCAAAGCTACAAAAGAATGATAAACAAGTAAGTTGTACCAGATTCTTTAGATACAGCCACTTTATTTGAGAAAAGAAAAAATATACTCGTCGTAGAAATAAAATCGAATTCCCGAGACCCAAGAACCAAAGGATACCTGCAGAGAGTCTCCCAGCGGGATAGGTGCCACGGCAGCGCAGTGCTAGCGATGCAGGAAATTAAATTCTCTTGTACGAGATGTCTCCCCTTCGCCTCCACACAGCGTTTCTCTCTCTCTCTCTCTCTCTCTCTCTCTCTCTCTCTCTCTCTCCATCGCTCTTTCCGTGCCCTCGTGGTTTTACCTTAATTATAATGCTATGCGTGATCGTTCCTCCAACGACTTATTTGTCCTAATTTTCGGAAGTAACGTGTGCGCGGCTTAGGAGGAAAAGCGTATAATGCGCGCGCGGTGTCGTGAAATTTCGACGCGGAGTGAGTTATTGCTTTTGATGCAATTCAATTGCCGCCTCGGGAACTGCCACCGACGTACACACCGAGTTTCTTTCGAGGTCGAGTATGGCACAGTTTTTATTATTCCAGAAAATTTCGCATTAGAATATAAGGGAAAAAACATTCGAGTTGAATTATTGCAATGATAAATTTAGAGTCCTTTCAAATAGAAAATAAAAGAAGGTAGCTATTTTCTACTATTCGACATGACCCCTTTAATAAAACTAAAGTTGTATGGTCAGAATTGAAATCATTATGCTCTTGAGCAAACGACAAAGTGAAGCCGATTTAAAATTGGCGGGCTGCGCGTTCTTTGACTCATCGTATCTTTCTCTCTTCTGCCCGCGCGAGAGGACTGCAGCGGAGATCCGCTTGGCGTCAGTGGACGGCAATAGCAGACGACGCCAATGACCTTCCACTTATCCCGCCTCCAAGCTTATCGAGACGATTCTTTCTCTCTTATCACGGCATTTCGCAAAGTCCCAATGTTTTGACTACGATAAGCTTGATTCCTTACAAATACTCGATTCGAAAACAATTTTCGAACGGGGATTTTTTAATTAAATGATTTCCGAAAAATATCAGGATTTTAATTTATAACGTACATTGCGAATAAACGCTGTTTACGTTGGTCATTCGAAAATTCACATATTTAGATGCCAGCTTTACAGATGTGTATGCACATAATGGACTTGCGTAACCTGCAAAATCTAAATATATAATGCGTTAGCCTCGAAAGCGCAGTTAAGATACTTCATTATTCTTTTGCTTTCTAATAGGCCTCGCTTTGGTTTTAAAGAGAATTATTTCTAGGTCAGCGATATGCGCTCCGATGTATAAACACTTGCAGCCAGATTCGATAATTACGTCAACACACGAGTCAGGGTATTTAAAAAGCAGCGGTCAATGACTTCCGCAACACAATCAGAGCGCGAGAGGAGCTCTGACGGCTGCGAACAAGTGCAGCAACGGTCCTTTACAGAAAGTAAACAAACCTCCTTTGTCCATTCATAACCTCAAAGAGATAACCTCAATTCGCTTAAGTAAATCCGCGCATATCCGGCACTTTGATAGACATCGCGTCAGTAGTGTCACTCAATATTCAGTCAGCATTGATAAAAACTCATCGATCGCCTACCATTTCGTCCAAAAAAATTGAGGAAAAATCTTTAGCCTAGAGAGGGAACGTTCCCGTACGAAACATCCCCCGCGATCGTCAACAAGCGTCAACGAACCCCCTAAGGATACCGAAGATCAGATCAGCGACCAATGCCTGTACTCACTCAGAGAAATGCAGAGAGGCGAGGAAGAAGCCGGGCACGTAGAGGTCGTCGCTTCCTATGCGCCAGCGCCGACCGAACGCTATGAGGCTCGGCATCTTCTTCTTCTCCGAGTATCTCCTCCTCTTCTCACAGTTACACCAAGAAGTAGCAGCAGCACCGAACTTCGACGCCGCCCTCCACGTGCGCACATATCAAACCATACACACACCGCGCACTGCACCGTTTATCGAGCACTAATGCTACACTCGTAGCTGTCCGAGTAGTAAGCAGTAGGTATGTAGCTGCAGTGGCGGCGGCGGCGGTGACGACGACGACGACACGGCTGCCTGCGCGCGTAAACATGCGCAGAGGGGGACGAGACGGTCAGAGGGGAGCGCGGCGCCGGCTCTCTCTCTCTCTCTCTCCCGTGATGAGTGTAGGTGTGAGAGTAGCCGGGCACAAAGGAGCGAGCGTGTGCGTGTGCATGCAGGGTGTCTGTGTGGATTAAATGGCTTGGGAGTTGGGAGATTGGCGCTGGGTAGAGGGGGATGCTGGGAGAAACTTTTTGCCGGGGGTTTTCTGTGGAGGATAGATTTTTTTTGGAGGGATGCGGATTTCTTATTTTTGTGCTGGGTGTAACAGTGAAACATGATTTGAACCGGTTCGCATTTTAGTTTACTGTCGGGTCGGAGGAATTTCGTTGACACGCATCAGGTGCCATTAACCTGATAATTAAAATGAAAATATGTGTATTTACATGGGTATTATTTGCTGTAAATTTTACTCCGATATCGAGAAATATTTTACAAAAGCCTTTTCCTGTTTAGATAAAATGACAAAAGTGGATTATGATTGCAAAATTTGACTGCTGACTCTTCTATAAGAATGTCTGATATAGTGATTCGTGACGCAGTTGGTGGACTTTAACGTTAATCTTTTGGATTGGCGATTTCTTGCAAAGCGATAAAATATAGATATACTTTTATCACTTATTATCTGGATTTTGTTATCTCGGTTATATTGCGATCTTTACACCAAGATAAACGTATTAAATCACTATTCCTTTGATTGCGCGATTTATATCTACGTTAATTAGTGGAGTTTTATTCATTAAAAATATCCTCTATTTTAAGCTCGCCCGAGCGTAATGCTAATCCGTCTATTGATAGACTCGCATTAGCAGACATTCGCACATTGTACATACATACAACGCAGTATCATATGGACTCGCAGAACCTGCATGGTTTCCATGGCATAGAATAATTATATCGAATCATCAAACCATAACGATCAAAAGTGCTTCGGCCGCTTTGTGCGCAATAATATCGAACAATAATACGTCACTGGATTTCTTCTTAAGCGTGCATTATTGGAATTTACATTCATTTTACTGCGTTTTTGCATGTAGATAATTTATAAATAATTGTTCGTTTGAATTTTGAATTATGCTTACCGCCGAAATTCTATCAAAACTTTATGAAGGTTAATTTTTTCATGAAAAGTCAATGTTGCCAGAGAAAACGTAATTAACATGTCATTCACGCTTTATTCATAATTACTCACGAGTGCATCTGTTTGGAGGTCATCATGGTACACAATGAGCTGTAATAGTAAAAGTCTTCCAAAGATAAGCATAGTTTGGAATCACTTTAAAAAAAATCGAATGCTTATGGCCATTGCCTAAAAAATAATAAACAAAAGTACGAGTTTAAACATAAAGATCCTCTTCAGGATATTTTTATTATTTAACTACTTTCTTTGTAATTTAACTAGCAATAAAAATACAATCAAATTAATTTGCTTTAATTTTTTAAAGCCTTGTTTATTGTTGATCTTTCGTTGTCTTGTTTACTAATTGAGTTCAAGATTGAATGAAATTCGATTCACGCGAGTATTACTGAACACAGCAATATAAAATAATTTTTGTGTTTAATTGTCCTGGAAATTCAATAACAGAGGATCATGATTTTACAGAAGAATATGATATTTGTGTACATTTTATGCAATAAAAAAAGAAAAATACTGTATGTGAATTATATGTAATTTATTTAGTTTTCCATTTAACAAATTGATCGTAACAGTTATATTTAATAAGATTGTCTGACAGAAAGTAATATTGGTATACACGGTATAGGTATTTGTATGATTTCATTAATAATTTATCAATGTTCCCAGATTAACAGCAGGTAATGTCTTCGTTCGTACATTTAAAAACGAGGAATACATGCATAATAACATTCGATCTCGTAATCACATTTATTTTTACACCTCAAAAAAGCAGAGAGTTAAATGAAAATTTCAAATTCAAAGATGACATTTTTCTTAGAATAATATTTGTGGTTTGAATAAAAATATTTTTCTTGTAAAAAGATCAAGTTGACTTTTATCACTTTGTTCATACATTCCAGTTCAATAGCTATGCGTAATTAGTTAAAAAATTTAATTTTTCTCCAAGAAAATAATAAATTCTTTTGTGTGTACTATAACTTAAACCAGCCTTTACCGCGTCTATGCAAATGATCGACTTTTACGATCGCGTGTAAAGGAAGAGACGCGAATGAATCAGGACTGTTCAATTAAAAATTGAACCATACTCTGAAAGTTCTGTGCTTACATTGTATACACGCACCTAATCCGATCACGCCTACGCAACATCCACGCCCACATACACACCTGCAACTGCACCCACATCCACGTTAGGTGCATCACACGTGCATGAGTCTAAAAATAATGTTGCATCAAGATATTATTTTTATTATAGCGTATAGTCGAAGGATCGATTAGTTGTATGCGTTCTAGGAATATAACGTATAGTATAGTCACTTTGTCGGCAACTCATTTTTAGACTGTAAACGTGAATAAAAATAAACTATGATGCATACGCTTGAATAAGTATGATTAGCCAAACAGAAACACACTTTTCGCAAATCTGTATAATATTTAATATAAAGTAACAAAATATTTAGCTAGGCGAATCAAAACTTACATGCAGAGAAAAAAGAATATAAAAAGGGATAATAGCTTTCCAGGCTGTCACCTCATTTTCCCAAGAAAATTCAAAGCATTCTGCTAAAAAGAAAAGTTGCAACTTGAAAACTCGAAAAGAGCATAATGAATGCATCGAGGATAAACTTTACGAAACTCGAGGCAAAGGACTTCGTCGCGACGAGTTTTAACTCTGGTTTTAATCAGATTCCCAGACGTCTGTCAGGAATGAAACGTATCTAACGTACATGAATACAATATGTAAACTCGCGACGGTTCGCAGAGGGTGTGTCAACGCATGCAGATGTTGTTTACTTTGTAGGTTGTTTTATACGGGTGTTCGATTGATAGGTCGAATATTAAGGAATTATAATTTTAAATTACTCCACAGGAAGGATAGCCCTTTTCTAGATATGAAAATCCGACACTGTTGCGCTATACTTTGTAGAGGGGACGGAATTTAAATCTCAAATTGCTATCGTTACAAGTTCGATTTCGAAGGCAGCTTGAGGAAGCTGGCTGCAATTTTCCAACTTCGAGAAAGTAAAAAGTTTTATCTCCTGTAATATCAAGTTATATACTTCGCTCGTGCGCACTAAGTGAACGCATTGTCGCTTTGTAGTTTTCTTTTTTCATATACGTGAAGTATCATACGAGGCACTTTTCACTCTTTTATTTTTCTGAGAACGTAAATTTATAACAAATCCATTTTTATCGCTTGATTTATTCAGCATTTTTCACTTTATGCGAAGTTCAATATCTCTTAGAAATAATGACGTAGCGTATAATGCGAAACGTAGCTACTGCCATGACGAATTTATTCAATTTCAAAAAATGTCATTCTTTTGTTATTGAATTTCACGCTTAGCACCTCGACGTTTATTTAAAATTCAGATATCTTCTTTGACCGGTAGCCAAGCTCTTGAAAGTAAAATTTACGGCCGCCCTGCACTCGCGGTCCACCGAAACATGCGATATAAAGCTTCCTTTGCGAAGCCTCGGGCGTAGCGCCTATATATCCTTTGTCCGCAACTGCGCGCTCACTGTACGATCCGCGGACTCGAAGCTTCCGTACCTGTGTATCTCAACTTGAGCGAATTCGCACGCGAAACAGAATTCACGCTCCAGAAACGCGGCGTCGCGAGAGAGAAAATGTTCGAAAACGGCAGCTTGTATGGATCGGGAGAAACACGTACGAGGATTACGATCGTTACGTCTGGACTGGCACGCGTCTGTCCGGAGGAAATCACTTGGCTGCGCAGGAGGTTCGAAAGTACTTGCTACTGGCGATAAGAGCTGTACGAGTAACGGTGAGAGAGATATCGAAAGGGAGGATCCAAGGCGATAAAAAGAGCATGCGTGTGTGCAGTCTGTGTATACGATTGGTATCGGAGGAGTGAGGAGTTTGCTAAAATTGGAAGCCTGTGTTTTATTTGATTCCTCACGGGAAGGTTACTAGTGGTAGTGGTTTGGTGGTTTGAACTAAATTTTGTTTTGTTATTATAATTTATGGAAACGATTTCGGAGAGATTCGATTTTGGAGGTAGGTGAAGTCATGCTTTTAGCACTGAGATCAAAGTTGAGAGAATTTTCGATGTTCGTAAATTAATTTTTTTTTATTCAAAATTGGATTTTAAACACATCGGATAAATGAAATTTTTTATTTTTTAAACAAAATGAGAAAAGGGGGATACTATAATAAGAGACTGGATATAGCAGTATTTAAAAAAAAAATGCGAATATACACTAAACGTGTAGTATAAAAACCTTAAATACTATCTGGAGGACAAATAAATATTGGATAAAACTACAAGTACGTACAATGCCAGTTTATGTACAAAGTATACGCAGACTATGCGTCAGAGAGTGATTAAAAATTGTTTGCTTTTTGTATGTACTATCTTTTGATATTGTAGAATATCTTTTTTGTCACTCGCAATATAACTAAAACATTTCAGAGATTTAGTATTTTTTAATTTCAAAATTTATATTTCGGACAAAAGACAAATCTATAATTGACAATAAGAGAACCCTAAACTTGGATTGTAGGTTCGGTTAAGACTATGGAAAACCTATGATTTTTGGCCCGAAATAGTGGACGTGACGAAATGTTCTTTAGATCTATCTTGACAAGTTGGCCAATCAATTGCCTGATCCCAATTATTTTATACTAAATGTAGAGAACAACTGAATAATAAATGATTGACTTTAGTCAATTTATACCACGTCTAAACGGCGTACGTAGTTGAAGCAATTTAAAAACTGAATTATTTTAAACTTATAAACAATTTCGTTGATTTCCATTAAAAAATGACGACATCGAGGGATAAAAGCGTAGCGCGGAAAGTTTATAACACATTTATAAAAGCAAAAAGCTGCTCCTCGAAAGTTGTCGATGTTTACATTCGCGGTACCTATAACGACCAAATGAAGACCCGATATTAAATTTTTTTATCTAGCGAACTTTCATGATTGAAGAATGACAAGATAAGGAGGGAGATCGATTACGCACCGTAGGTTGGCTTTCCTATAATGAAAATCATCGTATACAAACGCACAAAAATCGCGTTAAAAATAAGCGTTATTTTCTACTTGTATTTTGTTCGACATAATGGCATTGCTTTTATGACACGCCATACACAGACGGTTCGTAATCCAAGCGTTATAACAAAGCGATACGATAGAAGACGCGACGCGAGTATCAGGGAATCGCACAAAGATAACAAAACGTACGAAGCATATACAGCGTGAAAGAGATGGACAGCCGGTAAAAGGGCATAAAGAGCCTCTCTAGAGGCATTAAAAGTGAAAGAGTACACACGCAAAGATGCGAAGAAGCGACAAGCAACAAACGGAGCTGTGATAGGATACAGATGAAAGGCATTGTTTTTAGTGCACTTCGACAGGTGCACATGTACTTCCTTTTACGCAGCTCAACTGCGAGGATAAAAAGGATAACACACGCACACAGCTGTCCTTTTTTTTCAACGGCGCGTCGTCGCGATGTTTTTTAATCTCGCGATTCCTTTCTAATGCACTCTGCGCGCACTCGCCACCCTCTTCTTTGCCGCGTAGAAACACATTTTCTCGTTCAACGAAATTATCTTCGATGAAAAAAGCAAATTATTCAACGGTATAGATACGGCACTTCGTTTAACTGCCGATTTGTTCGAGCGCCCGCACCGGGAAATGAAATTTGCGCGAGCTTCTCCTTTATTTTTGCGGAGTCTATGTTATATGCACGCTTTTTTTTCATCAACCCTTTGATCCGTCGGAGAAACCTAATTAACGCATCGACTGACGGTTCGTTTATTTAGCGTCGTGTGTGTATATACATAACGATGCATAGATCCTATCGCGCATAGTTTAGCGTTGACTGCGTTTGCCTTTTTTTCTCAGGAGAGAAAAAGCGGCGGAGGGTCTATTAAGCTTTCTGGGTTGCCTCCTTGCGATACGATAAACGATAAAATTGATGAGCTATACCTGCCGCCCCGCTTTCTGGAGTTTACGCTGCGAGGTAAGTGAAAATAAGTATCCCGAGAGGGTTGGATATTTTTCTTTGTAGATAATGATTCAATTTTCTGCATACATTTATTTATTCGAGGAGAAATGAGTTTTTTATACTTAGAATTAATAAGTAATATTTAATAATGTTAAATTAGATTAATGCTGAATGGTATTAAATGTTATGGCGAAAATTAGCGGCATGGTAATCTTTGGAACCAAATGTAATTGGAATATTTACGCACGTTCACAATAATTTTTACGGTTATGTATAAGGTTATCTCTTCAGAGAATTGAAAATAATCAGAAAACTTATTCTTCATTTAAACTTGTTATTACTACAAAATATAAATGTTATTGAATTTTTTAATTTGTTATCAATCTTGCAACTATAGTTAAATCATTCAGTATGTATATTAAAATTAAAATTATATGAACGATAAAAATGTCAGTTTCAAGACAAAGGTAAAGTTCACTGTGAGTGCACTTCTTCTCAAGAATAACTACAAATTCACACAATAATTTTCACCGTATAGCTTTGAAGTAATTTTTGTCAGGCATTTCTCATCGCTGATATGTTTGTATTTTTTTCATGTTAGATATCGTTAACATTTTTATCCAAATAAAAAGTCTAAAAAATAAAAACGTCCAGTGATAAAGAATTTTGATACTATCTTTCCGTGTATATTTTCTAGTTAGTCTTTTGTATGTTTGTAAAAAAAAAATAAAAAAAGTATCACTCACCAGACGAGATGCAGAAGAAAGAGGAAAGCTCCGGGCACGACGAGGTCGTCGCTGCCGACGCTCCAGCGTCTCCTGAACACGACGATTCCGGGCATCGTCGTCCCCGGACTCACACTCAGAACTCGCCGATCACGCCAATCGGCCTCGTCACATCCGTCATCACCAAAGACTCATCCCGATGACTCGTCTCAGTAGACACTCGCGACGACTGTTGTAGCCTCGTCGCCGCATCGAGGAGCATCTCTCGTCACTTCAGCTTCTTCTCGGATCGATTAGTTCCTCGTTTCACTGAGACGCGATGAGCAGAGTTGCGCAAGTCTGACAAGAGAGTAAGACGAGTTGTTAAAAATGCCTCTTATTATAATCACGAATGCAGCAGATATACCGAGGGGGGACTAGACTGTTTTGAGCTTTATCGGCGTTGCAGATTTTTTCACTTTAGCTCTCTCGGCGATGTGAATGAATCGATAGGAGAGAGAAATAGCGCGAAACAAGGTCGCCTCGTATCCTGGTGTGAGCTTTTTTGTGTTTACGGATGAAAGATATCCGGAATTCAGATATAGCGCGCGTGCGAGTTTCTTCATATCGACGGCTGTCTGTCCGAAACGCTCTGATTCGGTCTGGCGGCTCGAGACGAGGGTTGATTTTATATGCCGCCACGCAAGTATACATACACTAACGCGACGTCTCGTTTGCTCCCTGAGATTGTTCTTACATAAGTGCACCTCTGATAAATCGGCAAGTCATAATAATGTCTTGTCTCCGCTGCCTGTCGATATGCATTTTACGCGTATAAGCTGAATTAAAAGTGAAACGTTTATATTACGATCACATGCATCATCGATTAACCCAATTATCGCTTCAAGAATCTCATCAATACCCCATTGAATTTCTTGACAAGACAAATTCCCACGAGAAAAAGAGATGATTATACAGTTGGCGTAGAGCCCGAAATGTCTCTTCGAAATTGACGCTGAAAGGCCGAAGAAGCCCTGCGAAGCGAAATAGAGTGGATCGAGCTTCCGGTCTTGTTCGTCGACGTCTGTCGCGCGCGAATGAGCGAACTTTTGAGCTTCTCTCGCAACTGTTCCTCGCGAGCTGTTACTCTGCTCTCTGCTGTCGGAGTTTAGCGAATAGTACTACGAGACGCGTATAACTTGACGGGATGTTTAAGGGGTTATAAATATAGAAATGAGTTAGGCGATGAGAAGGTTAGATGATTTTGTTTCAATATTGTTCGTTCTTTAAAGTAAAGACAAGTTCACGATTTTTCAGTAAATATTCACAGGTATAGCGCGATTGCGAATTGTTTACGCTGAAGAATTTTCAAACCAAAACACTTTTTCAAAATAAACCAACTTTGGAAGACTCAGCGTGGAAAATTTATAAGCTATATACCTCTAACGACAGCAATTCAACCTGCGAAAAGCGCAGCCCAACCATAAACGATCATCAGCATATCGCGGCGTCTCATCAGAACAAAGCGCGTCGCACAGAGAGAAAAACGCCGTCGCTTGTAACGAGATTCTCCGCGTCTCCTCGACTGCAAGCTCATCCCTCTCGAGAGAAGCACATGTATAATGCAGAGCTGCGCGCGTCGTTGCTGCAGCAACGACGCGCGATTCGCTTGGTGAATTCCCAATCGAGGCCGAAAAGTTTCGATAAAGGGTCTTTACTTCCTTTTTGCGTTTGTGTAGGTTTTGATATGCGTCGTTTGGCCGGGAATTACCGGGGATGAACGCGTGTGTGAAGTTTCGTAAGTTTTTTTCTCGCGGTTGTGCAAAAAAGAAGAGCGAACGCCTCCTGCGTTGTGTAATTAATAACGGAAACTTTGTTGTAACGGGCGAGAAGAGGTTGCAGGAAGTGATTTCTCTTTCCTGCTTGCGAAGAATGAAAGTTGGTAAAACATATATAACACTACTATAACGTTATCTTGTATGTTAGTGAAAAAATCAACGAATGAATAAAAAAACACAGACCGCTCTGATATTGACGATAAACCAACCTTCGATCGTGACCCCAGCGTTGATTTATCTCCAAAATTCCAGATCAACAATTATAAAATTCATCCCCGATAAAACTTTTCTCCATTCAATTTTCTCAGCTCTCGTATAATAAGACGAGTACTTTCTGACTTTATTACTCATCAGCGAGGAGTATCGCGACACACGCCAAATTCGTCTTTTCACGAGGCCATTTCAGAGGTCCGAAACGATTATTGCCGGCGCATCGTTTTCTGCGAGTTCGCGCTACTACACTATACGCCGCGCGTCGTGTTGTGGGCAGAGAAGCTGGTACATAGATAGCTTTATATAGGGGACACCGCAACTTATGACGTGGTGTTATGGACCAGCCAATGTTTGGATGTCGTCGCTACTGCATAAACTGCGTATGATAATGGAATTTGTAAATATCGCTGTATGTGGAGGCGAGGCTTAATTAGAAAGAGTAGAGTATAATAATCCAAACCGAAATAGTAAAATTTTTTTCCAGCTTCGAAATAGTGAAATTTTCCTGCCGCACAATTGACATATAGATGTACCTATGTAATTAAAGCGTGAAGCCGTGTAGTGCTGGGAAAAAAAATTTCACTGAAGTTTGCAAATTGAAAGGCGAGATCAATTAATTTGACTTGAAAACGCTTTCGCCCTTCTCATCTGCACGTGCGATGCGATAATATTGCATCGATATATTGCCCTCGAGCTTTTTCATCAGGCTTTAATTTCAAAAGCGAGATGAAAATTTCGATGGTGATCATTACGGTATGTAAAGTACGGCTTACAACAGTCATTGTTTTGGATCGCAGTTTTGTTCAATATTTTCACAGAATGAATAATCGACGCCAGGCATATATAGCGAGTACAAAACTTTCTTTGTTTTTCCGATGTGTGAAGAGCGGTTATTTTTAAATTTTAAAAATTCGGCAGAAAATTGATGGTCGAGTTTTAAAAATTTTTTCTTTTTCTTTTTGAAGAGCTATTTCTGCCCTGTACTAACGAAAATGTACAGAGCTGCGTCTGTGAGTCTGGTGATTGACGAAATTCGTCAATATTCTCAAGGATGCAAAGTACACTTTGAAATTACACTTTGATTTTTGAAAAAACGATGAATTATCATCCAGGTGAATAAACTTTTACCGAATCACACGAAGTCGGAACCTACGAAAGCACAACTCAATATTTCTCTCTCCACAAGAGACCTCAGACCCTCGCCGCGTCCGGCGAATCTCCGCAATTAACAAAGCAATCAAGCTCAAAGTACCTTCATTCGCACTTTGCGACACACGTGTGCCTGCTCTCGACTCTTTTTTCTTCTCTTCTTGACTCGCGGCCCTCGGCATCGATTAGTCCCACTCATCGCGCTAACTCGATGCCAACGCACAGCGTTTCGTCTCTTTCTTCCGACGCTCACATGTTAAAGTACCTATATATAAACACAAGCGCGTAATACACGCACAACGAATCCAGAGGCGGGCGTGCGTGAGTCTATTTTCGATTATCGCGGCCGGTTCGGTGTAAGTTTTTTTTCTTCTATAGTTGCGTGTGCTTTGGATCGGATTAAGGAATTCGCTCGGCGGAATATGCGAGACTTTGTATAGACGTTCGTGACGTTAATAGCCCGGATGCGATATGCGTTTCTCGTTATAATGCGAAATGCCGTTGACAGATTTATGATTTTGCGCTCTGAGAATAGTATTGCATAGGTGCCGAACTGATTCGATTGTGCGATCGCTGCTTTTTTGTTTGGTTGATTTATCGACCGATTGGTGTATATTGATTCTTATCGACACTGGCAGGAGTGTATAGTATTATACTTTGGTGAGACACTGTACAACCTGTGGTATACGACTGAAGCTTCGGATAAAGAGTAGTGGCCCGTCTTATTTTTAAACGCGTGATTCAGCGTGAAATATTACGTGTCATACGCGCCACATGTCTCGACGGGAAAAATGCATTCCCGACTAATAATAAATTGAAAGCCGAGAAGTTTCCGAGAGTGAATGACCAGAAATGTGTCTCGAACGTTTGACGTTTTTATAAGTAGTGCAAATAAACGCATGTTTCCCCAATAAATCAAGCTATACGGGCGCGCGACGTTTTCCTTGTTCGAAACTCGCTTCGAAAACAGGATACCCATTTGCATCGTTCCGACGCTCCGGGCGAATACTGTATTATAATGTGCGGTTTTTCCTTGCGATCGGTATCCTTTAATAAACATCCTTGTGCAGGCATTTATTGATATCTGTATATATAAAGCAAGGTTTTATTCTCATTTGCATTCTATTGTTAGATCCTGTTTTGCCAGACAATCAACGAGTTTCGCTAAGAGAATCGGCAAAAAAAATTATCGCTGATTGGACTCTAATTATACCGTCTCGATCTCGTACAAGCAACAATAGATCTCCCGCTCTCTCTCTCTCTCTCTCTCTCTCTCTCCCTCTCCCCAATAAATCGTCGATGCTTAAAGACAATCTATAGAACCAACTGCAATACGCACTATACATACATAATTTCGTACCTTAAAGCGGAGCAGCCGCTCCATGAAGATCGATTAGCCGGCTCGAGCTTCCGAAATAAAGCTCTTTGTTAACATCATCCCGGAGAAGTCGTGGCTTCTTCATTACTTCGCGGACACTTTCACCAGCTGTAACGTCGAACTTTTAATTAACGATAGTCACTGCACTTTAGGGCTTGTATAGTGTTACATCGAACATTAAATTTCAATAACGAACCGAGTCACCCACCGAGTCTTCTTGCACATTACACAAGCGTATCGTTTTTCACCTATATTCTTGTCCTATAACATGGCAAATTCGCGTCGGTCAACATATCGATCGATCGAGAGATAGTTAACGCCTGGCGCGGGAACACGTGTGCGTCGGGAAGATAAATCAGCGTATGAAATTTGAACACCTGCACGCGGTCGAGCGATCAGTGTCGTCGAGCGAAAAGGCGCGAAGCCCGCAGTATCATTATTTAAAGTTCGCGCGCGAGAGCTTTGCATCGATTTGAATAAAAAAGTCGAAAAAAGATAAGAGTGGAAATGCACGCAAAGTTATTAAGCTGAATTTATGCATCAGTTATATGCATTAGCAAAAGTTTGGGTGAAGCGAAATTCCACAAAATTTAACGTCTGACTATTCGGGCCTGCTCTACTTGCGGCGCGCGCGCGCGTTGTTTGGGAAAACAATTTTTTTCAGAGCTTTTACTGCTTTTTGCGCGTGCGAGCTTTGGCGCAGTTGGAATTCTTTGGGGATGCATGAATATTTTCCGAGTCTGTTCGTATTGTTTCTTCTGAAAACAGTCGAGTTATTCTCGAGTTGTTTTCGCATAAACTTGCGAGAGTCGAACATCACGAAACATAGGACATTCTTGTCGCCGAAGCATGTCCATACACCCCGATTCTTCTGCCTGTCAAGCAAACTTTCCAAAAATTCTCGAACGACAAAACTTTCATTCAACTCTTCCGCGAAAAACGTCTGAGGGAAAAACGCACATGTGTACCACGAGCCTCTGTTAAAACTCTCCACAAAAAATTCACTACCGAACACCAGGATACTTCTCCACAACTGTATACGATTTAAATCAGCGCGAAGCACGTGCCACAAGCATATACGTATATATCCGTGCTTGTGCGTCTACAGATGTATATATATATAGAAAGAGGAGAAGGAAAGAGCTCGTGTATATAAGAGTCCGTGCGTCGAGACGGCTCACCTCGAGCGAACTGCCAGTCGTGTGCTGCAGTACGGGGAGACGAAGCGCTTTGCTGCTCGGCACACACGGCGCCTGCGTGATGCGGACTGGCGCCCCGGCACACAGCTACTCTTTCTCTCTCACTCTCTCTCTCTCTCTCTTACTCTTTGTCTGCGTTATGTGTGAGGAATACTCTTTTTCCTTCCACTGCGAGCTGTTCTCGCGATTGTGGTTTTGCTTTTGGGGTGAGATGTGCGTGTATATTTTTTGAAATTTTTCAACGACCAGTCATTATTATCTTAAGATTGTTTTTTGTCTTCTTTGTACATGAATCGATCGATAGAGTCGCGATTAATTTTGTGGTAGATGTGGGAAACGGGTAGAGGATGTGGCTTGTTTTGTAATTAACTTTGTTATTAATAAGTTAGTGAGTCGGCTAATTTAAATTTATTTATGAACAGACTCAAAGTATTTTATTACATTTTCTCCATTTGGATTAATGAATTAACATATCCGTTCATTAGCAGATCGAGCGCTCTGTAAATTTCAACAAATCTTTTCTTATTTAATTTTTCAGCAATGGATGTTATGGGCTATTGCTCAGGATTTTTTTCTGCAAGAATTGAACAATTTTTGAATCAAGAACGCACTGCTTTGCTTTAAAACTGAGTTCAGGGTACATGTGCATGGCTATTTTATAAAAAAGGAATTTATTGATCGCAAATGGATATAAGTGATGGATTCGAGTAAAATCAGTATCATAAACTTTATATAGATATTGATGGAATAGGGTAAATGTAAACGCCTGCACACCGCTCTTTGCACTCCACATTCGTCCTCATAATTCAAAAATACTAGATGCACAAGCTTAAAACATCTCAGAATAAGCATCTAACGTGATATTACAAAACTCCTAAATTTTAGTGTGAACAAAAGTTCGATTTAGTTAACATTGCATTCGATCACGAGTAAATTAAATTAAGCTTCAAGCGATTGCTTTTAATAAATTTGTATTTTTCACGCAATTAAAAAGTAATAGCCTTTAACCAAACTGCCAAACAATTGTTACTATGAGTATATAATATTTTCATCACTTCGTTCGATAGAGGCTATGAAGCGTATTGATATTCAATTCGTTTCTTTCTTTTTCACAGCCTTTTATAGAACAACAGAAACATGTCTATATAAACCTTTCCGTTTATATCATACTTATGAGCGCATTTTAAAAGAGTAAAATCGCAATCTCTATAAAACAAAATAAAACTTCAGAATTAATCGTAAAATGGAAAAGAGCAGTTCATACAAAAAGCCTCACATCACGTATCTCATGAACGCGTGCAATTCTTGAAAGTAGGTGTACGTTTTTGAAGAATTAAAAAAGGATTCGTCACTTAATAAAAAGATACGGATATAACTAATACACACGTGGAAAACCCCACAGACGATGTAGGTATTATTGGTACGGAACTTGTTACAAAATAATTCATCTTTGTAGGAATGTATAACATTATATCGTCGCTCCCTGCGAAGAGAAGCACTGTTCAAATTTTCCGTCATAACTAGACTAGCACAACTCAAAATTTCCCGCGAAGACCATCGCAACTCATTTTTAAATATTCACAATTTACAACTTTTTACCAAATTTAAAATTGTTTTCCCAAATACAATAATTTTTTACAAACATTTTTTTAAATTATTCATTTTTTTAGAAATTTCCGAAACCTTTTAAAACTTTACGGTTTGTCTGTCTTTGTCCAAGGTTTTCATGAACTTAACCAACCAAATAACCGAATAAAAACGTAAAATACTCACATTTTAAGTAATATAAAGTCGCGAGTTGTACTACTCTCGGTGGCATTTCTGAACTGTGCTACTCTTCGCGCAAATCGTGAGTTGTGCTAGTTTTCGTTTGAAAATTTTAACTGTGCTAGTCTTTGTACGGAGTGACGATATTAGCTATTAAATTATAGTACATTGCGATACATGTGCCCTAAGTAGTACTTTTTTGCACGACATGAAGTATTAATTACGCCCTATGCAGAAGTGTACTTAGGTTACGAGTATCGTCTTAGTATGCAACGTCTACAGAAAGACTGCATTTCCAAAACGAAAGTTTACAGCACGAGCTGAAGGCAAGTCTTTATGCACACGATACATAGGGATTTTATACCACAAGGGCCGAAAATTCACATTAAAGTTGAGCTTTTGAGGTTCGAGTAGTATAAAAAAAGAAACGAAAAAAAAACAATTTATTTTGTTTCGATAGAATTAATCCAATTTTGGTACTCGGAAAAATAAACTTTCACGGAACACAAAATTATTGCTCATTTTGGATTAAACAGATTTTTATTGAATACTAACATGATACAAAACTTGCCGCGAAGAGTAGCACATATGAATTAGACATGCGAAGACTAGCACAAGTCAGGTATCCAAACGCGAATGAACACTCAAGTTGTGATACTTTTGGAGAAAATGTTGAACTGTGCTAGTCTTTTTAGGTAGCAAAGAAATGATTACATTAAACGTTTTAGCAAGTTTCAAGCAAAAATATAGTATAGAAAATATTATTTAACAAATAGTTGATTAACAGATGTAATTTAAACTATAAAATTAAAGATTTGGATTTCTTTTAAAATAATTCGTGAAACAACAATTCACCATTTAATATTAATAAATGAGAAATGAGATGCTTTTTTATATTTAGACAGTAAAAATAAAAATCAAAATTAACTAATCCAGTGGTTTCTGAAATATTATGTTACACACGTGTGCACATACTGCTCATACCTTTCTTTTTTAAAAGCATTTTCTAAAAACACGAAACTTAAATTATAAGTTTAAGAACTTCATATTTGTAAGTTATCATTATTTTTACTATGAGGTATAAAGCTTTCTGCAGGAGCAACTAAAATGTGAACGATATACAAAGAAGAGAAATTCTTTAGCAAAGCTACTATATTGCATAACATGATGCGCAGAGTTTTGCTTTGCGTTTGTACCTCGAATTCTTTTCGCATACACGCAGCTCTCTTTTTTACGTGGTTTTTCCCTGAAAACGGAGAGGATACACGGGCGCGACGTTTGTTTAGGTTTGGGAACGTGTTTGGCTTGCAAGCGCGCGGGCAAAAGAGAAGATGAGTTTGTTTACTTTGCAAGCTTCCGACGTGCACGTGTGCACTTGCACCGAAGCAATATTTTCGACTGATATGCTACTAGAATTAAATGACTTACATGTAAATAGTGCTAATGATTAATTTTAATATTACTTTGATTAAATGGATTTTGCAGCCAGAACTTCACACGAAAGAAGGTATAGCGACAGATTTTATCGACAGTAATATATGAGATTATTATTTTTGCAATTGAGACCCACAATCTTAATTGCAAACGAGGCCAATTATATGTTGCGTCTCATATAATTATCAAGAATACTTTGTATAATTACTTTCAGAAAGGCATCCAGACGAAATACGATAATTTCATGCACTATCTCGCGAGTCACGAGTTTCACGCAACGTCAACCAAATGGCGATAAGGCACGACCCCACATGCTCGCATATACAGCCTCTGTAAACAATATTGTAAAATTCTCTTCTTGAACCGCATTGCACAATATCCCAATCAACTCGATCCAATAAGAGAAGCCAGAAACCATAGTCGTCTCGATAACAATTCCACCGCCGCGCACAACCTCGTAGCTGCATCAGCAGAGTGTCACCCTCTCCGACCAGGTACACACATGCACAATCGAATTACAGAAACAGAACAGTATGTATAGCGCCCAGGTGCTTATACCAAAGCCTGCAAAGTAGACACTAGACAGACACCCTCGGCTAAGTCGCCGCTGAAAGGCTTGCTATGAATTTGAGGGGTGAGATGGTTTTATGTGTGCACTGGCAGGGCTAATGGTCCTTTATACATTCACGGACGCATGCCTCGCGGATGATGCTCGTGTTGGTCATATCTGGTTTTTGCTTCTGCTACTATGGGATGTGGCTTTTTAAAATCATGCGTTTTATTAAGGGCGGGAAGAGTATATTCGACAAGAATTGGATAGCTTGAGCTTTTCTAATTAAAAATAGTAATAGTCGTAATTTGCGATTGTACAGTTTTTGCGAAATTTTGATATCAAAGTATTAAAGTTTATCTTATTACTTGTGCAGCAAAAAGCAAAGTGTAATGGCTGTACTTAATTTTTTTTTGTTACTGTAAACTTACTGACTGGTCTACTCAGCGATAATTTGTTTAAAGCTCAACAAGATAGCCCCAACCACAATAACAAAAAACGTCGTTTTCAATTTCTCAGAAACCATCGCAAGATACTGCCAATTAAAACCCTCGACCGAAACAATAACAACCAGCTTATAATTTTCATCATATAAGAAATCACGCTTATATTATTCTCTGTCAGCCAGCCTCTCACCATCGCCGCTATATCTCCTTTTTCATAAGAAGCTTCAGTTCACCGCAAATTTCATTCCCCAATATAAACTTATTAAAGTTGCCCCGGAGAGCGATTCTTCGCTTTTACATTTTGCGCTGCTGGCCTTACATATTTTATTTTTGCTCTTATTCTTATTATCCGTACCGTTGAGCTTTGCGACGAGTGTAAAAGTCTGCTGGGCGTATAAACTGGCCGCGTGAAATTGCATTTGCGTTGCCTCTGTGTCCCTGGTAGAAATTCGAATATTTAAAATGGGCTGGAAACTATGAAATGGCTATGAGAAATAGCCTAGTCATAACTTGTGATGAAACGCTTTTTCGCCCATTTCTTGAGCATTTGTTGGAATGAACAAGCGTTTCATCGTTGGTCGAAAAATGGACCTATTTTTCGCCTATCTCTAGTAATACGTGGTATGTTGTAGCTTTAAACTGATATCGATTTTTACCAGGGGTGTATATGTCTAAAATTGTATAGATGTGGACTTTTGCTCGTATCTGTTTTTAGAGATTGAAATAAGAGCATAATATGGGAAAAAACGGAAAAACTATACTTCGGGCGGATAGAGAATATTTTACAAGATATTATGTCAATGTAAGAAATAATAGATTTTTGTTTTTGGTGCGTCGCCTTCTACGAAGACTAGCACAACTCAGAACGTGCAGCCTAGACTAGCGACAACTCAAAATTTCCCGCGAAGACTAGCACAACTCGCACAATTTCCCGATTTTTGCGATACTGTCTCTGATGAACATTTTTAAATATTCACAATTTACAACTTTTTACCAAATTTAAAATATTGTTTTCCCAAATACAATAATTTTTAAAAACATTTTTTGAAATTGTAATTTTTTTAGAAATTTCCGAAACTTTTCAAAAATTTGAGGTTTGCCTGTCTTTGTCCAAGGTTTTCATGAACTTAACCAACCCCATTTTAAGTAATAATATAAAGTCGCGATTTGTGCAAGTCTTCGCGGGAAATACGTGAGTTGTGCTACTCTTGGCGGCATTTCTGAACTGTGCTACTCCTCGCGGCAAATCGTGAGTTGTGCTAGTTTTCGTTGGAAGCGACGAAATAATATTCGATTCTGTAATTATGTTTGTTATTTGTTTAGTATACTCGCTCCGTCTACTTGTTTTCGGAAATCTTATTGAAATTAATTTAAACATGGATAATTAAAGTTAAAGCAAATTATTTGCGCGCAAATGCATTAATTACCAGATCGCTAGTATAAAATATAAAATAAAAAAGCGAGGATAACGTTTCGTATCATTAAAACGTAACGTTAAGGTTTATTAAATATGTAAAACATTTATCGCAATTGATAATTGAATGTACAAGTCAGTAATCTATATAATTATGTAAAAAAGTCAAAAAAATCAAGAATTTCGAATGCAACTAATTCAATGGCTGATATACCTCGATGTGCGATTAAGCATTCAATGTGGTTCCGAGCCAGATTGTCGGTCGCTACACTGCCAAGTTGTGTTGCAAAACGCGATCAACTTTTTACCTGCTTTTTTCGCTTGTTGGAAGACGTCGAGACGCTAAAAAAAAGATTTGTTCAATTGAATTTGTTTTTGAGCAGCTTTTTATAAAAACCCGTTTCATGTAGCTACAGTTGCTAATTTTTTAGACAAAGAAGGATAATTTGTTAATTCTTATACTACTATATGAAAGTTATTATATTTTACCTGTAAATATAATAAATAGAACTTATTCTGCCATTAATCATTAAAGTGACTATTACTCGTTGACGAATCGGTGAATAAGTGCAGATTGACTTAGCAGTGGAACAATCCGGAAATCCGTCAAGATAACAGGCCTTTAAGTGTTATAACGTAAATAAAAGGAAATAAATAAGTGTTCCTTATTTGAAATCTAAACTGAACCAAGTGAATCTTTAATTGTGAAACTACATCTAACAACGTCACATTCGTGAACAAATTAATTATTTTTCTCATGTAGAATTATGTCCATACATCGTACGTCACTTGTTGCGCAAATCATCCATGCACAATGTCGTCGCATCGACTAATTAGCCGCACGCGTTCAACGCACTCTGCATGTCAATGAATACTGATACATTACTCGTTCGTCATATGCGTCCATTTGCCGGTATTTATATGCAAAATTTTTCGAACCGGTCATTTCACATACACGAAATGTGGGTCATGGTGGTTATACTTATATACATGAATAGTCGGAGGTGGTTCAGTTTTTTTCATATTTTTGGGATATGCGTTTTTGGATATCCGACTGCGTACGCGGAATATGAAATAGAGGCATTGTACGATCGGTGAACGAATTTCATGGCTACGACTGACATACTTTTTTTTCTGACAGTAAAAATGATTTTTAGACTTGCAATCTTTCAGCCTCTGCTATACGCGCTTCTTTGCTTTATTTAATCCAGTTTGTTTGCAAATCTAAGCGTAGCAGTGGAAAATTTATTACAGTCATTATACGAAAGAAACTATAAATCATCGTCCACGGATTTGCATAACTTTAGAACCCGAAATTCACTTCGTCTTCCGCTTCTTATACTAAAAAATCAGAAATTCAAAACCTCTCATCTTCACTCTTTTGCGCATACAAATTATCCGAGGCAAAAAGAGGAGCTCGTCAGCCCCAAGGCGACTCTGAAAAATAACAACAATGCGAAAAATCGATCGAAAACGCAGACACTTACACCCTCCGGTGACGAGATGATTTCTGTTTCTGTGTGTATGTATACATTGAAACTTTCAAACCGTAAAATAAAGAAAACTCTCGGTAATTATCGGTGGCAGTCGTGACAAAAGGAAACGGGGCATAATTTGGCGGCCGAGCTTCGGGGCATTTATACGATTTCCGTGCAAATGTCGTTTATGTTTCAATCTCATATTGCGGCAGCTAGTTCCATTTCGGAACATGACTTGCGCGCAGTTATACAGGATCATAAAGGATTTATAGACCCGGCAATAATGAGCCTGAATATATTATCCCAGTGAAATTATCGTTCGTAGAAATGAGCGCATAATAAAAATACAACGAGGAGTTGGATAGGCAAGCGATTTTAAATTTCTATCACAAGAATATTCGCGATAAGCTTTCAAATCTAGTTTGTAGAATAATTGATGCATGTATTCATAGCAGCTTCATTGGACGGTTTCTATCGCGTTGCATCATAAAAAAAGAAGTGGCTCACCTTCACATAGAGTCGTCCATACCTGACACGATTTTTGCTGAAACCTACAAGATACACGGATTATTCATCATCTACTCATAAAAATTCTCACTTGCTGCTGATGCATTTTGCAGATCAACCTTTTTCTTCTGGCAACTGATAAAAAGTTTAACAGCTGAGTGTCAAACAAATCGAACGTCTCGACAAAACATACGTCCTCGCACACCTAATGGCGCAATCAGGGAAGTAAATTTTCCAAAGGCACGTTGCAATCTTGATTTAAAAGAGCCTCTTACGTACGTGACCAGCGTATTATAAATTGAAAAAAAACGAGTTGGCGAGAATCACGTGGGTATACATATTTTAAATTGGAAGAGCTCACATTTATTGCGAAGTTTTGTGGACACATTTTTTGCCTGAGCCCGTCGTTCATTTTCTTCTCCTTATAACTGGAGCCAAGAGAGTTGATAATGAAAAATAGCGCGGTTATTTAATTCTCCGCGCGTGTATCACTTCTGATATTTTACTCCATCAAGGATAATTAATAACTAACTGGTTTACTATACAATATTAGTTATTTTTAACAATCGTAAATCCGCATGTATAATTAGTTCGAGAAAATTTTTCATTGCATAATTACTATACTGCATGAAATTTCAGATTACAATAAACTCTTGTGAAACAAAAAGATAAGAGCCAATCAAACCGCCCGAACGAGCCATCTTTCAAACCATCGATCTTACGCTCCGAGAGTTCAATTCACGAGAACGGAAACACTTTGTAATAATAGAAACCAAAGACAATCAGAAGCCGAACCATTGAGCTATATGCACACGAGACCCGCTTGTTATTCACGAGCCGAAAAAATCAATTGTCCAAAACCTCGTGAATATCACCTTCGCCAAAATCTAATCTCAATCTCTGTATACTCCCGTCAGAAATTGCGTAACTGTACGAATAAAAGAGCTCGAGCATTGTTCTAATCGCGTTGCAGCGAAAAACCAAAGCGCAAATCTCTCGAGTCTCAAGCGAAGCGTGAGTTATGCTCACTTTTTCGGCCGCACGTTCTGTCAATCAACCAGCCGAACAATACTCCAGCACAATGCGTCCGTTCTATACCGAATCTCTCTCAATGGGAACTGTGCTCACGTATGGACGTTTCTAACCCGAATCAGAGTGAATGCAATGCGTATAAGCGTCGTGCGAATTTCGACTATGCAAGGCTCAAATTGTCGGGGTGAAGAAAAAACTTGAAGCGTTGAACTGCATATGTGCGAAAAACATTGAGATTTTGTTTCCAAATATAAATTTGCAATAATTTATTTCATTATAACGAATACAGTTTCATAACTTTCCTATACAAGTCTTTAGCTCTTAAAAAAATATCATCTCTCACTCCTAGGTGCCTAAGAGTCGTAGGAATTCAACCAAGTAATGATCACTGCCATTAATTTCTGGCCTTATCGTAATTCTTCTTGTACCATTCGACCGTCTCCTTGATAGCATCCTCGAAAGGTGTGAAACGAAAGTCCGGGAGAAATTTACGAAGTTTCGTGTTACTCGCCGTTTTCTTGTACTGTCCGTCGGCTGCTGACGTGTCAAAGACGATCTTCCCCTTAAAATCGAAAGCTTTGGTCAGAGCCTCAGCTGCCTGGGCTATAGTGACCTCTTGAGACTCATCGACTGCGGAAAAAATATTTGCATGACTTTTAACAATAAATTATCTGGTGCTATATTTTTCTTTTCTATTTTTAATTATTGATTGATGTAACGTAATATTACCTGATAATATTATCGGATTAACCGAGTTATATTCTCGAAGAACCCAGATAAAAAGTTTGGCTAGATCAATACTGTATATAAATTGTCTTAAAGGCTTTCCAGTTCCTAAAACTGTGAAAACTTTATCTTCTGTATTGCCTGCAATTTCACAAGTAAAGTATTAGGATATATATGGGCTTTATGCAAATAAAACGAGCTTGCAAAATATTTCGAATGAAAATACCATCTTTTATGAGATCATATAATTTTCTCATTAATCCTGGAATGACGTGACTTGCACTTGGATTAAAATTATCATGCGGTCCAAAAACATTGCAAGGAATGACACTGGTGTAAAGTCTGCCATGCTGATCATGGTAAGCCCTGTTTTGAACATCTATTAGTCTTTTGGCAAAGCTATATCCATAATTCGATGGATGAGGTGGTCCATTGTGAACCTATAAATGAAATATTTTTAAATTAGAACTAATTACTGCAATAACTTACTCTAGACAACACTTATATTATTTTAGAAAATCGATATAGCTTAAATTGTCAAACAACTCTAACAGAAATAATAAAAAAAGTAATGAAGTGTAAAAAAAATGCAAGAAAATAAAACAAACTAATAGCTATTGTGACATTTTAATGGGTACTGGACCTTTTTTATATTTTATTAATAAATTCGTTACGTTTCTCCATATAAGTATCTGTTGGTGAAAAAACTATATAGTTTGTTTTTGAAGTCGATATAGATCACAATACACGAAAGCATAAAGAAAACAAATGAAATTACGAGTAAGTATATCACATGAGAAAATGGTATATTCCGTAAATTTTATTACATTTATACACATTTTTTATGGTTTTGTATGAATATTTTTATAAAAAATATATTTATTCAAAAATCATGAAAATGATAAAAAAGTCGAATCAACAAGATAAAACAAATTTGTAAATATAACATCAGTTGAGAATGAGGAAACGTAATAAAAGTATTAAACTGTAAGAGACTGAGAATAAAAGTGAGGAATCGCATAAAATTATAATTCTATCTAATACAATAAGAAAAATGTAGGGAATTTGATAGCACTGGGTGGCCTAAGGCCACACTTAGGTCAAGCCTATTAATGACTTGAGTAATTCATTATTTTACCATGCATATCGTTTTCGTTACGATCGGGCGCTAACTGCTTAGCGAAAAAATGGACTGCTTAAGGGCATTTTACAGTTCTGTTTTATCGACCCTAACTTAGATTCCACTTTTCGGCGAAACGGCTGCTCAGAATGAATTTTCCTTTTGTGAAACGTATTCTGAGGGTCTAATAAAGGGCGGACAACTGCTGTAATGCTATTTGTTTGCCAAAAAGTAAATTTATTGCTAAATATAAATGAGCAAACCGGTATTTTTATTGATTTCCATAGTAACCAACATGACAACCGCGACCAACGGCTTCGTATGCAAAAATCAATTTGCAGTAATAAATTAAATGTTTTTTTTAATAATTGCGTAAAAATGGTCGAGCGCCCATTATTATGCCCTCAGAATGCAATTCCCAAAAGGAAAATTCATTCCGAACAACCGTTTTGCCAAAAAGTGAAATTGAATTTAGGTTGGTAGGTCGATAAAACAGGAGTGTGGCATGCCCTTAAATCACGAATGGGCGTAACGGCGGATTTTAGGTAAGCGCTATTACAATATACTATTATAGCGATGTATGACTTGAATCCGCATTTAAGATACGCTTTCCCGTGTCGTAAGTAATCCTTTTTAGCATCGTACCAAATACTTACCATTGTTTCATTAATTGGATAAGTTGTTTTGTCAGGGAAAATGCAAGTGGAAAGACAAGATACAACTTTTACAACGCCATATTCATGTGCTGTTTGGAGAACGTTATCATTCATGTGCAGATTATTACGCTGAAACAAAGTGATTTTTTATTTATCAACGTTATGACTATACTTGCTAAATTTATGAAAAAAAATCCTTACTAAGAAATCCAAGTTGTGTGCCATATTATGAAATAAACCTCCAACCATAGCTGCAAGATGAATGACATGTGTTGGCTTATGTTTTTCAAATAATTTCTCCGTGCTTTTTTTGTCACTGAAAATATCAAATTTGTAGAAATGAAATATGAGATATTAGTTTATAACAATTGTCAGAAAAAAGTCTTACCATAAATCAGCATCTTTTGAACTGACAAATATCCACTTTTCATTGCTTGGATTTTCAGTTTGTACTACAGATTGAATTGCTTTACCAACCAAACCACTCCCTCCTGTGACTAGAATAATTTTTTGATCTGCCATCTTAAAACAATATTAATTATATTAAAATATGGCAAAACCTTATTCAAATAAATGAAAAAAAAAGAAATTGGCCTTCTAACTTTTAGGTTAGACTACAATTAAAATTTGCTTAAGTTAAATCCAACATCTTTGTTCATACAGCAGTTAAACTAATTACTATAGTATTTCTTATAAAATGCAAGGATACATAAAAGTATATAGTTAAAAAATAAATTATTATATACGGATACACGTAAAAACTTATTTAAAAAATATAAGTAAGATACATATGACATCTTAATAATAAATTTTAATAACTCTTACTCTGTTCTTTGATGTAATTTTATTTCCGATTATATGGCAACATAAGTGTATACGTATATGATCCGGAATTCACAGGCTACGTATATACATTGATATAAATCAAATCACAACATACGAACATAACCAAAATGCAGCCGTACAGGCATAGACACAACATAAGAGAAACAGACTGATATAAAGCGCGGTACAGGCTGTCTGCTTGTCTCTTTGACTTAGGGCGCTTTTGCATGAAGTCTGGCGTTAATTCTTTGGAATGACTACTGGGAGATTCGAATTGAATGTCGAAGGCGTATAAAGTCATTGTTGTAATGCATTTAAAGAATAGATAATTGCATGAATGTAACTTACAGATTTAGTTTTTTTTTTAATACACACGTAAGATATAAATCTTAGTTAAAACACTACTTGCAGGAAATTTGAATTTTATTCACACCTCACTTTGAATTACTGTTATCTTATTTGTGTATTTAAGAAAACTTAACCTGCGCACTATTCGTATGCAGTAATTACAAT
Source organism: Nasonia vitripennis (assembly GCF_009193385.2). Lineage (NCBI taxonomy): Eukaryota > Metazoa > Arthropoda > Insecta > Hymenoptera > Pteromalidae > Nasonia > Nasonia vitripennis. Next base: position 23,267,403 of record NC_045757.1, on the reverse strand, counting down.
ATCCGTTTCTACAAAATATATTATAACTTTAATAACAAAGATTATTTAATAATCTCGGTTTTCAATTCAAGTTTTCCGCTATTATTTTTGAGGTAGCTAGACTACATGTGAAGGCGCCCTAATCGTGTAACTGCGCGCATGCTCATTCAAGGCTACGCGCGCCACGCCACGACCGTGGCTACGCCGAATTGATTTTTGAAAGCGGGAATTCAGTATGTATTCAAAATGAATAGTATGTAAGTACACGTATTATATATTGTGTACCGAGGGCGTAAAGTAAGCTTTTTTATACAGAAGTAAAAAAGCCCTTGGTGCACGCCATAGTTTTTGTAACGGATGTATTGATTTCCGCGTTTCTTGTGCCTATAAGCAGAACTAAGGTGCCTTTTTTTGACACAGCACCTCAAAGTATTTTGTTATATATATATATATATATATATACTCTCTCCGTGTAAAATAGTGAAATTTCACTGATTGATAGTGCATATGCGCTAATTTATACAGTGAAAAGTATGCAACTGCCAAATAGTGACTATTCACTGTAAACTCCACACTCAATCTAAAAAAGCCGACTTTACCAAATATGCTATTTACATTTGATTTTCGAACTTAGTCTGTAAGTGGTTGAACTTGTTATTCACATACTAGAATAGGATAAATAAATTATACATCACTATAATAAATCCGTGTGATATACTTAGAAAAATAATTTATTTTAATATCTCTTATACATATATAATGTATGCATACTTATTTTATATTAAGGTAAAATTTGTTTTTAATTCAGCTAGTCTAAGAACCCATAAACTTTAAATATTTTATAAGTGAGCAAAAAATATGTTTCATGAGTTATTAACACAGCTCAGTTTAAAGTGTTCGGAACAGTTTTATACTGGACAGAAGCAATACTTTGAGAAGCACTTATACAGAATCATTATCAACATCAAAGAGAGGATTTTCAACTTTGACGCAAGCACCTGCCATTTTAGAACCGTAATGTCCCCTCCAAAATCGCCTATCTTGACCACCATGCATGAACTTAATTTTTCTCAGTCCTTTACCATAACCTTCGAATGTGTATTCAACCTGTAATGATGCACATTCACTTGAATTTTGTATACAGTGGTGTGAAAAACTCATGTACATATATATTAACGCTATTGATACTAACTTTGATCCATTCATTTTGGGTGTTATTTTCCGCCTTTAATTCTGTAATCATTCTTTTGAAATCGAAAACTCTTACTTTTTTTTTGTTCTTCACGCCTATTAATTGAAAATCGCATCCATAAGTAGCCGAGCAATCCCATCGACTAGCTATCCATTCACTAACCTAAAATAAAGTTTAAAGCAAATTTTATTATGAAATAATACAAATAAAATGATATGCTTTGGTCTTGAAATACCTTTATTTTCGGTTGAAAATTATCCAACAAATATTCTGCAAAGCCTTCTTTAATAAGATCAACTATTTGAAATTTATGACATGACAAAATATCAACATTTTGAGCATGTCTACTACTAGGATTTACATAAAAAGAAGTAACAAAACAATAAACTTTGTCTTCAAAAACTGGATCATCTGGTAATGGAGGAACACCGTGAGGAGGTGCTTCAACTTTCCAGCCATTTCCACCTGATGCTGTAACTGTCCAATGAGCATTGAGTCCCAGTTCTCCGGAATGATTTTTAATTAGATTCTTTTCAAATGGTTTGGTACAACTAAAATAGTACAATTGCCAAGGTACACTCTTATTCTTGGGTATTACACGTCCTAAACGCAATTCTGCTATCTTATGCCAAACGAAGTCTTGCATTATAAATTGCCACTGCTTGCAAACCAGCTGGCAAGCGAGAAGTGTTTTATGGTCAACGTAGCATAATATTAAAGACAAAATTTCCTCTGGAATATATTTTTCCTCAATAAACAATCCGTTGCTGCTGTCTTCGTCGAATTTTACTCGAGATTCAGCCATTTTCAATTTCTTTTTAGCCTTTTTGGTAAATTTAAACATATTCGTACTTTATTAACACTATAAATATCAAAATTATGTACTTTTTTTGTTGTATTAACGTCGCTTAAATATGTATATTAATCATTATGCACTTTTGTTACCGACAGATTTACTTTCTGTATTAACAATTCACTCACGAAATTTCATCAGATGCTAAATTACTGAACCATACTTTTGGTACTTATTAAAGTTACTGCAAAATTTTATTACTTACGAATTAAATTGAAAAGCAGTATATTAAATTAATATTTAGTATCTTGCTTATAAGAGTATGTCAGAAGAATGACTGAACGATAAAAAACTTGGAACAATAACAGTGCTTTCATATAACTTGACAGATAAGAAACAAAGAAGCTGAGCAAGTATAAAGTTACTCAACGTAGTTGTCATACACATATATAAGTAAGTTATGCGTGTGTATGTGAGAAAACGGCAAAAAGAATTAATAATTAACCAGAACAATTTATTTAATTATAAAAGATAAGTTTTAAACGAGCAACAATTTAAATATAAAATTTAATATTATTGTTGTTAATTTTAATTATAATGTAATATATACACGCGCATGCGTTTTAATTAATAAGAAATTTATATCTCATCATCGTGTATGATACACAAGAAATTTTCCTAGAGTCTTTTATATGTAAGGATAGGTAATGGGTATATTTAAATAATGTGCACAGTATGACTCATTGAAGGGTATTTCCACGTTTAAAATATGTATAAAAATATTTTACAAGCCTCAAACGTTCTTCATGGTAATATAATCTTTGTAAACTATACTGCCATTTAGGTCAACTTTTTTTTCTACCGCATATAAGCATCCATGTCATGAACTTAAACTTTTCATAATACACTTGTGACAGTATTCTATAATCATATGTGTACCTACACACATAATTTTAAGTGTGTAAATATGCTATGGCGATACGATCATATTATTCTTCATCGAGAATTATACACGGTGACGGTCATGCAGATGAACGAGAGAAAAAGAAAGCTATTGTTTGGGTACAATATCTCTTACACAAACATGCGATTAACTAACACAAGCATAGAAATAAGAGAAATAGAAGGTTAGTAGAAGTGGCAGCTGACGAAAAAGTGTAATAGCCCGGTGTGTTCGGTTGGTGAAAGGTGGTAGCGTGGAGCGCGCGCCTTTTCAATCGGCGTTGCTCCCGGGAGATGTTGGGACAGGAGCCGCTCTTAGCAGGTTTTAGTTAGGAGAAAATAGCGTAGCTTGCATTTCAACTGTGGGCAGAACTTAGAACAAGCTCTAAGTTTGCGTTTATTTAGTCTCAAAAGGTACAGAAAAACTGTGAAGTGCTCTGGAGCGCGGCTCGAACCAATCTGTCTCTGGGGTGCTCTTCTCTGCCGCACGTAGCCTCCGTTCCCTCCTCCTGGTAGATCCGAGTGCTGGAGAGGGATGCTGACGGCCGTGATGGTGGGAAGCGGCAAGGCCGGGTACCCGGTTTTACGTAAAACCCCGGGGAAAAAAGGCATCGTCCTAATCCTGCCAGATGACGTCTGGGCATTCCCAGGCCCTCCTTGGCCGTCGTCTCGGGTCTTGGTTTTTGTGGCGTTTTATGGCCCTCTTTATGGCTCGGCCGGTTTATGTTCTATAGCCCTTCGAGCGATGAGTGATAATCCCGCATTCTACGGTTTTCTAGGGCTTCCCGAGTTTTCGAGTTTCGACGTTTTTATAATGTGCGTTTGAACTTCGTGCGTCGCGCCTAGTGTGAGAGTCGCGAGTTAGCCGCGGTTTTAATGGTGGCGCCCTAATAAACAGCAAGTTTTCTAAAAGCGCACTTAAAGATGACTTTCTCTGGGTAAACAGACGTCTTTAAGAAATTCTGATAGGAATCATTTAAGATGGCATCGTAAAGATCACTTTAAGAGCTTTGCGACTCCATAAAGACACCTGTCGACTGGACACTCCACAACCTATAAACCATCTTAAATGATTCTTTTCAGAATTTCTTTAAAGTATCCGTTTACCTAGAGAAAGTTATCTTTAAGTGCGATTTTAGAATACTTGTTTGTTTATTGGGTTATTTATTTAATTTACATACACTTTATAATTATTTACGCATTCGCAATGCCGAATCATAAACGCATACGCCTACATTCATGCACACGTATTATTTTATAATATATAATTATAACTTGTACCATCTTATATACTGACTACCATAGATTCTTACAGCTTGCGAGTGAGAAAAACCGGACACTACCTGGCGGCAGCTCCACAATAGTCACTTTTTTTCACCCGGAGATATGTTTCTGCACACTTTTTGTACACTTTCAGAAGAGATTTTGTATAAAAATTTTAGCTATATTAGCAGACAGCTTTTTGACAACTTTTTATGAGACTCTTACAGTCATCTTGCTTAGGCGCTCTTTAAGCCATCATTTTTTAGAACAACTTTGACGACTCTTAGACAGGAAACATGGCGGAAAAAAGACGTCAACTAGACAACTTTTAGAAAACTATGAATGTATTTCAAATTTTGTCATACACAACTTATCTAAAAGATATCTAATATGATCACTTTAAAGCAATCTTTAAGCGCTCTCATATAAGATATTTCTGAAACTTTTTTCTACAAAAAAGTCTTAAAGGAAATGTCAAAAAGATGTCTGAAAGTGATCTTTAATGAATACTATTTTAGTTCATCAATACTTATCTCTGAAAAAGTCGTCAAGTCGACTACTTTAAGAAATTCTAAAATAACTCTTAAAAAAGGTAATTAATAAGATATCTAAAAAGTTTGTTGACCTTGTTCTATGACCTAAAAGCTATCAATTTGAAGACTTTTAGAAAATCTGAAATTAGTCTTCCGAAAGATAGGTAATAAGCTATTCCAAATTTCAGCGAGTTGTCTAAAAGGCGTCTTTTAAATGTCTTTTAGAAATTCTTAAAGAGCTCTCAAGATTCAAGAAAGATAAGTATTCAGATGTCTAAAAGTCCGCCAGTGTTTATTGGGGCCCTATTCGGTATGTTTACAAAAGAGATGATGCGACGCATGGTGCTATCACGTGATATTTATATAAAGCGCGTAATTCAAATTTCATTTAAAATGTACAAAAGCATTTTTGTTCCTAGTCACTTAACGCGTTGGTATAAATAAAATTATATCAAAGAATGTGAAACCTCTCGAGTTTTTGAAAACTTAACAGGATTTTATAGCTAGTTAAAAAACAAAAACGTTGCCATTGTGCGAGTCTTAGACTCAGTTTTTACGACAAAAAAAAACTGAGGATTAAATACTATTAAATACAATTAAATGAATGTGCTAATATATGTAGACATAAATTTGTGAATACATTACATTATATAAAAATAACAATTTTCTAAGAAATTTGGCAAAAGTTATAATGGCTATCAAATATGCTAAAAGTTACTGCATCGTGAATAAAATAAAACGGGCCTACCACGATACCTAGTAAGTGTATCGCATAAGAGTTTGTAATTGATCATCAATATTACTTAAATTTTCATTTACTAATTTTTTATTGATTTTATTTCTTTCTTAATGCGAAATTTTGGTGTTATTATTTATTATTAACATAAGTATTTGAAATATTTAGAATGGTTATTAAAATATTTATGTAATTGAAATAAAAGTACGATTATAATATATTCATTTGGTAACAATGATTTTATTTTGAATAAAACCTATTTCTTATTTTTTTTTTTTTTATTTCAACACCATATACATTTGCCCTTTAAAAGGCACCCTATAGAGGCAAACACAGTTGCCTGTACATAGGGATGGCATAATCACTAATACTATAATATACTTAAAACTACCATATAGAGCAAGATAACGCATTTAACGCTATCATGCCCTTTTCCTTTTCATAGCAAGTTAACAATATTAAAATATTAAAAAAATATATAACATCCAAAAGTTAATTCTTTTCTATAAACCTCTTTAATTTTCTTTTCATAGAGATTTTACTTATTGCTAAGTCTTTGAGATCATTCGGTAGCGTGTTAAATACACTCACAGCCACGAAATAACTGCTTTTCTTGCTTACTGTTTTATCAATTTTAGGCAATGGTAGATTCTTGTTTCGTGTCTTGTTTGTACTTCTTATGTATCTGTCTCTTAATTCATTATAATGGTATACTATACACTCTAGTTCGAACATTTGCCTTATACTTAGAGTTGGTTCTCTGCTATATAACAGTTTTTATTTATAATTCGAAATATTTTCTTTTGTATTCCTTGAATTCAATTTAAGTAATTGTTATAAGCCCCACCCCATGCAATGATGCCATAGTTTGTAATACTTAGAAAGAAGGTATAATATAGTAACATTAGCGTTTTACTATCCATAAATTTCTTTAGCTTCGAAAAAATAAAGATTAAATATCTTGTTGTTTTTATAATATAATTTATGTGTTTATCCCACTTCATGTTATAGTCTATTATTAAACCTAAATATTTACAACTGTCTACACTATTTATTACATTATCACCAATTCTGATGTTTAAGGTGCTAGGCACACTATCACAGTAATTGCCATATGCAATATATACGGTTTTATTTACATTGAGCGATAATTTATTTAGGTTTAGCCATATTGCCACCTTACGAAGATATTCATTTAATTTTTCTTGCGCAGCTGTCCACGAGTTATCACATGAGATGATAACTGTGTCATCAGCGTAAGATAATATTGTTTCATTTTGCATATCTATCAGTAGGTCATTCACGTATAATATGAAAAATAGAGGGCCAAGCATTGTTCCTTGTGGAACCCCTATCCTGATTTTTTTGTACTCACTCTTGCCGTTACTTATCTTTACACATTGTTTCCTATCAGATAGATAGCTGCTGAGTAATTTTAATACATCTCCTCTTACACCGTATCTTTCTAATTTGTCCAGCAGTATACTGTGATCTACCGTATCGAAGGCTTTAGCCAGATCTAAGAACGCAGTTATAATCGGTTTGCTTTTATCTAGGTTTCTATATATAATATTTGATAGACAATTGAGAGCATCCTTCATTCCTCTCTGTCTTAGAAAGCCGAATTGTCTATCAGATATTATTTTGTGCTTCATGATAAAATTATAAAGTCTATTGTATATGATTTTTTCAAGTATTTTGGCAATGTTAGAAATTAGCGATATTGGTCTATAGTTGTTATTAGTAGGTTAGGTCTATAGTATTATTAGTCTATATTTGTAATTCCCTATATAAAAAAGTCATGATCGGATGAAATGAAGCCAAGAATGCGTCAATATGATTGGCTCATGTAGTACGCATGCGTCAAAAGTATCGTTAGAATTTTTTGATTTGTTTTCTAACAAATTTCTAAAATTGATTCTAATATTAAAAATGTAATATAATACTATAATACATATCAAATTATAATTTGTGTATTTATAATATTCTATATTGTAAATATTACTATTGTTACAAAAAGAAACATGATGTGAACGTTGACACGAACTGAGTTGAGACATAATTAACCTTAAAATTTTAAATGAAGTTGGCGACGAAACCGCGGCAATTTTGAAATTTATATGAGCGCGAAATGAATCATGTATTGTAAAGTTTGATATATTTCCGTGATAGAAAACAAATATTAAAAATATCAATCAAGCATTTATATTTCATTTAATAAGCTAATGAATAATACTACAGTCTACTACAGTGCGCGCAGCGCAGTGCGCCAAGTCTAGTATATTAAATAAATCAGCGAACTACTCTACTGAGATGCATTGTGATATGTGCAGGGAGTAAGAGAGAAGGAGACCAAACTCCATGCTTTCAAAATGGCAAGCTTTCTCCGACGGAGATCGCCAGGTCCGTTCGATGAAACGGCCGAGACCTAGCGAGTAGCAGAGCCGCCTGTTGGCAGCTAATCGTACTCTTAAACGATCTCATTATTTTTAAAGATTTCCATGTTCGAATCCGCACAAAGAATAATTTTTTTAACTCATTTTTTTTTCTTTAAACAATAATTATTATATAACTGTTAATTTTTTTATTATTGAAATCAAAGATTTAGATATGTATAGGTATCAAGAAGGCAAATTTTATCAACTATTTAGAAGTGCATAAATCACTTAAGATGAGTAGACATAGAATGCATTATTTTTCGAATTGAATTGGAGTAAATGATTTTTATTTGACTGTTACGTTATTTTTAAACGATATAAATATATATATATATTTTTTTCAACTTCATTAATATATATCAAATTTGTTTCATCTATTACATCGTGTACTTATTATAATTAAAACATTCTACATTAAGGCTACTTTATAATATGATGGTTTGATATAATACATCTCAATATATGATGAAGAACCATAATAATTCTTTAAGTAATTTATGGCTTATATATTAATATATGCATACAGATATTGTCGTCATGATTTATGTACATGAACAAAATTTCGATATTTTACTTGCACTTCCCATTCTTTTAGATATACCAAAAAGGATTCAATACTCTGAAAAAATATAAATTAATAGGTTAGTAGATTACAATCAATATTGCATAATATATTTGATAGTAATATAAATATTACGTATTTATTATTTTGGAAATGTACTTCGATATATTATATGATTTTGAAAAAGGATTTATTAATAAATAAATATTTCGGAAACTCGGATATGACACCGCTTAAAAGCTAACGAGTTATATATATGACTAAATTGCAACTCAACTATTCATTGCTTGCAGCGTTGATAGTGAAATGACATAAAAGACGTAAAAATAATAATAATCACCTGCCACATTTCGTTGCCTGGCTTTAAGCTATTTAAAGGCGTTCTGCTATTCATGGCGGTAATAAGTGACTTAATCCTTCTACAAAACTTAATAGATCCCTCACAATCTGTAAGATCCGGATGTTTATCTTGAAAGATTTGCATACTATCAGCAACTCCAAAGAACTGTGCGGGTACATAAAATAGTTGTGAAAACTTATTATTATAATCGAATTGTAAGTAGCGTAGCATAATTATAAATTCTTTTTAAATTGCCCATCAAATTAAAATGTTATAAAATGTTTTGCTTTACCTGAAACGCTAGAGCAACATTCATTTTTTGGTAGTATTGCGGATTATAATATGCTCTTCCCTTAAGTGATAATTTACTTTTAAATTATATGCTTTGGGATTTTCAATAGCTAGGAGAGCGTACCAATGTTTTAAGGAAACATGTCCATCGGGTGTCTAAAAGAAAGTAAATCAGATGGTTCAATAGCATTCTTTATTTACTCACTCATATATATTTACCCAAACGTTAGCATGTTTTTCTTGCTTCGAAAAGAAATTGCGCAGACACTTTATTAGATGTGGAAAGTCCGAAAAAAACCATAATCTGCGTTCTGGATCAACGATGTGCTCTATACTGACGCAATCTTCCGTAAAACCAAACAAATCCCACATCGTACGGTTCCACGACGCACCATCATTGGCAATTGCATCGACTTTTAAGCCGGCTTTCTCAGCTAAGATGATGGCCTCCATCATTATATGATGTAAAACTGTGCCGTTCGCACTACCTTTACTGAGAAAGCAACCTAGTGCTTGCACCCATTTCCCTTTGAAGGGTTGGAACATGATTACAAGCGCGTGGTCACCTTTTTGTCCCTTCTGATGTTCAGGTGTGTATATGCCAAGATCAGTGAAACCCTCCATTTGTAAATTTTGCCGATTAAAAGAAACGCTTTTCGACAGCTTCATTTCATCGACTAGTAAAACGCACCTATTGATATATAAAATCAGTTGAAATATTTTGAAATATATCTTATAAAGGTAAAATTATAAAGGGAAAATATCTCTTATACAAGAGAACGATGTTTTATCTTTTTGTAAAGATATTAATATGCGCGCGTGTGTGTATATACATACATATATAGATATAATTATGCATGTCTATGATAAATGAACGGAAGGAATTTTTTCATAACAATCGTCGCGTTAAGCAGTAAAATACACAATAAAGAATAAACCGTTTTCTTCGTCATAGTATAAGTAAAAGCCTGACAACGGTTAACGTTTTGCGTACGTAAAATTTAACTTCTGCCTTTGATTATAAATTTTTGTTCGGATTTTGGGCCTTTAACTTGACACCACTCACTCGGGGACCAATATCGTTCGCTCAAATTACAAACATATTATAGGGGACACAAAACCTTCAGGCCCGCCAAATAACTGAATGAACATTTTTCTGTCATTTCCGATTAATATGACGATAAATATTTTCCGTAAGTAGGGGTAGAACGATATATAAGACTCGTATGATCGTACATCCCTGGGTCGGCTGTATTTATCGGCTCAAGTAATACTGCCTAATCAGGAAGATCGACAGAGTCAAACACAATATATGAAAAAGTAATATTAAATAATTATAGCCAAGCTTCCTCGTAAACTTTCCTTGAATTTGTATTCGTTCGTGATAAAGAGTAGTAGGGCGCACGTTAATTTCATCATGAAGTATTTCGAATTAGCGACTTTAAATACATAAAAAGCAGCAAATAATTATAGCCGCCGATAACGATCGTAAAGACATTGAAATTGTTACTCTGTTAGAGCCTAAGCATAGAGGTTTCATTACATCTTCACGCATATAACTTACCATGTACATCTGATTGATCCATGGACTCGACTTTTGTCTTCAAAACATCCAAAGTTTTTGCATCGAAACCATAAGAACTTTTTATTACTCTCATGTAGCGATTTAATGTTTGTAAAGATGGCAACGCTAATATATTATGATTGCGTAAATGATTGTACGTTTTACGACTCTTAATTTTTAATAGAAGGCACTCATATATCCATTGGTTTGTATACCTAATACCTCTTTTATCTTTTACTTTTGATGCGTTAACATAATTGGTTTCATTTGATTTTTTTGACTAAGTATTATACTTGTACTTATTAAGTATAAAGCGTTTCATTGTTTTATTAGCACTTTTTTCCGTATACATTCTTGTATTGCATTACCGTTTTAATTTGTGACTGTGATTGACCAATGACACGTGCTGTAAGAGTTGTGCCGAATTACGACATACATTTTTACTCGATATTAGATTTTGAGATGTTTGTTACTTAGTAAATAATTTGTACTCTCATCTATGTCGTTGCTTGGCACATCCTCAATTAAAATATTCAAGAAAAATTTATCGTAGATTAATTATAAATAAGCGTTTATAGAAAAATAACAAACTCATAAGGCTGAGTTGAAAAAAGATTTAATTAAACCGTGATAAAAAGTATTACTAATGAAGTATATACTTATAAAGTAGATTGCTAAGCATAAGCATACAATTGTTTTGTCATGCGCGATAAAACGCCTACGAAATAAGTGAGCCTAGAGGGATGTCGATACGTTGCCAGAAATATGTGCGATTTTAGTTAGTAAATAAAAAGTCACTAGTATCGTAACAAATAAACATTTCTATAAAAATGTTATAACAAAATCTACAAAGTTCTCACATACAATGCTGCAGAGCTGTCTGAGGTGCTGTACAGCGATCTCGGAAAACAAGATTTAATTACTAATTTTTTCAGTTCTTGAGAATTCTTAAGATCTAAAAAATTAATATTATTATTGCTGTAAAGATTGTATCATCGGGATGATAACACTAACTAATGGATTCCTATACAGGCACTAATTATGTAAATTTTAAAGATTTTAAGAATTTTCAAGCACTACATAGGGATCGTTACAGAGATGACTGCAGAGAGCTCTGCGGGATTTTATGCAAAGAACTTTGTAGATAACTTTTGTGAGGTATTATAACTGCATTTAAAATGCTAACTCTTGACTTGGTGAACTTCTCGGCAACCTATAACAGTTTTATTATTATTACCAGTAGCTCCTCAAATTAAAAATTGTTGCGATAGATAAAAAATATGGAGATACGATGTACCTTGTTATCGGGCGCGACAACGGTTGAAGAAGCGAGTGGCAATCTTCAAAGTCCCCGAGTTTTACAGCTAGACCGTTGAGCCTCGAGGCTAGAGCGTCAAGGGATGACGCTACTGACGTACTCACACTCATCCCCTATTAAACATAATTTCTCGAATAATATAATTATATAATACTCGAAATCGAAAAAAACACGCACCCATACTCGAGCGCAATATAGTTCAATCAGAGTAACGAGAGTTCAAAGTAGAATTATGTTGCTACATTTTACTAACCAGAATTGTCTTTACTGCTACATCTTCTGTGTTTATTTTGTATTGTTGTTCTCGGACTTAGCGCCGCTGGCGAAGGCATAGGCTCGTGGCGCGGAGGCGCTCAGACAGCCTTCAGTGAAAACTTATTGGACCATTCAGGTAATTGGAATAATATTTCAAATCAATGTAGTTGCTTGCTGCACCTTTCATCTTTAGAGAACTCGAAATAGCATTGTACTGTTCACAAACCAAGTCGACAATATTACTGGAATCATTACTGAGCTTAGCTGCGTATGAGCCTCGAATGTGCTTTGTTAAATTTGAATAAATCCTTATTTGTTCTTCTGTGACGGCCCAAAGAATGTTCACTGAATTCTCTTTTACCTAATAACAAAATCAAATTAAAATTGTGTACAAGTAAATCTATATTGAGTACAACATTACTTATTTCTTTTAATACAAACTTTGAGGTTTATTTGCAAAATGCTCGGCTAATCTTGAAGAGTTGAGTGAGTGTACAATCCGCCCTCGTCCATGTGACATAAACCATTATTTGGCTTGACAATACCGCCAAAGCTTGCTGTCACCCACATAATGGAAGCTTGCATCCGTTGAAAATAGAAGAAGCTAAGCGCCTTTTTATGCCAATCAATCTCATCGCGACATACAGTCGCTTGCATTATAGCGTCGAAACAGCCATCTGGAGCGTCAATATTACTGAAAAATGAAGCACCCCACACTTCAGTCTGCAAAAAATTGTTGAGGGTCGCGATTCGTATTCCCAAGATGCTCTCGCCGCACTGTACGAGAGAGAAAGACCCCTCGAAAAAGAGATAAGATCGTTCATTGTTTGTACAGAGGCAAGAGGGAGGGGCGAGGATGGACGTGTAGAAGTGAGTTAATAGTCTGGTTTACCGAAGCCATAGTCCATTCTCATCATAACTTTGCAGAATCTACAAATTAAAAATTGTTACTGACATTTTATTTTCACCAAGTAATCGTTATTCAGGAATTATATTTTACCTTGTGAACTTCTGTACAGGCAATTAATTATTCTGTTGGTATTCCTCAACAAGAACTGTAAGCTCCACAAACAGATTTAACGTTTCTTCTATAGTTGTTGGTAAGATCAGATTAGGCTTCAAAAGTTGTATTAACTCTTCAGTTAAATGATTAAAGAGAAATGGTTTAGTGCTGAATCGTTTCAAACATATATGTATATCACACTGGTCAACTATTTTTTTATAATCTTTAGCACTATATTGTTCTGGAGTATAAAATAAGCAATTTGGTTTTCCTGGAACTAAATCACAAGATTTTTGTTTACGTATTCTATGAGAATTCCATTCGTTTTTAATGATTTCCAAATCATACTTCAAAAGAGGACCAAAACAATATCTTAACATTTCAACATATATTGGATTAGAATCATTAAATAAGTTACTGTCTCTTAAATCCTTGAATAGATTTATCCAAAAGTGTACACCTTGACGTCTCATTTGTGACCAGTAAGCTTCGATTCGTTGGTTTGAAGTGCTTCTTCCTTAATAAAACTATTAAGTCCAGATAATCTATCCTCATGATTGAACCGTAGACTTTGTTGCAGAGCTTCAACCACACAATTCTCAGTCCCATGATCAGATCGAATGAGAGTTGGGATAAGATTTAATCTTTCTAGAGTTTTCAAATAATAGTAAGCAATAATTTCTGGTTTATTGTTACTACTAGCTACCTCTAGCCATAAAATTTTTCTAGAATAACCATCAATTCCACCATGGATGGCAAATCCGAAGGGCTTCAACTTGTCGTAACCATCTATATGCCATAAAAAATTAGGGCCAGGTACACTATAAGTACGTCGTTTTAATCTGTGGCGTAATCGATCAGCTATACCTTCAGGATTCAAGATGTGCAAAATTTCTAATACGGTGTTTCGCTTTACGGCCAAGCCATAAACTTGCTGCAAACGCCGCCATAAGGTTTTGTAACCTAAACAACAACCACTAGAATTTAATTCTTCCACTATCATACTACACAGATCTTCTAAGCAACTTTCTTCAATATATTTCCTTCTTAAACCGAGGGATTGTAAAATTCTGATTAAATGTCGGACACTTATAGATATACTATCCCTTTTTGACAATAGATTAACAATTTCTTGATATGTATATCCTTTATTAAAATAATTCACAATCTGTCTATTTCTCTGCTCCATCATATAAAACCTATAAATACAACTAATTTATTATCAAGAATTACAGCTACTGGCGCATCATTTTATGTACGAGCAAATAAATTAAGTAAATTATAATAATCAGTAACTATAATTCAGTAATACTAAATAATAATTCATACAATACGTTGAATATATACAATTATCTCAAAAAAAAGAATCCTTTGAACCAAAAAAGTTCTATGCTATTATCTTCAATAAACGTTAAAATTTACTTCTATACTTTTCCACAATGTATGAATAATTCTAGTAAAAACAGCTAATTCTGGTAAAACGACATCTAATGCAAATAGTTTAGTGAATATTGGTGAATGTGATCCAAATAAAAGTACACTTACAGTTAAATCTGCTGATCCAAAAAGTAGCACTCTAACCATGGACTACAGGAGAGTAACAGTGAAAATCTATTCTTCTTATATAAAAACGTAATTGATATATTAAGGTTACGTAAAACATAATATTTGATTTATTTAAAGTTACCTCTTTCATTCATCATCTGAAAAAAACCACATATAGAAAAATAAAAACTATAGCAGTAGGTATTAAGATATCAATCATCAGATTACATAATAATTAAGAAGTCACTCGATTACGTATAACAAAACTCAGTGTTTTTAAGAGGCATAATTATAGCGAAGTTAAAAACGTACTTTAATACTATTTTTACAACAATAAGACTTACTCCAAAATGTTGTTACAACAAAAAGACAATGGTATAGCCATATTGGAAAAGGAGTCCAAGCCTAATCTTACCCGACCCCGTAAGGTCTATACACACACAATGTGATGAATTTAGGAAAGCATGCATACAGCGTATGCATGTATATGTCGATGTCACTACCGGGCTTCCGTAGCGAGGAGAGTCAGAAGCTGTTATCTCCACAAGTAGCGCCGGAACAAGCTGCCGAAACGCCCGCGCTCGCGCTTCTAAGCGCTCTCTCACCTCGAGAGAGGGGGTGAGTTGCTCGAAATAGCTTGCGGGGGATCTCCAGTTTTCTTGAAGCGCGCGTACATTCATACGGCGTGAACACATTTTAAGCGTCCTATTTAAAGTCGCTGTCAACGTGTGTCTACTTTTCCTATCAAAAGGTATGGCATCGACGTGAAAAGGCTAGGGTATAATGCATAGGTATACGTTATAGTATAGGTATACGTTATAGTATAAGGCTGCGTCCAGAATTGAGCGTATACGTTAGGGTTACGTAGAACATAACGTTTTGGGCAGTACTGCCAATCCACTGTAGCAGACTGCAGTTGAAACGAAGGAACACACCTGCTCAAAATTTAATCTATAAAAATGTTTAAATTTGAATTGTATGGTAATAAATTGTAAAATTATTTTTTCAAATAAAATTATAAAATTTTGTAAGAGAATATATTATAATAAATTAGTTTCTGATTGAAAAAAAGGTCTACCACTGTCTCAAAAAAGGAAAGGAGAATAAAAAATAACGCACATTTCCAAATGAAAATTTTATTATTATTATTAGTTAAATAGCATAGGAAATGATTGTATGATTATGTTCTTCATTGTATAAGTAAGCGATTAATAGCTTCAAACTGAAAGACGAATCATACGTATTTTATTTTAAAATAACTTGAAATTTTGGTCGGAGAAGAACAAGGCTCTTCTCCTGGACAAGGCACTTTATTTCGGTCTCTCTCTCTAGTCCGTCTGGCGTGTGCTCTGGTCAGAACGGAACTGATGGCGACGTCAGCGCTCGCTCGCAGCTAGCGCTGCTCTCTCTATCTCCGCGGTCGGACGTACCGCCATCTATCAGTGGGGCACCTACAGTACTCCCCCCGTAAAGGAAGAAAAAATGAGTAGCTTTATTTTTTTTTGATTCTGTCAGCGGCTAGAGAGTAATTTACATTTTATGAATACAGAGATTTCTTGATAGTACATTAGCATCGCTTAGCGCTTATAAATAATAATTGAGTTTTCTGAGCGTTGTACAATAACTCCATCTGATTCCAAAGCTCTTTGCGTTGATGCTAAAGCGACGAAGTTACTGTTAATGAATTTTAGACTTAATTTATCACAACTAAAGGTTACGTCTCTTAATGAAGCTAGATTGATTGCACGGGTTCTCTTTTTACCTCGTGTGTTATTGACTAATACATCAAGTTTGCTTTTATTGACTAGGTTGGCTAACGTAGTTTCGATAGCCTGATTCATTATTTTCTAGGTTTAAAGCTCTTAGTGAGGTAGTTTGATTCAGAACCATGTAGGGAATCAGTTGAGTGCGGAATTATCTTGTGCTTGAATAATTGAATTGGAATTCCTCTATACAATTCCTACTAGAAAATACTGCTATGAGCAGGTCAACTGAGTTTTTGTATCTGCTCTGACTGTCCTTAAATACTAGCGTTTTTAAGTTAGTGTTAATGGTAACGAAGTTGAACAGCTTGTCCATTGGTACTTCATTGCAACCAATGATTTTTAGCGAACTAATCAACGAGAAACAGTCTTTGGTCAAGAATTTTAACGATAATTGCGCGTTGTTAACTAGTGTCAAAGTATTTAACTTATTTATGTCTAAGGATCTATCGCAACCGCCTGGGGTGCTTCCTAAAGTTAGGTTGATAATCGTGCATGATTCAGACAGTGTTCTAATCGTTTGTTCTGAAGCTGCGACCGCTGATAGATCGACTTGGCGTAGCCAAAGGCGTCTGTCTGGATCAAGCCGACGATTTACGCAAATGTTCAACAATTTGTTAACAAAAGGAGTTTCTATAGTGATTCTATTTGCGTTGAACAAAATACTTCTGAAGCTCAATTTTCTGGCATCATCCAACATGCGATTTAATTCGTTCTCGCTGTTGTACCTGTCTGCTGCGGAGTCAAAGGTAAAGTCAACAGCGAGAAATTTTGGATTCTCGAAGGAAGCTATGTAGAAGTTGTAAATATCGTTTGCCGAGACGTATTTATTTATTTATTTCAACACCATATACATATGCCCTTTAAAAGGCATCCTATAGAGACAAACACAGTTGCCTGTACATCGGGATGGCATAATCACTAATACTAATATACTTAAAACTACCATATAGAGCCAAGATAACTCATTTAATGCTATCATGCCCTTTTTCCTTTTTATAGCAAGTTAACAATATTAAAATATTAAAAAAAATATAACATCCAAAAGTTAATTCTTTCCTATAAACCTCTTTAATTTTCTTTTCATAGAGATTTTGCTTATTGCTAAGTCTTTGAGATCATTCGGTAGCGTGTTAAATACACTCACAGCCACGAAATAACTGCTTTTCTTGCTTACTGTTTTATCAATTTTAGGCAATGGTAGATTCTTGTTTCGTGTCTTGTTTGTACTTCTTATGTATCTGTCTCTTAATTCATTATAATGGTATACTATACACTCTAGTTCGAACATTTGCCTTATACTTAGAGGTTGGTTCTCTGCTATATCACAGTTTTTATTTATAATTCGAAGTAGTTTCTTTTGTATTCCTTGAATTCAATTTAAGTAATTGTTATAAGCCCCACCCCATGCAATGATGCCATAGTTTGTAATACTTAGAAAGAAGGCATAACATAGTAAAATTAGCGTTTTACTATCCATAAATTTCTTTAGCTTCGCAAAAATATAGATTAAATATCTTGTTGTTTTTATAATATAATTTATGTGTTTATCCCACTTCATGTTATAGTCTATTATTAAACCTAAATATTTACAAATGTCTACTCTATTTATTACATTATCACCAATTCTGATGTTTAAGGTGCTAGGCACACTATCACAGTAATTGCCATATACAATATATACGGTTTTATTTACATTGAGCGATAATTTATTTAGGTTTAGCCATATTGCCACCTTACGAAGATATTCATTTAATTTTTCTTGCGCAGCTGTCCACGAGTTATCACATGAGATGATAACTGTGTCATCAGCGTAAGATAATATTGTTTCATTTTGCATATCTATCAGTAGGTCATTCACGTATAATATGAAAAATAGAGGGCCAAGTATTTTTCCTTGTGGAACCCCTATCATGATTTTTTTGTACTCACTCTTGCCGTTACTTATCTTTACACATTGTTTCCTATCAGATAGATAGCTGCTGAGTAATTTTAATGCTTCTTCTCTTACATCGTATCTTTCTAATTTGTCCAGCAGTATACTGTGATCTACTCTCTGCCAACTTCACGTGAGTACATATAATCCTGCTTTGCTTTACTCATTTTTCTCTGCACTCTTACTGCCGCACGTTGCCTTCGGGCCTATTCTTTTGTAGTCTGTTGCATGCGCTATTCTGCAACCTTCATTGTGACATATTATTCACTGGAGGCTGCAATCTACTACTCTGCTTTTTTTCCTGCTACAACATCTGTCGCTGAAACATAACCTGCAAACACGCACGGCTTTTCTCCTCGCTGCACGGCGTCTCTCTTTCCTCCGTCAGCGTCGCTACCATCAAAAACAGTCGATAACTTACCACCAGCTATTATCCTCCAACATACTCTACTTTATCGACTCAGTAAGTTATCGACAGTGACATAACCTCGTCCAGAATGAGCGGAATTGGTGGAAAAAGTGCCGAAACACCTGTTATGTTTGCTCAATGCAACAAAGCAGCCAGGGGAAGAATGAAGACATGCGAGTTGTGCAATGACCATTTCCACACCATATGTGTCTCATTTCGGTCCATAATGGTGGGGAATGATGCCACACTCGTCTGTGCTGCCTGTGCAGCAGAATATACAGACGTCGGCACGCCCAAGACCACGCAGACGAGGGCAAGGGCAGCGGCAGCGACAGCGGCAACGGCAAGCACATCCACCAAGGGCACTCCTTTAACAGGTGTGCCCAAGAAGAATAGGTCTGCGCCTCCATCTCTTGCCGGCTCCAGAGCGCAGTCGCCGGCGAGGACACAGGCGTCAATCGAGGCGTCCCTCAAGGACATCATTGCGGCACTGGATGATATCAAGCGGGTCCAAAATGAGGCCCTTCAGGCGCAAAACACCGTGTCTGAACGGGTCTCAAAAATCGAGAAGCGACTTGGCCCGCTTGAGAAACGCCTCAAAGCCCTTGACGACTTGCCTGCGCTCAACACTCGGCTAAGTAAAGCCGAGTCCTCCATCTCTGAGCTGCAGGCACAAATTCAACAGCTGTCGTCAAGGAGCCCTGTAGAGCAGCAGAACAACAGCATTGCGCCGGCCTCGGAGGAGCTCAATACCATCCGCAGCGAGCTGGCCGATTTAAAGAGGAAGCAGGAGCGTACTTCCAACAACGTGGTGGTGATCACCGGCCTGGGCTACACCCAGGAGACATCACTGCAGCTCCTGGCCTACTCGGTCCTGGCTGCACTGGATCCCACGGTCCTGAAGCGGGATGTGGCGTCCGTCAGGATCATGGGGAGACTGGACACAACGAACATCAGTGCGCCGGGTGACATCAGACTTGCACCACTTGCTGTCACCCTCTCTTCCAGTGCACTGGCCCGCTCCATCATAGTGGCCAAAGCCAGGAAGCGCAAACTTCACACTAGTGAACTGGATGCTGCGCTACTGGAGGAAGCGAGAGCTCTCTGTCCAAACCATCAGGGACTCATCAATATAAATGAGCTGCTTCCTCCAGATATTCACAAGCTGCGAATCAGGGCAAGGCTGGAGGCAAAGAGGAGGAAAGGATGCCGCTCTTTTGTGAGGGATGGTAGGATCCTCATCCGTTCTGGCGAAGACAATGAACGGGCCACCATCATCACTACAGAGGCTGATCTGGAAGATTTTTTAGCCCGAACACCGCCAATAGCCAACACGGACACCACACATTAAAACACTTACACATCATTCCACCAAAACCACCGTCTAAAACATCAAACACATCCACATCTACATCTAAAGCGTCTCTGTCTGGGGGTCTCAGGGTCTGTCATCTCAATGCGAACTCCCTTACGGGTCACATTGAGATGATCAGGTTCTTCTTGTCCACTCGTTCCCCCTTCCACGTAGTGGCTGTGACCGAGACCTGGCTAAGCGACAAGATATCGTCCATCCCTTCACTGGACGATTACACTCTTTACAGACGGGACAGAAACAGGAACGGTGGAGGTGTGGCTCTCTACATCCATCACTCACTGACAGCTTGTATCATCTCGTCATCTGATGGTGAATGGTCGGGCAAACCAGGTAAGCCGGAGTATCTTTTCTGTGAAATCACAGCTAAGGGAATATCGCCCATCTTCGTGGGGGTTGTGTATCGCCCTCCTCATTCTCCCTTTATCCAGGGATCTAACTTTATTGAGCAACTAACAACACACATGCACAACTACTCCACGAAGGTCATCATGGGTGATTTCAATGCTGACCAACTTTCCTCGTCTGAAGACGCCAATTTCATCAAGGCTTTCATCGACGAGAACTCCCTTATTTCTGTGCCATATGGTGCAACTCATCATAGACAAGACTCTGACACCTGGCTTGACCTTTGCTTAATCGATGAGCAGGATCGCCTGCTCTCATACTGGAAGACTGACACACCTTTCATTAATGGACATGACCTTATTACAGCCACACTCGACGTACAGATTCCACGCTACGTACCTAATACCTACACTTACAGAAACTACAAAGGAATCTGTGCTGAGAAGCTAAGGGACTTCCTTAGCGCATGCGACTGGTCATCCTTCACCACACCATCACTTGACGAATGCATCACCATCCTCAACGAAAACATCACAAAAGCCATAAATCATCTCGCCCCATTAAAGACTGTGACACCTGGACGTAAACGTCACCCGTGGTTCACCGCGGCTCTTCGTGACCTTTTAACTGAAAGGAATAGGCTCTACAGGCGTTTTCGCAGAAGTCGTCTACCTTGGGATCTATACTTTTATAGAATCGCAAGGGATGACGCTCATCAACGGGTCGAGGAAGCCAGGCTGAATTACTATTATTCACGCTTGTCTACTCTAACCGACGTTGCAGAGATATGGAGAGAACTTGAAAATCTTGGCATTACCACCTCTAAATCTTCTCCACCTGCTCGGTTCTCTCCAGATGCTCTCAACGAACACTTCAGTTCCATCTCAAATGACCCTCAAGCTCCATCTGTCGAGGAGTATCTGCGGACCCTCGAGAGTCTAGACCTCCCTGAACACTTTATCTTCAGGGCCATCACAGAATCGGACGTGTTAGCTGCAGTTTCACATTTCAATACCAGGCCAGGGGAAGCGATGGCATCCCACAGGTTGTAATCTCTAAAGCACTACCAATACTCACTCCTTTAATCTGTCAAATTTTCAACCTGTCTTTGAGTGAGGCATGCTTTCCCTCTGCCTGGAAATCATCGCTCGTAAGAGCATTAAACAAGATCAACTCTCCTACAGCTGTAACTGACTACCGACCGATTTCCCTACTTTGCTTTCTATCCAAGGCGCTGGAGTGGCTGGTGCACAATCAAATCTCTGAATACCTTGAAACTAGACTCTATCTTGATAGTTTCCAAACTGGTTTTCGCACTGGCCACAGCACGCAGTCCGGCTTGATTAAGCTGACTGATGATGTCAGGCTTGGAATGGACAGGAAGAAGGTCACCCTTCTGCTTCTTTTTGATTTTAGCAAGGCGTTTGATACAGTGTGTCACGTCAGGCTACTCAGAAAGCTACCCTCCTTCGGCTTCTCCAAGCAGGTTATCCGCTGGCTTGCATCTTACCTTTCTGGTAGAGAACAGGCCGTCATTGGTGACAACAACGAACTCTCTACATTCCTACCACTAAACACCGGTGTCCCACAGGGGTCAGTCTTGGGCCCCTTATTGTTCGCGTTATACATCAATGACATTGGCCTCTGCCTTGACTCAGATGTATCCCATCTAGTCTACGCGGATGATCTGCAAATCTACTGTCAATGCCCCCTTGAGGAGCTCGATTCCTGTTCTGACAAGATGAGTGCTAACGCCGAGAGGATAATGGGCTGGGCAGCACTAAACAGACTTAAGCTGAATGTTAGTAAGACTAAGGCGATCGTCCTGGGCTCACCCTACTATATCAATGCTCTACCTTCTACTGCTAACACCTATATAAATATAGGGGGGGGCCCAGGTCAACTTTGAATCATCTGTGCGCAACCTGGGGCTGGTGCTTGACTCAAAACTTACGTGGAAAGAGCACGTTACACAAACTTGTAAACGTGCTCACTCTTTAATGTATCGGCTATATTTCTTTCGGAAGAGCACTAGCCTCAGGTTGCGCCAACATTTGGTGCAAGCACTCCTATTTCCCCTCATCGACTACTGCTCACTTGTTTACTGCGACCTGACTCAAGAGCTTGACTTAAAACTGCAGAGGCTTGTCAATGCGGGAATCCGATACATCTATGGTGTAAAGAGGGACGAGCACATCTCCCCTTACAGGCGTGAGTTGCAATGGCTCACCACCGCCGGACGTAGGAAGTACTTCATGGCCTGTTTTCTTAGAAAAATTTTCAACACCTCAATACCAGCTTATCTACTAGCCTATTTTGACTTCCACGTCGCACTCAGGCCTGTCAGGGGCGAGATGACTCCACTGGATATCCCGTCCTTCAAGACGGAGACGCTGAGGAATTCATTTTTCATCAGCGCCTCCTACCTCTGGAACAGCCTTCCATCTCAACTTCGCGACACACTATCCATATCACACTTCAAACAAGCAGCTAAAAATTATTTCTTTAATTTGGAAAACACATAAACATCGCACAAACATACATACATTCTCTTTCATCTCATGTCATCTCTCAACATCACACACACCTTATACTATATACCCTTACACAAATTTTATCTATTCCTTTATCATAATACACTATATTTGTTATATGTACAACAAAATGTACAAAAATAAAGAGCAATTAATCTAAAATTAATCTAATCTACCGTATCGAGGCTTTAGCCAGATCTAAGAACGCAGTTATAATCGGTTTGCTTTTATCTAGATTTCTATATATAATATTTGATAGACAATTGAGAGCATCCTTCGTTACTCTCTGTCTTAGAAAGCCGAATTGTCTATCAGATATTATTTTGTGCTTCATGATAAAATTATAAAGTCTATTGTATATGATTTTTTCAAGTATTTTGGCAATGTTAGAAATTAGCGATATTGGTCTATAGTTGCTAATACAACTATTGTCTCCCGATTTATATATAGGTATAATATCTGCTTTTTTCAGTGCATTAGGCCATGATTTCTGTATGCATAGATTAAATATATACTCTAACGGTTTTGATATATGTTTCGATAAAGATTTGATAGTTATTGCACTAATATTATCTACTCCACCAGCCTTTTTTTCATTGCAATAATTTGATTGCTTAAATTTAATCCTACATTACAATAATATTTATTCATAGTGTTCGCAATAGTAGTCTTGTCATCAATTTTCTGATCATTAACTATTATACTATCAAGTGATCCTCCTTGCTTCTTTTTTTTCCTAACTTATCATTTATTATGCTCCAAAGCTGCCTTGAATTACCACTGCAATTTCTAATGGCATTATTTTCGTATTTATACTTAGCATCTTTAATTACCTTACTCAAAATTTTTTCATAATTTTTATAATCCATTTTCAGCTTCATATTTGTTGGATTCTTTCCATATATTATATAACAACTCTTTAGTTTTACAGGATATTAATATTACTTTCGTAATCCATTTTTTCTTAGGAACTGAATCTTTTTTGTTTTTATTAGAATATTTTCTATCAGTTGCTTTTTCAACACAGCTTTGAATCATACTTATTAATTCATTTATAGCTTGGTTAGGATCATTTATTTGTGACAATGAGTCCCACTCAACTCTTTTTGCAATATTTATTAACTTGCCATAGTTAATGCAGGCTGATTGATTGTAATCATTTTGTATTTTGAATTTATTAATACTTATAAAGAGTGGATAATGATCATTAAACGGTATGTTTAACTTAAAAGACTCCAACTCAATATTTCTTACTTTGGCGAAACAATTATCTATACACGTACCGTTCTCACTGTTCTGAGATAGTCTTGTGATTCCTCTAAAAAATGGAGTATATTCATTTTCAAAAAAATTATTCAGAAATTCTTGAGCGATTGTCTTTTCAGCTAAACCAATTTTGTCATGATTAGTTTCCCCTATATCAATATTAAAATCTCCAAATATACATTGATTTTTTATGTTAACCTGTTTAGCCAGGAATTTTCTTACTGAATTATTAAACTCAGATTTCGATACATCGTGGCACCTGTACATAGCAGAGATCCTGATTGCATCACCTGACTCTAGAAAGGTATCAGAACTTACAACACTCAATCTATCAATTACTTCTATTTTAGTTTTTTCCTGTATATTCTTTTTTAAATATAACATGACTCCATCGGCCTTATTTATTTTACTGTTATTGTAATAGCTTTTATAGCCTTGTAATTGACAGTATTGAGGATGTTGTAAGATCCATGTTTCCGTACATATTATAATAATTGGTTTTACTACCAAGCTTTCAATAAATGATTCTAATTTTTCGTAATTCGCATTTAAACTCCTTATATTTACACAGAGAATTAAGTTCTTTTTCTTCGAGATGCTCTTGTTGAGTGATCTGATGTTTTCTGCATCACGTTCTTGTTGTGTATGTCTTCAAAATTGAATTCTTGAGCCATTAGTTAATCCTTTTTTCTTAGTCTATTTGTTATACGTGTGTTAACTGAGTTGAGTGACGTAGAAGACATCCCAGATGCACGCATGGTTATAGCCTTGTTTGAAGTATTTTCTGCCATACCGACATATCTCGGTATTACAGCTTGTATCGTGTAGTCAGTAAGGTCAATGAACTTTCTTATTTTATTTTGTAG
Source organism: Nasonia vitripennis (assembly GCF_009193385.2). Lineage (NCBI taxonomy): Eukaryota > Metazoa > Arthropoda > Insecta > Hymenoptera > Pteromalidae > Nasonia > Nasonia vitripennis. The sequence goes on along the minus strand of NC_045757.1, from coordinate 23,242,155 downwards.
GATACTACATGCGTGGCTATCTGTTGCCATATGCTCAGTATTATATTGAGTTTTATACTTATTATTGCTGAAGATACAGTTAGGACAATTTAATTTATTACCGGAACAATCTGTAGTCTTATGATTGCCTGCACATTTTAAACATGTGTGATTATTTGTGCACTTAAAGCCATTATGCCCATATCTACCACAATTAAAACATGGCTTAACGTTGCAGTAGTCATGCACCTTACAGTTTTGATAACCCACGAAAATCCTGTTTTTATTCTCTCTCACATGTTGATATAGTTCAGCAGGGATTTCTAATATGACTGACTGTAGATGAGTTTTGCAGTTATCATATGAGTGCAATACTGTACACTTCTTGTTGAATTTACTAAAATTTCTTTCATTTATGTCATCTTCAATTTTTTTATTGTATAAAGTTTCAAAATTATCTATTCCAAATACTTTAACCTTTGGATTCTCTATTGTTTTTTTTGTAACATCACAACTTTCATCAAGCTTTTTCTTCAAAACATTATATGCTTTGCTTGCACTTTCTTCTGTTAAACAATCTACTATTATTTCACTCTTTTTCTTAATTAGTTTTTTGCTTGTATGCTCTTATCTTTAATGATATAGTGTGCAACAGCATCATTTATTTTGCCAATAGGATATTCTTTAGTATCTTTGTTTTTAACTATAATTTTTGGGATTCGTTTTGGCTTGTTGTTAGTCATGGTACTTGAAATTACTTGAGCATATGTTTTATTTTTTGAGGTATTTATTTCACTTTTCTGCTTATCAAGTAATTCTCTCAATAACTTATTTTTTTCTTTCAGTTCTTTATTTAGTTCTTTTAATAGTGCATTTTCACGCTTCAAATTACTGTCCATTGATACACTATTCTCATCACCATCCTCACTTTCAGCTTCTGACACACTTATTTTATCACTTTTTCTTAATTTAATCTGAGCAATGATTATTTTGGCTTCATTACTCAGCACATTTGTATTCACTTTCGAGGTTAGGTCTACTTGGCTATGTTCCGGACATAATCCTAGAACTCCACTGATTTTTACTGCCCCATCTATTTTAGCAAAACCACTAGTATGAAAAGCTTCCTCACATATTATACAAATAACCGTTTTTACTTCCACTTTAGGATGACATTTATAGAAAATTGCTGACTGTGAAGTCACCGAGCCCGCGCTCGATGACTCCATCTTGAATTTGGATTGGTATTCTAACAAGTGATTTACTGCTTAAGGGCAGTCTAACAGACTTCAAAGAGCCTGCGGCAATACTGATATTTTTTTAGAAGACGCTTGCGCGGGTAGCAGTGCGTTTTGACTGGAAAATTGATCAGGTCTGATCCTAATGTATGAAACTTTCCCTTTGGGGTCTGTGAAAATTAGCTCTTTTTTGCATGATTTTACTTGAATCTTGCAGGATGATGCCAGAGACTTACAAAATAAAGTAGCTACAGAGCCCGACTTGGTGTTTTTGAGGGACTTGATTTCTACGTCCTCGAAACGAAGAGCTGATAAAACTTCACGCAACTTATTCTTGTTTAAGCGGGTGATCCGCTAGCGAGTTATGTCTCGCCATGCGCAGGCGAACGTCTCGATGTTCTAACTTTCGTCGTAGAAAGTTTTCAAAAGACTCCAGCTCCAAATCCGCGTTGAAGCAGTCTGCACGAACTCTCTCGTCGCTCGAGTTGTTTCTGAATCTGTTGAGCTGAGCTCTCAACTCTCCTTATTTGTCCATACTTAAAAGAAAAATTGTATGATTACTAACTATTCTATGTGAGATGTAACGTTGGTTAGGCACTGCCCCCCCCCCCCGCAAAGGAGTTGAGTTTTCTCGGTGTGTGTTTACGGGACTGGATTGAATTCGCGTTCGTTTTTCGTTTCAATATGTTTGGGACGAACTTTGTGCGTTTTGGCCCTGGTTCTGCAGACGGAACAGGTTCACTAGGTTGATTCTTGCTACATTTTGAGGTATCCGGAACAAATCTAACGCGTTTGGGTGCAGGTGGTTGAGGAATCGGAAGCGGTTGATCCGGAGGATCAACGATAGGAGGAGAAGGGGGTGCAGGTTGAATATCGTCTGCTGGAAGCTGCGTGCGTATGGATGTCTTTGGTGCTCGTTGAGCACTGTTGTCCTTTGTGGATTTGGGAATTTTGATCGGTTCAGGTCTAGTGTTTTCCTTAGCGCCGTCAGGATCCTCTTGAAGAATGAACGCAGGTTTTAGGCGTTGTAAAGATACAGTCTTCTGCGTTCCATTTATGTCTATGTTGAAGGTCTGATTCTCCATGTTGCGAGAGATGACCTTGTGAGGGCCAGTGTGTGGACGTGTCAATGGTCTGATCGGCTTTTCTTGCATCCAGGCTTGAGTGCAAGTTTTCATATCTTGATGTATGAATGGTTTGGTTGCCGTTTTGTGGCTAACTGAGACTGGTCTCAGTTGCTGCATGACGTCGCAGAATTCATTGTAGAACGTGCGGACGTTGGGTTCTTCGTTGGTGAACGGAGAGAAGTCTCCGGAAATTCTCATTGTCTTGCCAAAAACCAGGTCAGCTGGACTGGCATCCGTGTCTAGTCGAATGCGTGAGCGAAGTCCAAGCATGACTGTTGGCAGTAGACGAACCCATTCTTGATTGTCTCCGTTGCACATGAGGGCTGTCTTGATGTCCCGGTGGAGGCGCTCCACCATGCCGTTGGAAGCGGGATGATACGCAGTGGTGCGAATCCTGTTTATCCCGAGAATTGACAGTAGCTCATTGAAGAGCCTGGATTCGAACTGTGCACCTTGATCAGTGGTGATCGTTGTTGGTGCGCCGTAGCGATAAATCCAGTTGTCATAAAATGTACGAGCTACGGTTGCTGCAGTTATATCTGCAATTGGGATCGCCTCAGGCCACCTCGTATAGCGATCGATGATGGTGAGGAGATGTATGTAGCCGTGACTGCAGGCAAAAGGTCCTACGAGGTCCAAGTGGACGTGATCGAATCTAGCTTCTGGAGCAATAAAGTGTTTTGGCAAAAACTTGTTATGTTTTGTCACTTTAGATTGTTGACAGGCTGTGCACGTTTTGCACCAGCCAGCTATGTCGCGACTCATATTAGGCCACACGTACTACTGATGGATGAGTCGAGCTGTGACTTTTGCTCCAGGATGCGACGGTGAGTGGAAGTTGTTGAAAACTTCCTTTCTCAACTTTTTTGGAATGTATGGACGAATGACGTCTTCGTGAATATCGCAGTAGAATTCTGCGTGATCTGAGCCCCATGTGAGCTTGCGAAGCTTTAGCGGATGGCTCGCGTCGTTAAGAATGCCCTTGAGCTGGTCGTCATTCCCTTGTTCTTGACTGAGTTGCTTTGCGTCGAACATTGGTAGCTTGAATGCGCTGATGTTCGCGAGAACTTTTTTTACCTGTGGATCGGTAAAAAGTTCCGGATCGCTCCAGTTGAAGAGTGTAGGGGAGGTGAAAGCGTTGATTCGGGACAGTGCGTCCACAACGTCATTCTCCTCTCGTGGGAGGTAGCAGATCTCCGTATTGTACTGGGCGATGTACGACAGCCTGCGTGAGCGAATGGCAGGCATTTTGTCGTGATTTTGTTGTAGACCATAGATCAATGGCTTGTGATCTGTATAAGTCTTGAACTCGACACCTTCAAGGTAATGGTAGAAGTACCTGATGACTTCGTAGATCACCGTGAGCTCTCTGTCGTATGTGGCATACTTCATCTGGGCAGGTGAAAATTTCTGCGAGAAGAATGCTACAGGCTGCCAGGAGTTACCCGAGCGCTGCTCGAGGGCTGCTCCCATGGCAGTGTCAGATGCGTCGGAAATGAGACGCAGCTCTGCATTTTCACTGGGAAACGCAGTAAACGAAAGGCTGACTAGGTCGTCTTTGCACTTTTGGAATGCTGCCTCGGCTTCTTTGGTCCATGGGACAGGACGTTTGTCTTTTTTCTTGGCACCTTTGAGATAGTGGTTCAAGTGACGTTGAGTTTCTGCTGAGTGTGCAAGAAGTCGCCTGTAACTATTGACTAAAAATCTGCGAAGTTCTTCTATCGTCTTCGGCAGAGGAAAGCTGTTGATTGCTTTGACCTTCTCTGGGTTTGGTTTGAACCCATTTGGCGTGATGAGATGGCCTAGGAAGATGAGCTCTGAGACGCCGAGACTGCATTTCTCTAAATTGACCTGCAGCTCGTGCTCGTTGAGACGACTAAGCACTGTTTCCAGGTGCTTCTTGTGCTCTTCTTCCGATGTTGAAGCGATTAAAATGTCGTCTAAGTAGACGAAGACGAAATCGAGATCTCCAAGCGCTGAGTTGATGTAGCGCTGGAACGTCTGTGACGCGTTGCGAAGGCAAAACGTCATGACTGGGAACTCGTAGAGTCCAAAGGGCGTAATGACTGCCGTCTTTGGGATGTCCTCTGGTGCGACGGGTATATGATGATATACCTGACGCAGATCCAGAGCCGAAAAAATGTTTTTGCCGTGTAAAAATGCCATGCAGTCGTGCATGTGTGGCACTGGGTAGCGATCGGGTACCGTATCAATGTTATGTTTGCGGTAGTCGCCGCACGTCCGTACCTTGTTGTTTTTCTTCGGTACCATTTGCAATGAGCTTGCCCAGTTGCTGTTTGATGGGCGGCAGATGCCCTGCTCGACCATCCTGCGAAATTCTGCTTTCGCTATCTTGAGCTTTTCTTGAGACTTTCTTTTTTTTCTTTTCTTTTCTTGGCTTGAGACGCCGTGCTCGTTGTGCGCTGGGAGGTCCCGTCGTTAAGATATGGTGAAATACGCCACGTTTCTTGGTCGATCTAAATTGATCAGGACCAAAAACTTTTGGGAAATTGTTGATTATATTGGCGTATTTGTGGCTTGGTGCCAGAAATGAAAGTCAGCCTTTTGTTTTTGAGGTCTGGTAGCAAATGATAATGTGTGAGGAGATCAGCTCCGATGATTGAATACGGAACATCTGCGATAGTGAAGTTCCATGTAAGTCTGTAGGGCAATCCGACATCAAGTTCACGAAGTACGGTGCCGTAGACGTTGATGGTGGAGCCATTGACTGCGTAGAGCTTGAGGTCAATTGGCTTACCTTGCCAGTTGGTTGGCTTGGGTATCACCGAGATATCCGCACCTGTGTCTATTAAGAACAGGTCGGTTGAGAGAATGTCTCTTGTGTGGAGACGTGCGGTAGGTAACCGGCTGTCAGTCTCCTTAACAGCAGGATGCTTTAGTTTTCCGGCTTCTTAGAGTCTGCCGGTTCTCTCGCCCTGTAGTCTTGCCCAGGGCCACGTTTCCAGGTACAGGGAGGCTGGCAGTTGCGAGCTTCTTTGCCATGCTTATTGTGGAAAAAGCATAAGCCGTTGGTACGTGACCTGGACTTAGATCTATTCGGTGTAGAGCCGCGCTTGTTGTTCGCGTTGTTGCGAGAGTTGTTTCGCCCCTTGGGTCTTGAGTGATCATCTGGTTGTGTGTTCGGCGTTTTCTCGATTGCCGCAATGCGCTGGTCCAGCCTTTCCATGGTGTCTCTGATTGACGAATCCGGCTGGTTGCCGAATTTCATGGTACTGATGTTGTGAGATTGTTGAAGCACCTCATAAGCCATATCTGCGCTCATGATGAGCTCTGATTCTTCCTTATAGTTCCATACCATCAGGCGAATCTGAGGTGGCAATCTATTTTTCCAGAGCTGGATGACTGTGTCTCTTGGTACTCGGCTTTGTGCCAAGCTAATCATCTCTGCGAGAAAATCTGATGGTCGTTTCCCACCGATTTCAAGGCCTTTGAAAAGCCTGTCCAGCTGTTGCTCTGGAGTCTCAGCGTATTTGTCGGTGAGAATTTTCTTCAGTTGCAGGTACTTTTGTCCTCCGATGAGAGTATTCATTTACTACTGGATCTCGTGGTGAATGTCCGGGCTGAGGTACCTGCCAACAAAGTTGAATCTTACTTCGTCTTCCGTAACGTTATTTGTTGCGAATAGATCCTCTAGTTGCCTAAACCAGCCTTGTGGATCGTGTTTATAGAACGACCAAAATAGCAAGTGCCTGGTGCTTGCTGCCGCAGATGCGTTGTGCTGTTGACCAAATCCTGTATTTCCCTGTGTTGGGAAACCTACTCCCATGTTTGGCTGCGTGCCTGGGACTGGAACTGGTGCGTACGGCGGTATGTGAGGCTGCTGAGGAGGAAATACGGTCGATGGAGCGCTTCCGCATGCTCCTCGTGTCCTGCAAGTAGTGTTTGCTGTGGTGAAGTTTGACAGATTCGTTGTCGTCGTGACCTGAGGTGAACTCGAGGTCGTGGGTACACTCTTGTCTTCACCGGATGAGGCTTGTTGGTGCGCGAACAAGGTGGTGAAGCATTTATTCATGTAATCCTTCATTTCTTCTATGCCACTCTTTATTTTGTGCTCGACAGATTCCATGATCTGCTCGGAATTTATTTCTGTGGACTTCTTCTCTGCTAACTGTCGATGCTCATTAGCAGTTTTGTCTTGATTATGCCAACTTGGCTTTTTGTAGGCACCTAGCTCTGAGCTAGACATATGCGTGTTTTGCGACAGTGAGTGGTCTATCGTTTGTGACCATTGTTTCGCTCCGAAGCAAGTTTGCGTATAAGTATAGACCGCGGATGAGATAGGAGGAAAGTGGCTCCCGGTGCGAGAGAGAGAGACTGCTCTAACGAGAGCAGTCCGTCTCTTTCTAATGGGCGGAGCAACGCTTGCACATGCGCAGCAAACTGAGCGGATCGAGACAGCGAGTCGCGAAACCGACAACGCGAATATTTTTTTATTTAATTAAACAAAGTTGTTTTTTTATCATCGGAGTATGACAAATTCACTCCATACTATACAATAAACAAGTAGATGGACTTGCGAATAAATAAAAACGTAAATATTAACGCACCGAACCGTAGATAAGTTTAATAACTTTTTTTTAATAATTGCATGTTAATATTAATAACAAAAAAGTTAAATTATATACACCCCCTTATGACGAAAAATACTATTTAAATTTGTGATAAATCTATTGATATACAATATAAATATGCGACTCTTCTACTGAACGCTTATACGCTTAGACCCTTAGAAATAGAAGTAGAATCACTATTAAGCTAATTTAAAACCTAGTTTATTATACATAAACAAACTTAAACACAACAAACATTCAAACATAAGCCTAAACTACTGCGATTAAGCCCTTCTGGTCCCGATGATCATATGCGACTTTCGCGTTCTCTCTCCCAAGAGCTTCGGTGGCTGTGAGCGTGAAGGCGCGTGTCTACTCGTTTTGCCGCGCCGAGATTTTGAGTTCAAGCCCGACTGACATCGAATTTTTTTTTCATTTTATAACTATATAAATTAATAAACTATGACAGTAAAAATGTAATATTCTATTCATAATATAATATATATAGTCGTAGTCTGATAATCTTCAAAATTTAGCATTAGTTTTTGGCGTGTTTTAATAAATAAAATTGAAGATTAATATTTAAGGTGAAAACGTGCCATTTTTTATTTATATAACTATAATATTAGCATATACAAAACAAATATTTACTGATTGTAAAACAGCGTCAATTTATTGTTTCTGGTTCGCACTCTCTCTTTGAATTGTTGCATTGTAGAAGCTTTTTAATGCAGCCGTATTTGAAAAAATTGATTCAATATCAATTTTATCATTTGATTTCTATGATCAGATAGAGGCGCTTGATCATAGGCATGTTCATATTTTACAAATAGCGAATTAATCGGTAACGAACTCACTGTGTAAATAATGAGCTTTTCAAGCACATTTTTAACATAAAAGGAGCTTTGAACACGAAAAACTTTTTCAGCTATTTCACAGATAGTTATAACATCTTTTGATGCGGATATTAATTTGCCAAAGGTTTTTCGCCTTTGAAGTGTCGATAAAACTTCTTCGGTTTCTTCTGTCTCTAAACTTTTCAAGCATAGTTCGCATTGTATTTTCTTTTTCACCACTTCAACAACGGCGCCACTAATGTAAGCGATTATTTCTGAAACGTATTCGCTTAAATACAACCTCTTATTAATAATTAAGCCATATCTTTTTCTTTGGCTACTGGTTTCTGGTTCACACTCAGCTTTTCTGTAATTATTTAAGGATGATAAGTACAATGAAGTTACAATCAATATTGATATACTGTAACGTGCAATATAAATGTGCATGCACGTCTGTATATTATATATATATATATATATATATATATATATATATATATATATATATATATATATATATATATATATATATATATATATATATATATATATATATATATATATATATATATATATATATATATATATATATTTATTACATGTACGCGTCTGATTTTCGTACCGTTTTCTGTTTTTCGGATCATTATGATTTTCTCCTCCAATTTTAACATTAATGCAGTTTTCATCAGCCTTTTTTGTGCTAGTACTACTTTCTGAACTAGTCATCAAGTCTTCGTTATTACAAACCCTCGAATCTTCGGTGCAAGCTGCTTGATCCGCGTCGCTTCGAATCGTACAATCATCGCAATCATCAAGTGCGTAGTCAGAAGTATTCAAAGTAGGTTTGTCCAATACGTTTTTCACTTTATGATTTTCGCCGTTGTTTGTTATCGATACTGCTCTGCAATATATGCAATAAAATTTAGCGTATAGTATAGAAATATACCGATTTCATTTATGTTTTATTCTTGTTACATTCTGATTAAATATAACAGATATACGTGTGCGTTATGACAATGAAATTATTTCGATATAAGTACTCACGGACAAGTATTGCTCAAATTGCAAGAAGGTACTGCAGTCCTTTTTATCTTTCGTCGAGATATTAACTCAGTCTGGATATCAAAAAAATCTTGGGCAGTAAAATGATCGCTGCATACTGCCGCTGACTTTGCTACTGAATCTTTGCCAATAGCTTGCAACCACAATCCCTTTCTTTCTTCCGATGTTGGAAACCTATATAATTAGAGAAACGTTTAATGTACCTTTTTACCCGTTGTAAGGACATACACTTTCATTTATTTCTGTCTCAGCTAATTTAAGTAGCGCACACAAAATATTCACTTACGCATGAAACGATCTATTTTCATCTAGCTTCATCTGCTGAACACCACAAACACAACAAATACGCACCATAATAATGATCAATTACGCAAACTAACAAAAAACACGAAGGCGATTGTAATTTCACAAAACACTGAACTGATATCGAGCACGTTATCCTAGCGAAATGATTTGTCTTTTGTTATTGCCTGTCTAAGAGAAAAAACTTGCACTTACCTGCACACCCCCACTACCACCACTCGTATGGAACTTTTTAAATAATAATTCTAGTTTTCACATGTCCTACATTCTTCGTGGCAATCACATCACTAGCATGCTAAATTTCCCGAAATACATTCATTGAACAGTTACAAACTAATATTATAGTTATATAAATAAAAAATGGCACGTTTTCACCTTAAATATTAATCTTCAATTTTATTTATTGAAACACGCCAAAAACTAATGCTAAATTTTGAAGATTATCAGACTACGACTATATATACTATATTATGAATAGAATATTACATTTTTACTGTCATAGTTTATTAATTTATATAGTTATAAAATGAAAAATCTCGGCGCGGCAAAACGAGTAGACACGCGCCTTAACGCTCACAGCCACCGAAGCTCTTGGGAGAGAGAACGCGAAAGTCGCATATGATCATCGGGACCAGAAGGGCTTAATCGCAGTAGTTTAGGCTTATGTTTGAATGTTTGTTGTGTTTAAGTTTGTTTATGTATAATAAACTAGGTTTTAAATTAGCTTAATAGTGATTCTACTTCTATTTCTAAGGGTCTAAGCGTATAAGCGTTCGGTAGAAGAGTCGCATATTTATATTGTATATCAATAGATTTATCACAAATTTAAATAGTATTTTTCGTCATAAGGGGTGTATATAATTTAACTTTTTTGTTATTAATATCAACATGCAATTATTAAAAAAAAGTTAGTAAACTTATCTACGGTTCGGTGCGTTAATATTTACGTTTTTATTTATTCGCAAGTCCATCTACTTGTTTATTGTATAGTATGGAGTGAATTTGTCATACTCCGATGATAAAAAAACAACTTTGTTTAATTAAATAAAAAAATATTCGCGTTGTCGGTTTCGCGACTCGCTGTCTCGATCCGCTCAGTTTGCTGCGCATGTGCAAGCGTTGCTCCGCCCATTAGAAAGAGACGGACTGCTCTCGTTAGAGCAGTCTCTCTCTCTCGCACCGGGAGCCACTTTCCTCCTATCTCATCCGCGGTCTATACTTATTATGTCTATGAGTTGAAGTTGGGCCCTGAAGCACCTCATTGCTGGACTGTGCCAACAGCGAAGGCGTTTAGAAGTCCATTATAATCTTGGCTGGACCCTGCTGACGAGTCGGTAGAGTCTATGGGAGCGAAGGTTGTTAACCCTGATGTGTTTGCAGGTTGATCTGTGTTTGCCATCGCTGTGTCTGGAGGAGTCTGAATGCGCAGGCTTTCGCTCGATGTGGTGACCAGGGTCTCGTTGTCTTCATTTGTATTTTGTGACTTGATTGGTATTCTTGGAAACGTCATATTTCTTGATTTTGTAAGCCTCTTGTTGGCGTGACTTGTGGGCAAGGATAATTTAGGAACCTGCCTACCCGATCTGAGACGTAAATGCAAGTCACGTTCGCTCATGTGCAGTGAGGCGCAGTGTTTAATCTAACCTCGAGTGCAGATCAGACGTACAAAATTATTAAAATGACTAAAATGTACTCGCAGGTACATACATGAACAAAGCAATCTCTGTCTGCCTCACGCCTAATCTAAGATTGTCACCTTTTGAGAGCTTTCTTTACCTTATCTGCTGTTGCAGCTGGTTCAAGCACAGCGGATACGCTAGAGTCTGACGTGGTTGCTTTGCTGTACTGCCCATGTGTAGCTCGGTCCGAGAGGCAGTAACAACGAAAGGAGCCGTTGCCGAACTTAACGCGTTAGCGCTTGCTTGCCGCTTATTTGCGGATCAGCCGCGTTGATGAAGCCCAGGTAGTACCGCTTGCGAGGAACACAGTCCGGAAGTGGTAATTGCTGGAACTCCTGATAAAATAAAATGTGAGAATGCCGAATTAATAAATAAATTTTGACTGAATAGCGCTTGCGAGAGGCGCAAGTATTTGTATATTCGTATAGCGCTATTGTCTGTGTAAAAATAAAAAAAGAAAACTTTGTTACTCGCTTGAATCGAATTAGATTTATCGAATTCGCTTTGTATAGTGGCTACGCCGCGCGTGCGTGTCGATTCTGTGAACTAAAGCCGTTCGCACTGGCTTTCTTAGAATTGATTGCTTGCCGAAGCAAGATGGCGGCTTTGTGTGAAATCTCGCGCGCGCGCACTTATTTACCTTATAAAATAAAAAATGGCGATTCCCGCGTGAATCGCCGCGCAAAAATGATGAAAAGAATTTCCCGCTGCGTTGTCGAGGGGATGCTGGACTTATCGATGAAGGCGCCGGTGTCGGTGGCTTCCCGCAAAGCAGGAGTGATGCAATTCCCCCGGTGAAGGCGCCGGTGTCGGTGGCTGATAATGAAAAACTCGGCGGCGGCTGCCCCGCGAAACAATTATGCTATACCTTTATTGTTAAATAAATATTACACGTGAATCACAGTTCACAATTACAATGTAGCTAACTTTTTTTATATTTCAAGTAATTGAATGACAACGTAAAAATTCTTTTTTTTATAATAATTATTTACTTAAAACTAAATTACTTGGATAATATATTTGTTTACGACTAATCTTTGATTAGTTGATCACATTGTTCTTATAATATAATTTTTTCATAAGTTATTTCTTAACAATATTTTCGAAATTTTCAATGTTATTCACATTGAAATAAAACATAACTTTCTTATAAATTTTTTGTACTTTTCGCAATACGTAATTGCACCTCAATAAATTGAAATAATTAAGTTTCATTAAACAAACCTTTTCATTTAAATTTAAGACAATAAATAAAATAATAAAATAAATTATTAAAGTTAATAATTTGAAAGAAGATTAAAAATATCATACTACTTTTCAACGGATTTTTCCAATAAAGATAACATTTTTTTAGAGACTTTAGCTTTTAATTCCATTTGAACTTCTTTTTGCTTTCGGCTTTTTTCCTTTCTTCCAAAAGTTCTTGTAATATATCGCTTTGTTTCAAAGCTTTCTTCTTCTACCTTGTTGACCCAGTAAACTCATCTTCTGACTCACTATCAGAACCTCAAATAGATGATGCTGTTGATACTGGAGACATGTACACTTCATCTTTGAAGAGATTGTCCATTTCCTGTAATTATATGCACAATATTTTGATATTTATAGATTTTTTGAATAGTTTACAATGATATATTTAAATGGCATTACATTCATGTATTGAAAATCTTGTCTGTTGTTCCCACTTTTGTTATTATGGTCCTTAGTTTCCTTGTATACCTTTTTCAAGTACTCCATTCTTAGACGACACTGATTTTCAGTTACATTGTATCTATTTTGAACAAATACAATATGTACTTTATTCCAAATTTTTTGTTTCGTATAGCTTGGATCATTAAACAATTGTTTTATCTCCTGATACGTATGAAGCAATAGCAGTGTCATAGGTGTATTCCATCGTGCCACTGAAAATTAATTTGATATAATAAAATATACAATCTGATTTTGCCATTAAATTTAAAAATATTATTATTTGATCTGAGCTTACCTCCGCCATTACCAGTTTCATTATTAGTTGCTTTCTTGGATTTGTCGACAATCTACACATCAAACTCAGTAACATCATTGTAATTGTTCTTCCTGACTTTATTGGTTGAACTAGTTTGTTTATTGTATTTCCTCTTACGTAAATCATCACATTTTGTTCCTTGTTCATCATTGTTCTCCTCACGTCCAAAACTATAGTTTTCAGCATTATGAATTGGGGAATAAGATGAACGAGCCATGCTGCTGAGTTCATTTAATTTTTTTGCACTATCAATATATGGTTCCAACTCATTATCTGTATCTGAATCGGGCGAATCAGCATTCGATTGGAAGTTATTTGGCACAGACATAGTTTTTAAAGGCAATCCCGTTTCTTGTAAATGCTCTTTGTTGCTAGGACCAAGCAAGTTAGAAGGTGATTTCATTGCTGTTGACATTTTTACTATCTCACCATCACTCATCTTTTTCATATGCTGCAATAGTTGGTGTCGCATGTTATCATCTGTAAATAATACGCTTTTGTTGTCGATACTGAAGAATACAAGTTGAACGTTTTTGACTTACCATTTTTTACTTGATTGGCAACATTTGGGCTGACTTTTAGAAAGTATTGTATACCCGTATCAGGGTCTACTATATCTATCTCTACTTTATCGGGATTCATTCTTCCAAACAAAATCTGATGGATGTACTTTTTTGTAAGTATACGAAAACGTCAAATTATAGGTTATGTAGACGTCCATCTAGCAACCATGTCCATGCAACGGGCCGAGATCCCTTTAAAAATTTGCATGAAACAATAGTCGAATTATCGCTTTGCAGCTAAAATGTTCAGAACCAGGTCTTCACCACTTCCTAAAACACGACGAGGCGATAACGAGACGAGACTCAAAACGATCAACGAAAACAGCAGCCAAAACCCCGGAGAGGCTTGCCGGTATGAACACGAGGTTACATAGCTAGTTGACCTCGCGCGCTCACGCAGTATCACGATTCGCAGTACTGCCAGCAGCGCCAACAGCGGATTATATTGGAACGTTCCGTTTCGCATTTCAGAACTACATATCGGAACGTTCCGTTATGTCTCGAGAATCTCGAGACAAAACGGAATACACCCATTATAAATAAAAGTGGACCAAGAATTGTCTCTTGAGGCACTCCCGTAATTACATAAGTAACTAGTTATTATTTTGTGCGCTTTACCCCTTATACCGTAGTTATACAATTTGTCTAGTAAAATAGCATGATTGACCGTATCAAAAGCTTTAGCCAGATCTAGAAAGGTAATTGCTATTTGTTTGCTTTTGTCTAGTTTACTGTAAATTATGTTCGTGATATAACTTAAAGCATCTTTGGTCCCTATATTTTTTCTAAAACCATATTGATTTTTGGCTAGTAGATTAAATTTGTCAAAGAAGGATTGGAATCTGTTATATATTATATTTTCTAATATTTTTGCTAAATTAGATATTGACGATATTGGTTTATAGTTAGTTATCTCCATTTTGCTACCAGATTTGAAAATGGGAACTACCTCCGCTGATTTCAAGGCATCCGGCCATATTGATTTATCTATACAAAGATTAAATGTGTGTGTTAATGCATTGATAATTAAAGGTGATAGTACTTTCAGAGCTTTGGAGGGAATATTATCAATTCCACCATTTTTCATTTTCATATTCTGAATAATTTGTAGTATTTCTGAGTTATTAGTTGATTTGATAAAGATTGTATGAATATTAATCTTGGAACGAGTGAAAGAACTCAGAGTGAGTTCCAACAAAAGGAAAGGGTTGAGTGAGTGAAGGGTTCTTTTTAATTAACACACACGATTTCGCGGTACACAAAAGGCACTTGCTTTGGCGTAAAAACCCTCACGGTTTAGAGGGAAAAGCCTCAGCAAGTGTAAGCTTTATTGAAAATAAGGAAAGGGAAACTATACAAACAAAAGAAAGAGAACAGTGACTCTAAAAGAGAAAAAACTCAAGTGAAAGAACGCACGCAAACGCAAAGACGCGAGGTACTTTTTCCGCACGCAGAGAGAGCTCTCTTACCGCAAAGACGAACGCAAAAACCGCCGCTGAAGAGGGCGTTGAGCAGGCCTCGTCGTAGTCCGCCGCTGCTTCCGTCCTGGCCTGGAGGTCTGGAAGCCGGGCCGGGGGAGCGAAAGGATGGTCCGCAACCGTGCACCAAGCGCGCCCCGACGTCTCGGGGAGCCAGACGCTTGGCACGAGGGCAACAAGGGGTGTTGCCGCTGTTCGCTCGCCCCGAAGGAGTCACGTACAACACGTGGACACCTTCGCCAACAAACCTTAAGACTATCGCCTCGAGGCACACTCACACACTCGCACAAATACACACACGCGAACGACGCGATCGCAAATTTTCCGCTAAACACTACCAACACGGCACAGAACGAGGTGAACAGTGATAGCTCTGAGAAGAACAAGTCACTGGCTCACCGTCAGAAGACAAAAAAATCGAAAAGCGTAAGGAAGCCAAACGTGCGAAGCACTAGGCAGTCCGAACAGGAATCCGCGCGCGCGGGCCCTTCGCGCGCTCGCAAGCGGGGCCGGCGGCGCGCAACTCGACGCATGCGCGCGCGCTCTCAACGTCGCAACGGAGAGCGAGCAGCGGCGCGAAATTCATAAAGCCTAAATTTACACCTACACTACTTGAACGAAAAAACGAACTGAACATTGTATTATTGTTTATTGGAGGTAATTCTAATTTTTTACCCTGTGGGATAATAATTTTGTCGCTTAAGTCTTTTCCTATTTTACAAAAAAAGGAATTCATGTAGTTGGTAATTTGTATCGGCTCTTCAATTGTACAGTTTTTATCTATCGCTATTTTATTAATTATTGTATCCTTTTGCGAGTTTGTTCCTAACTTATTCTTAATGTGTTTTCAAAGTTGTTTAGTATTGTTACTGTTATTTGTAAAGAAATTTCTATCATGCCTAAGCTTTGCTTCATAAATCAGCTTATCTAACCTCTTGGTATAGTTCTTATACTCTACTTTAATATTATTATTATTTGGTTCATTGCGCATTTTTTTGTATAATTGTTCTTTTTTCTCGCACGAGACCATGATAGCTTTAGTGATCCACTCCTTTCTTGGAGTTTTTTTACTTATTTTCATATTAATCAGACTTTTAGATTTTTCTAAGCAATCCTGTATCTTGTTTATTAAGTAGGCTGTAGCGGAGTTGGGATCATGCATTGTTTCTATGATATGCCAATTTTTACTGCTAGCTATCCTCTGTAGTTTAGTGTAATTATAATAATGGCGAACAATCTCTTTTTTTGGTTTAGGTGGTTTATTCAGCTTTAAGAAGATTGGGTAATGGTTGGTAAATGGGATCATAAGTTTGAATGATTTAGTGTCAATAGATTTAGTTTTTATATAGATATTGTCAAATCATGTTCCGTTTCCACTACGGTTCTTAGGTCTTGTCGTGTGTCTAAATCCTGGGGCAAAACCTTTTTCTAACATGTTATTTAATAGTTCTTGGCTATTATTATCTTCTTTCATAATATCTATGTTAAAGTCACCAATGATTAAGTGATTTTTAAGATTTTTTTTTTTATATTGACGTATGTATTTAAGTTTGCTATGAATTCTAGGGAAGAGAGATCATGGCATCTGTATAAAGATGATAATTGAACATTGCTATTGTTAGTTAACGTTATTCGTGTGTTTAATATTTTGAGTTTACCTATTTCTATCACTTCTGTTGTTTCTGATATACCATCCTGTATATAAACTACTACCCCATCATTTTGATTCATTTTACCATTATTGTAATACAATTTATAACCTTTTAGTGCAAAAATTTGGCAATTAAACATCTTCCATGTTTCTGTACATACTATTATGCTAGGTTTAATCTTCAAACTTTCTTAATAAAAATTTCCAATTTATTAAAATTGGCATTTAGACTTCTGATATTTAGATGCAAGATATAACTGTCATTTTTGTATAAATTCTTATTAAGAGTTTTCAGATCAGGATATGATATTTCTTCCTGTAATACTTCCTTTTGTAGCTCTTCAATGAGGTCGATGTGTTGCTCCATTATTTATCTCGTTGCGTTTTTGTCCTCAAAGGTAGTATTGGTGCACTGGTGCTTAGTTGCGAATTCTTCAGAAGCTTACTTGGCGATTTAATTACCGTAGTGGTTTCTTTGTGAATTTCTTTGTGGATTTCTACCTTACCTAAGTATTTAGGTATAGTAGGTCTCATAGGATAATTAATTGTAAAAAATGCTAGGATTATATTTGAAATATTTATATTTACATTTTTTATTTTTTGAAGCGTGACAATATAATAAGAAAAATATATTTGGTTCAGAATTTGCGACGGTAAGATCATCAAATAGTCATAAATTCATGCTCATATAATTTTCCACTCATACATACACACACACAGTAGGATTGATCATGCGATGATGATCGCTGTTAAATTAATATCACAGACGACTTTCTTAATAATTATGCGTTATACTATCTCGCACAGGAATCTAGTGGCTATAGGCCTTGGTGCTTTGGATCTGATGCTTTCGTTCACAGTTGGTCCTGGCGATGCTATGTGCGATCTTCAGCATGCACTGCACTGGTCAGTAGCAGGCACTGTCAAAGATATAATCGTGTGGTGCTCATCGTTGCCAGGGTATGACCCGTCTATGATGTCGCTAGAAGATTCGTTAGCTATGTCTCTGAGATCAACCGGTGTATCACGTCACTCTTATCCACAGGCTAAAGATTGACCTATGCTTACACACAAAAACTATCGAGGCGAACATTAGTCCCGACTCGTTACAGCTAAGACTCTAAAACTTACTTCTTCTCGGGTTTTTGTGATGTGTACGTCATCTGGATTTCTCTACAAATTTAATTGAGAACCCGAAGCGACCTTCTCGGTCTCTCACAGCGTTCTGGCGACGCAGCGCGCAGATTTTCCTTAAACTAGTTCGCATCTCACACACACACCATTATTCTATACGCACACACACGTAATTGGTTATCCCTACTCTTCGTCTTTCTTTCTCGGTATCGAGGCGTCATTTAAAATCAAATCAACTCTGGAGTAGGTACGATCCGTTACACAGTCATATCTATCCTGGTAGAAAATTGAGCAGCGAAACTGGTGAGCAGACTAGTGACTGGCCAGTGCTACTGGCCAGTACGAAGTACAAGTCACTGGCTAAGAACTGCCAAGTATAATTTATACAAATCTATTATACGAATAAACAGGTATAATAAGAAAAATCAAAACATATTTAATAACGATAATTATTTTTAATTAAAAATCTACTTAAATCTACCATTTACCCAAATAATTGTGATAATTTTTCAAATGTACGTGTTAAAGAGGCAAAAAGAACTTAACCTTGTATGCTACGTAGTGTATACTACAGGTGGTACAGGCTGTCTGCTTATATCTTACTTATATTTATATAGCAGCACAATCAGCACCTAACCATACACACATACATATAAGAGTATATACCAGATATAGTATACAGGTTGTATATGTTGTCTGCTATATGTTATACAGCAGAATAACAGATAACACTAAACACAGTTCTCACATTCTCAGTCAATGTTAAAAATGATATGGTATTCACTGACTCAATCATTGTTGATTAAGTGTAAATTATAAAAAAGTGTCATCTATTTGCCCAAAGTCACCAATGATGAGGTCTGGCATGTTGAAACAACATATTTAGTTGAATTCATTCTAGCTGATATGAATTCGTCTTTCATGTATAGACCCACCTGTATATTTTGCTGCCAAAGCCATAGGGTTCAAGATCAATAGCCGAACCAAGATGGTTAAGTAAAAACTGGCATGGCAGTCAGTTTTTAAATAATTTAACAAGTCTTCACACAAAAGAACAGACATCCAACTTTAATATCATGGATTTAGCATGATAATGATAGTACTTGGACATTGACAGAAACTGGCTCGCATACTGATGAGGTTGAAATATCTGTTCAAACCTCATCGTTGGTGACTTTGAGCACATCAATGACACTTTTTACACAGTACTTGCACTTACACAACACAAAGTCAATCAGTACTGCATACTTGTACATACTTTCATATATGAGTGTATGCATCTGTAGGGTTAGGTTGACCCTTTTGACACATACCTTTTATACTAAAAGTTTACATTGTAAAATTGTCAAAAAACATATTTTTGATTATTTCTTTTGATTCTAAGTCATTTTTAATAATTTCCAATGCTAAAAATGGTAAGAAACGCACAATTGTTATTAGTTCTATTTTGAAGTCTGATTCCCCAGTCCTTGGCCAGTGACTGTCAAAAATCTGACGAAATAGGCACAGCACTGGCCAGTTCAATCTGAACTGGACAGTGACTGCTAATAAACTGCTGAACATTTTTACCAGGGTATGTATCTGTTTATCTTACTTTTTAATATTGCACATTTCTCTGTGTCATTGGCCATATGATTAACCTCAAACTTTGTCTTATATTTAGAATTGCTGAAGAAACAATTGATACATGTAGAATTACTTGAATTATCACATTGCATGGTTAAATGCTCTCCTGCGCATTTTAGACAACAGGGTTCATTTCTACATTTTTGCGAATTATGCCCAAATCTTCCACAATTGTAGCATGGCTTGATGTTTATTAAGTCCCCCACTTTACAGCTTTAATAACCAATAAAAATTCTATTCTGATTATCTTTGATGTGTTTATATATTATTCTCGGCACTTCAATTATTATACTAGATATTTTTGTAGAATTATTTTTATTTATATGTAATACTTTTCATCATACTCATTAAAATGTCTATTATTCAAGTCCTTTTCCAGATCTTCAAGATTCATTTTATTGTAGTTATCCACTCCAACTATTTTCATTTTAAGTGACTCTATTTTTTCAATTGTTGTTTTGTAGTTATTAGATAGTTTTCTACTCAGTAACTCTATTGTAGCCTTGGCACTTTTTTCATGCATACTTTTTATTTCTATCTCACTATCATTTATTGATTTTACTTGTTTTGTTTGTATGTCTTTTTTCTCTATTAACAGATTGCATACTTTTTTCGAAAACTCTTTTGGATCTTTGTTTTCACTCTTAAGACTCTTGACAATGATTCTTGGTACTTTTTGACTCTTGATAGGTTGTCTATTTGCCATTATATCAGCATATGTTTTTTGATTGTTTCTTACAGGAGCTGTCTCATTCACATTTTTTCTCTTTTCCCATAGTTCTTTTAACAGTGCATTTTTGTCCATTAATTCTTCATTCAGTTGTTTCAATAGTTTATTTTCAACATGCAGATTTTCCAGTTCTGAATTTTCCGAAAAGGTTGAAGTGTTGGTTTTATCACTTTCATGTGTTATAGAGATTTCATTTAGTATTTTATGTTTAATTAGATCTTCTTTAGTATTTTTGATACTTGCAATTAAAATTTTTGCTGAATCATTTAGCTTAGGCTCTTGATCTTTCAAGGTTATGTTTAGCTCCACGTGTTCTGTTGTCTGTTGTCTTTACACTTGTCGTAATCACTTTTATGATAAACGTTTTCACACACTAAACAAATTACTACTGATACTTTCTGCCTTGGGTGGCATTTAAATACTTTATCAGGAGGGACAGCCGGAGGCTCATCACCTTCCGCCATGTTGGAAACTGAATATGTAGCTGTATATTTTTGTAAAATGTCTCGCAACGAAAATTGACACTCATCACTGTTCTCTACAATATAATTAATACCAATCGCGTTGAAATTAGTTGATTCATTTCTGTTGACGGATAACATTTTAATTAAGCAATAATATTATCGATCGTATGTTGCTTTGCGATATGCTTACATACTTGATCGAGCCGTTACAATTTTCTGAACGAAGAAAACACTTATTCGCAAAATCGAAATTACGTCCATCATGACATCGTTTTCGGGTATGGTGCCATGCTTCTGTCGAAACTGTTAACGCAATTTTAATATCGGACTGCCTTAAATATACTACTTGACACGACTTGTGAACGGTCATCTGGCGTCACTTCTGCATCTTAAGGTTTTTTTTCTTTACGTTTTATACTGGCTTGTTTCAAAGTTCTAATGCCTCGTTCTTTGACTACGCAAGACGATCGAGGGATCTATAATAATCTTATCGCATAGCAAGCAAACATCTTTACTCGCTTGCTCAGCCGTTTTTGGTTGTACACTTTGGGCATGCCTGCATGAAAAATACATTATTTATGTATAAGTGAATTTATTACTCGCTGTTTATTTTTAATGTCAAGAAAAATTATCAACCTCTTTGATGATATTTAGATCTTGTGATTGGCCATAAGGTACCAATTAACAACAAATACTGGTAGTTATACCTAACTGCTAGAAAAATTATTGATATAATTATTTCGCCCAGATATGTTCAGGCAGATTTATTTATTTTAAGAGCTTTAATGAGAAAACATAACTCTTCTTATGTAAATTTTTTTTGTGATTTGAAATCCAAAATGCATATGCTACTTACAGCATTATGTAGAAGTTTTTAAGCTTAACGGTCCACTAATTTGGGACTTTTGGGCTATGCCATTTGAAAGATTTAATAAATTGTTAAAAAATATTGCTGTCAATACTAACTTGATGACCGCGGGATTTCTCAGGTCTGCCACGGACGTCAGTGAGGGAATTGAGGGTGGTGGGTGCGTAGACAAAACCGAAAAAAACACTTTCGCTAAACTCGATTACGTGGCGGTAGAGAAATCGACAACTAGCTCGTTGTTGCAGTGTGCGCATTACGATAGGAATTTCGCTAAGACACGCACGTTAGTCCAGGTGAGATCTACCCTGTTACCGCTCGGGCGTTCACTGTGCGTAGCACGAGCAAACGCGCCGCCCCATATGCACTGGGCCAATGCTTAGCATTCGCCTTTAAGCGAGGTTAAGCGGAGGTGCTCCTGTTGCCCTTAGCTACGAGTGTCGCTTCTTGGCGAGAGACGAGGAGACGTCGTGAAGACGTTCGTGCGTGCACGAGAGAGCAGCGTCCGTATGGACTGACTGGGCCCCTTTATAACTTCTCGCGGAGCTACAGCGATGCGCGCTGATTGGTTGGTTGCGATGTGGGAGCAGCAAAAACGTTGCCTCTCCCGGCTCTGAGAGCTGGCCGCAGCTAAGGAGTCGTTCATAAAAAGTCGCCTACTCAGAATTGTGCAGCTGAGCTCGCGGATGTCAAACTGCAATATCAATTTGCCATGAATGATTGCACTTCGCATGCAAATATGCATTAGCCAAACAGTACAAAATTTACAAAAAAAAAATCAAATCAAAGTTACGCTTGGAACTGAGCTTAAAAAAGTAGATCTCGAAATCAATAATATACTTCCAAATATATAACACGCAACTACATACAAGCAGGTCGAAATTTAAGAAAAAACATATAAACCAGAAATGGTATTAGTCATAAGAGTAGATACAGAAATAGGTCCAACAATAACAATAATATCGAAAATTTATGAAATACATGGACTCATCTATTTTCTCTTGAATGAAGTCGATATTATATATTTTGATTTTCATTACCACGCTTATAAAGTTCAATCAGTACAAAAATCAGGTCAATTTTATATTGCTACAAGATATCAAATATAATTTATAAAAAATTGTGATATAATAACTTATTGTAAACAACATTTTTCTATTTGTATAAAATGTTAAAAAATATATGTAAATTACTAACGCTTGTTACAATTTCATTTAACCCACTATGTTTAATTTTCTTTGTTTTTACTATAAAATATTGGGAAAATAGTCCGTTTTTACATTTTATTGACGCGCTTTTTTATAACGATTTTTTAGGTATGAGAATTCAATTTTTTTCTGATAAATTTATTGAAAAAGTTCATGTCAGTAAATTGCTTGATATGTATTTGAAAGAAAATAAAATTACCTAATTGCCTATCTTTTTACCGCGAAAAATTCTTATCATCGTTTATGGTTGTTATTATACGCCATAAAGTGGAAGTTATTAAAACCGTTTTAAATCGAAAACTAAATGTTGAACCTTTCTAAAGAACAAAAACATGATTATTGGAGGTTATTAGAACCATATACCACTATAATTTTTTAGTCCTTTTATGGGGCGGATCAGGAGAAAAATATTTTAAAAAATGGAAAAAGTCGTTTTTCTATGGGCACGCGATAAGCGGGGTAAAAGGCAATAATCAAGTTCAAATTTTGGATTTAGTTAGCATTACATAGCATTTTCATCCCTTTCTTTAGATATTTGTTTGATAAGATTATTTTTTCCCTTCGCCGTTCTATAAAACTAATGATCCTATCGTACAGAGCAGTAAATAAGCTTCGAGATCAACATAGCAATATTTGTTTACGAATAGGTCTGTGTTGCGCAGTACGAAATTCAAAAAAATCACTTTAGGGCCGAGTGACCACAGGCAGAGTGGACAACCAGATTTATTCCACGTTTATGTTAAAATATAAAAAGAAAATATTTTTTAATTTAATTAATTAATAAAAAGTTTATTATTAATAAATAATATAACATGAAAGATAAAAATATATATTGAAATTCACATAATGCGTGTGAGAAATATTGCGAGCATACGCGTTTACATTTTCCCTACGCCACGGTAGGAGCGATACACGCGCGGCGCAAGGAGGCCACTGACATACCGCTGCGTCTCTGCACTCCCACCTATACGTCGGGATTATTGGAACGCAGCGTATACATCATACCGCAGCGCCTAGATCTCCGAACAGCATGTATACACAGTCGATACATAGCGTTTAAAACGTCTCTCCTATAAGGCTGCGTCCACAATTGAGCGTATACGTTAGGGTTTACGTAGAACATAACGTTTTGGGCAGTACTGCCAATCCACTGTAGCAGACTGCAGTTGAAACAAAGGAACACACCTGCTCAAAATTTAACCTATAAAACTGTTTAAATTTGAATTGTATGGTAATAAATTGTAAAATTATTTTTTCAAATAAAATTATAAAATTTTGTAAGAGAATGTATTATAATAAATTAGTTTCTGATTAAAAAAAAGGTCTACCACTATCTCAAAAAAGGAAGGGAGAATAAAAAATAACGCACATTTCCAAATGAAAATTTTATTATTATAATTAGTTAAATAGCATAGGCAATGATTGTATGATTATGTTCTTCATTGTATAAGTAAGCGATTAATAGCTTCAAATTGAAAGACGAATCATAGGTATTTTATTTTAAAATAACTTGAAATTTTGCTCATGCTAAAATTTTGTCCAGCATACAGTTTATAATTAATTGAACATAGTTTTCACATTAAATTTGGTTTACAATATATTGCTTCAATCATCAGAAAAGCCATTTTGAATTGATGACTTGCAAATAAGTATCGATGGCCAGTTTTGTTTAATTCTTCTCTATGACTCTTTACTATTCGATATTCTTGATGATAAAAACTTTGGGCTAAGTTGTATAAAACATGCTCTAATCTAAAATAATAAACACAAATATTTTATTTACTGACTTAAAAAACTACTGCTGTTATAATAAAAATTATCTACCTAAATGTGTAGCCTAATAAATGATCTGCATAAGGTAAAAAATAAAGAGTTTTTGCTGGTAACTTGCATGCAGCACAAAGATTAGAGCATGTTTTATACATCTTAGCCCAAAGTTTTAGCATGAGCAAAATTTCAAGTTATTTTAAAATAAAATACGTATGATTCGTCTTTCAGTTTGAAGCTATTAATCGGTTACTTATACAATGAAGAACACATAGTCATACAATCATTGCCTATGCTATTTAACTAATTATAATAAAATTTTCATTTGGAAATGTGCGTTATTTTTTATTCTCCTTTCCTTTTTTGAGACAGTGGTAGACCTTTTTTTTAATCAGAAACTAATTTATTATAATATATTCTCTTACAAAATTTTATAATTTTATTTGAAAAAAGAATTTTACAATTTATTACCATACAATTCAAATTTAAACATTTTTATAGGTTAAATTTTGAGCAGGTGTGTTCCTTCGTTTCAACTGCAGTCTGCTACAGTGGATTGGCAGTACTGCCCAAAACGTTATGTTCTACGTAAACCCTAACGTATACACTCAATTGTGGACGCAGCCTAAGCCTACGTATTGAAAGTTTCGAGACGTAGCGTTTAAAAATTATTTTGCGTGATGCAATATTTTTACATACTTCTACTGTAATCTTTCTAGTAGCTAATTCACCGATCTGATAAGCTACTGATATAGAAAAGATCTCATCGCCCGAAATTAAATATCTGTAAGAAAAAATTTTTTTTACTTGAAAAACAAAGTTGAAATACAAAATTTGTCGAAGTGGAAATAAGCAAAGAAAAGAACCTTAAAGTGACAGCGAGTCGCAGTCCAGTAAAAAGTGCTTGGGATGATTTTTTATCAACAGCGGTTCAATGATGTGCAATATATATATAATCAAATGCATTAACTTCCATTCCAAAATATCCATGACATTTTTCAGGATATTCTCGCAATTTTAGGTACGTGGTACAAAATTGTAATTAGTAATACTATATATACTATAATAATACTCCTAAAATGTTCCTCATTGAATTCATAGGATGTACCAACCACCTTCGTCTGAGCCACCTATCATTTTTACGTTTTCTGCGTATGAGCATAAGCATCAGCAGAACGGTAATGACACTGGGTATATATGTGCAAATCCACGACCGACAGTACACAACTTGGGTATTGAAAGTTGCAAATTTCAAATTGAGGGCACGCTTACCAGACCAACTTGTTTTGGTTCTTTGGGTCACCTGGAGTGAGAAAATTCCCGCGTGCATCGCCGATTGCTTGCCAAACTTTTTTGCGGGGCAGTTGAAATCCTCTTATGGGAATTTAACGTTAACGAAAATTAGCCATAGTTCAACTTTATCCATTCAGTGTCTGAAGGTGTAATCCAAAAATGTGTATACTAGGATGCAAGCATCAGAAGAGAGCTTTAATTTGAGGTCTGGTGAGTTAAAAATAGTTGCCTACGTCAACAGTTGTCTAGGCTTGAAAATAGTAAATAGTCACGAAGAGTAATATGTTTTACGAAATTCAGCGATTTTTCTCTTATTCTTAAAATTCTTATAACTTTTGATCCGAGCAGCCGATTTTAATCATCCAGGGCTCAAATTAAAGCTCTTTTCTTCTATCTTCGTTTTAAAAAATGGATTAACATTTTAATTTTACGATCAGCTATGTATATGCCTATCAATTATGGCCGTTTTCATCGTCATGTATATAGCTGATCGTAAAATAAAAATGTTAATCTAAATTTTTAAAACGAAAGCAGAAGAAAAGAGCTACAATTTGTGCCCCGGATGGTCGAAATTTACTGCTCGGATAAAAAGTTATAAGAATTTAAAAAAAAAAAAGAAAAATCGCTGATTCTCGCCCTGGTAGAAAATTGGCTGGATGATCTGCCCGCGAAACATTTGCTGCGCAGATTTTGGCAGATTCGGCCAGAATCTGGCCGGGAAGTTGATTTTAAAAAGAGCTCCTAACCTTAAATCATAAAAGTGTACCATCCTACAATAAATAAGAACTTTGTAAATATTGATGGAACTGAGTCCAGTTTTGTTATTCAGGGGTTTTTGGGGTTGCTAAACACGAATATCGCGACGGAAATACTCTCCGAGGTACCGAGGTACCTGGTGCCCAGGGTGGGTAGTATCAACGTCTTTTCGTAGAGTTTCACGGAAAATTAACAAAATATTTCGTCGAGACTCTTTACCCGGGGGTTTTCGAGGTTGCAGAATACGAATATCGTAACGGCAACGCTCTCTGAGGTACCTGATGCCCGGGGTGGCCAGTATCAACGTCGTCTCCTAGAGTTTCACGAAAAATTAATAATATATTTCGTCAAGACTCGTTTATTAGAGGTATTCGAGGTCACAGAACATGAACATAGCGACGGCAACACTTCCCGAGATACCTTGTGCCCAGGGTAGGCAGTATCAACGTCGTCTCCTGAAGTTTCATGGAAAATTAATAACGTATTTCGTCGAGACTCGCTGATTGGAGGTTTTTGAGGTCGCAGAATACGGATATCATGACGGCAACGCTCCCCGAGGTACCTGGTGCCCAGGATAGACAGTATTAACGTCGTCTCCTGGAGTTTTGTGGAAATTTGATATTAATTGAGTTAAATACGTTATTCAGGGATTTCTCGGGCCACGGAACATGGATATGGTGCTATATTTGTGTCGTTGCTATATTTGTGTTCAGCAACCTCGAAAACCCCCTAGTAACGAGTCTCAACTAAATATGTTGTTAGTTTCTCGTCAAACTCTAGGAGTCGACGTTAATACTGGCCGCCCTGGGCACCAGGTACCTCAGGGAGTGTTGCCGTTACGATATTCGTATTCTGCAACCTCGAAAACCCCCGGGTAACAACTTTCAATCGTTCACACGCGAAAAGTTTGTGCCTTGCCCTTTATAGAGGGTGCGGATTCGGGCTTCCTGGTCCACGCAGGACTTTGAGGACGAGCAAGACTTCCTCCTCGTCCAGATTAATCTCAATTAATTCTTCTTTGAGTCCAGACGTGCCGCTGTCGTTTGTAGTTCCCGAGTCGTTGTACGAGTGGAGGCAGAGCTGTTATGTAAGCGAATTGCAGAGAGAGAAGAAAGTAAGTCGACACAAATCCGGCTCGAATGCCATACTCGTGTATTTATTATGTGTATTGGTGTATTAGCTATAGCGCCGCATCTTCATTAAGTTAAGGGGCGGTCGGAGGAGCAGCTGAACGGTGCCACCGCAACGTCCAAGTAGCGCTTCGGTCAGGTGGTAAAATCCCAATTGAACAACAAATACAACAGAACCGCATACTTAAGAAAAAAAATTGCTCTTTACCGTCCTTCTTCTAGTAATAGTAAGTAATAGTAACTCGTGCAAAACATCGTATTAAGTACATCTTTTCGACGTAGTATTGGAATTACGTTACAGCAACAGAGCAGCCGAACAAGCGGCCATCTTGAATTTATATACAGTCACCGTGCCTAGGTAGGTCATATCGTAATTCTAATACTACGTCGAAAATATGCACTTGATACCATGTTTTGCACGAGTTACTATTACTTTAGGATAAAAGGAAGGTCGGTAAAGAGCGATTTTTTCTTAAGTACGCGGTTCTTTTGTATTTGTTGTTCAATTGGGATTTTGCCACCTAACCGCAGCGCCACTTGGACGTTGCGGTGACACTTTTCGGCTGCTCCTCCTACAACCCCTTAAGTTAGTTCACCGGCTG
This sequence comes from Nasonia vitripennis, assembly GCF_009193385.2. Taxonomy (NCBI): domain Eukaryota; kingdom Metazoa; phylum Arthropoda; class Insecta; order Hymenoptera; family Pteromalidae; genus Nasonia; species Nasonia vitripennis. Next base: position 23,214,085 of record NC_045757.1, on the reverse strand, counting down.
CAGTGGTGCTCAATTAGGGTTTTTATTAGAAAATTCTTTTTTTAAGATATTATACAGTGTTGTCTAATGTCAAAACCTCACAATTCATAGTATCAAACATTAGAATGGCAATATACATTGTTTAAAGCATAAAATACTCTCAAAACTTGTAAGAGAGAGGAGCACTGCGCACCTATATATAGATATATTGATAGCATGGGATAAAAACTTTGAATTGTTGTATCTTAAAAAAAGCCTCGTTTGCCCTATCAAACTTTTTCTCCATGATTTGTATTGCTATTTTACACCTTAAGCTATAGTTTTTCAAAAATATTCTAAGAAAACTCGCTTTGCAATTCAACTAAATGTTCTCAAAATTCGGACTCGGTATAGGCTTTCCATGTTAAAATACAAAATTTCAAGGTTCAATATCTCTAAAAATAATGTCGCTTGGGGGGTAAAAAAATACCACGTTGTAGAGGACACTTAATTGAATATGTAAACAAAGTTTGAGCGATATCCTAAGAAAATAAATATTCCGGTGAACTACCTTAAAATTATAGTCGAGACGAGATTGGTCTCCGCATCACCGAAGTGTTGAGTCGCGGTAGATTTCACACGATCCCACTATTTCGTAATTGAATCGTTGAGCCGCTGTTGATCGATAATCGATCCAGCCATTAAATTATCCGAAATGCGTTGTGCCGCTGTTGATCGCTAAGCGATCCAGCAATCGTATATTTGAAGTGCGTTTTGCGCTGTTGATCGTTAAGCAATCCAGTAGCCGAACAAATTGGATATTGAACTGCTGTTGATCTAGACGATCCAGCTTTACTACGTTCATCACGTTGAGCCGTCGTCAATCTTAAAGATCCGGCAAAATAAGATTTATATTGAACGCGTCGTGCCGTCACTGATCAACTAATGATTCGAGAGTCTCTACAACAACTGATGGTGTTGAGTTGTGGTTGATTTCGCACGAAATCTGATCCATTAAACATATTACTTCGTTAGTCAACCGTAACTCCGTAGCGTAGTATAGGGTCCTCATAACCTCATAAAATCATGAATTTTCTCAAAACATTCTGAACTTTAGTTAGCGTGTTAAAAAGTTGAACAAAAATAGTAATTTTCAGTCATACAGGATATACAGCGTGAGAGACAAAGAATCAGAATCCTAATACCGCTTAAACTAATCGGTTCCATAAGATCGATATATTCCCAAAATTTCAACTTAAATAAAGCCTTTTTACTCTCGTAATCATACGACATAGAAAATTCATATTTTTTAGTTTTCGATTTTTAGTCTAAAAACTAGCCATTAAAATAGTTTCAAATTTTTACAGCAAATAGATATTATCGTTTTTTATTGCCATACTATTTTTCAAAAGGTTTGACAATTTATTTTTGGAGATATTCAATTTTTTTTAATCACTTTTTTATTATAAAAATTGCACGGAACGGACAATCTGGAAAATCTTGCGAGAAAAAATAGGCAATTTTATGCTCTTTTAGATACATTATTGTTGAATACATTGTATGAATCATATCAATAAACAAAAAAACATATTTGTTCATAAATCGAAAAATGGCAATAAAATGGTCAGAATCATTAAACATATACATATGTGCAAATCCACGGAAAACCGGAATCTTCAGGGGGTCTGAGTAAATAAAATTGAAATTTGCGGGCACACCTACCATACCAACTTTTTTGGGTTCCTTAGGCCACCCAGAACTCGGCGATTTTTTTTTTATTTTTAAAATTCTTATAACTTTTGATCCCAGCGGTCAATTTTGATTATCCGGAGCTCAAATTGTAGCTCTTTTCTTCCACTTTTGTTTTAAAAATTTAGATTATCATTTTTATTTTACGATCAGCTATGGCTGTTTTTTTATCTTTTTCATTGCCATATATATAGTTCATGAAAACAGTAAAATGTTTAATCTGATTTTCGAAAGCGAAATCAGAGGAAAAGAGCTTTAATTTGAGGGCTGGATGGTTAAAATTTACCGCTCAGATTAAAAGTTATAAGGATTTTAAAACTAATGTATAACCTCAAAATCCTTACTATTATTTGGCTCGCCACCAGATTCTGGCCGAGTACCGTCGCCACTGGGAGTAGATTCTGCCCAGATTCTCCAAGATATTCTTGCCACCTAGCATAAAATTCGCCAGATTCTGCGCAGATATGGGGCAAATTTTCTACCAGGGTCGTAAAAAATCAAAAAATTGGAGATTTTTTGCTATTTTCAAGCCTAGTCAACTTTTTACCTAGAAAACCATTTTTAACTCACCAGCCCTCAAATTAAAGTTTTATTTTTTATTTTTTTTGATACTTTGATCGTATTAATAGACATTTTTAAGTAAGAGTACCTACAGTTGAGTAATGGCTAGTTTTCATTAATCTTTCCCATGTTAATTTCCCATAAGAGAATTTAAAGTGCCTGGCAAAAATGGGTATTTCGCAATCGTGGGAACCCAAGACTTTTCGTGTTCTGGGTGATCTAAGGAACCCAAAAAAGTTGGTCTGATAGGTGTGCCCTCAAATTTCAATTTTGTTCACTCAGACCCCCTGAAGTGTCCGGTTTTGTGTGGATTTGCACATATGCATGTCAAATTTTATTACGATAGGTCGCGTGATTCCAGAATCATAACGGTTTACGTACATACACACACACACACAGCGATCCGCACGGATATTTTCTAAAAACGCATTATTCGAACTCTAAACACCTCCAAATGCGTTTCTACGAAGTTTTAGCGAAACTGAAAATTTTACTATTATAAAGCTTCCTCTAGGAGGAAGCAAAAATACATCAAAAACATTTCTTACATGTTCAAAATTGACTTCTTTCTGTCCTTGAATAATAAGGAATAAATACGTAGGATTGAAAAAATCATGTTTTTTGCAAAGTGAAAAGGTTTAAGCGGCTTTTTAAGGGCATATAAAGATTGATTTTTCAATTTTTAGTGATAACAAACGTATTTTAGGTTAGGAGCACGGGCTAAAACAGTTAGGCAAATAAGCGCAACACTAATGTACACATACCTGTGTATTAAGATATATAAAAATTAATTTTTAAAACATATGCTTTTTAAACGATCACAAAAGATCAGAATCTCTGGAAAATACGTACAAAATGTAAAGTTTCATAAACTACCTACTTTATTTCATGGAATAATCCTAATTTCATTTTTATTATTACTCTCACGCACGCTTTATTACTGATCCGTTAAATCCTAAATTTCGTGCATCAATTATTATAAACTTTTAAAAATGTGAAATTTATTATCCGAATGCAAGCATTTTTTATTTATTAATTTATTTATTAGGAAGTGGAGCGTGCCCTGATGTGTGGTTTCTGTTTGTGTAATTTGACAATTAAATATGTTGCACGCAAAAAATTGTGAAATTGTTATGCATTACTTCTTCCCTGAACTCTAAAATCAAAACACAATAAATTAAAAAAATGATTTTAATTCGATTTCCGACGCAAACAGGCTCATACAACATTACAATTATTATAATTTTTAAACTCATACTCATATTGTAAACAATCCAAAATACCCTATAGAAAAACCAGGTCAACGTACTACTAGACACAGCATAATCAGTAGCAGATCATAGCGACGATGGGGGCGTTACGCGTTAAAAGCAACCAGCTTATCAAAACCGATTCCCTCGCAAGTGTTCGGTTTCGCGGGGGGCGTCCCTCTCGCGTAAGCGTGTACGACATTCTCTCTGTGTCGATTCCGCGCGAGTACAGTTAGATCGGTGACGTTCGGGGTGTCAAGATCAAGGTGGTGCCAGTTTATTTGAAAAAATCAGGTGAGTAAGAAAAAATGAGGCTGTCACTGGTGCTGTTGCTGCTCGCGGCGGTAGGACTCTGTCGCGCGGCTACGGACACCTGCAACATCCTCAGCGCCAAGTCGCCGACGCTGAGGCTCAAGAGGCACCTGTTCTGCGAATACGACACTTCGATAAGACCGGTCTTGTCTAAGAACACGGCCGTCAACGTCTCTGTTGTCATCAGGCCTATGCTTATGAACTTTGTAAGTGCTTTCTTATGAGGCGATCTCTAATTCTTTCTTCATTTTGACCGATTTTTACTCATGAGTTTTGTGCTCGTGTCCACAGATCGATGACAAGAGCACGTTTATTCTACACGCTTGGATAAGTTTTGTGAGTTTTTTTTTGTTATTACAGAGAAAATAATATAGAATAAAATCTGTTGGTGAATTATGAATGTCGCTTTCAGGAATGGACGGATCAACACCTGACGTGGAAGCCCGAGGATTTCGATGGGGTCCAGGAGACCCGAGTGAAAAGCGATGAGATTTGGGTACCCGATTTCGCACTCTACAACTCGTGAGTAAAATATTTGATGACGAAATTTATTGTGTGAGATATAGTTTATTTATATAAATAATTTTTTTTCAGAGGGGACATGGAAACTTCGCAAACAGGCATACCCGAGACTCTTTGCCAACTGTCCCACACCGGATCAGTAATTTGTTTGCCATCGATCAAGTACAAGACCCTGTGTGAGTCGGATTTCACGTATTGGCCTTATGACAAGCAGACTTGCACACTTAGGATGGGCTCGTGGACCCATACCGGTGAAGAGATAAGCTTCGACTTTAAAAACTCATCGGTAAGTTGCTTTTCTCGTAAATCATAAAATGCGATAATACCGCAAATGTTTTGTTTTTAACTTCTCATGGAACTTTTTCAAAGATCGATATGTCGAACTATCGTGAAAACAACGAGTGGAAAATTTTGAACTACACGGCCAGTAAGAAGAATCCAAAGTACTCTTGCTGCCCGAATGAAACTTTCCCGTCATTGCTCTTGGATTTCGAGCTTGCAAGGCACCCTACTATGTTACACGCAGCTTACATCACTCCGGCTGTTGGTAAACTATTGGAATTTACTTTAGCTAATCAGTTTTCCAGTTAAAAGACTTTCATTTAATACATTAATACACTGAAAAATAACTGCACCTATAGTTCTTATGGTCATCACGTTGACAGTCTTGTGGCTAGACTCGCGTTCAGTTGAAAGAATCTCACTCGCCGCAGTGAATTTTATCTGCCATTTGCTATGCATCAACGATCTACACTGGATGGTACCGGTCAATGGATCGTATGGATCTCCACATATATGTAAGATCTTTTAATCCAAACATTTTTATAAAACATGAAGCTGGTTGTGTCCAGCTCGGGTGTTCGACATTGTTGGCTTAACTAGTTAAGCGAATTTTACTGAACTAAATATTACTCAAGTAATATTTACTCAAGATTTCTACCTGCGAAAATTTGAAACATTTATTTTTCAAAGTTTCTATCTAAAAATTGTTTTCTGTCTGGAGATGTTTTAGAGAAAAAATGAAAACTTTTCTAAAAATTACTGCTTACTAAATTATAAGTAAATAAAATATCGATTTTAAAACCTAACTTTAAATTTGTTTCTGCCCACAAGTGCTTTTCTTCCGAGACTCGATGGTATTGGCGACGTTCGCAATGGTCGTGACGACGTTGCTGCGAAAGCTACAGTCGACCAAAGTTGCGCCACCAGGCTGGATAGTAGCGACGGTAACGATCGTCGCGAGCAACAGAGCAGGACGATTCCTCCTACTGGACGATAATAACGTGGCCGGTGACGACAAGCAGCTCGTCAGCAACAACAACAGCGGCTCCGGCGACGTCGAGGAGAACGTCTCTGTTTTTGCGGCTAAGACTGATGCTAACGAATCTTGGAGAAAGCTCGCCATCATCATCGAATGGCTTGCGTTCATAGCCACAGCTTTCACGTACATCATGCTCATTATTTTGCTCGTGCCGTCGCCCGTAAGCTGGAAATAGAACTTTAAGGAACAGCAGCAAGAGTTACGGAGGTGTTACGTTAAGAAATCATTTCATCATTTTGTAACAATTTTTAAAAATTTGTTGAATTTTGTATATCATCTTAAAGTTATTGCAACAAACATTTTTTATTTTCACATGGTACAGAGTTCATTAATAGACAGGTCAAAAATTGTGTTGTTCTGATTAATCAGAGCTTTTTGTATTCCAAATATAGAAAAAATAAATATTCTGTAGTTTTTTATAAAGTTGGCATTGTTTCTTAACAGCATCCTCTATAACGGCTAAAAATATGTTAATATTGAAAAAAAACAAAAAAAAAATCTAAAAAAATTAACTTTTAAAAAAGTAAAAAGTTAGGCAAGTTTGATATATTTCGCAACAAAATTACAGATTGAAAAGTACTAAGATCAATCAAACAAAGTCAAGTGTATTATATTTAATCGTGATGAAGCAAGGAACAACTCTCAAGATAATTACTACGTAACTTGCCATGCCCGTTTAATTTTGTTTATTGGTGAACAACTAAAATTTCCTTTTATGTATTAGAACGTCATACAAACACCATAAGTACAATGAAACGGGCATGGCAAGTTACGTAGTAATTATCTTGAGAGTTGTTCCTTGCTTCATCGCGATTAAATATAATACACTTGACTTTGTTTGATTGATCTTAGTACTTTTAAATCTGTAATTTTGTTGCGAAATATATCAAACTTGCCTAACTTTTTACTTTTTTAAAAGTTAATTTTTGTTTAGAGATTTCAATCCCTTTTAGTAAAGTTTTGAGTATTTCATATTCGACGTCGTAGAAATAAAATATAAGCATATTTAGCACCTTTAGATCAAAGCTTTTTTGTAACATTTTTATCACTAACATGAGATCACTGATTGTTCTGATATACACCACCCTCGAATTATTTCTACGCCTAGACACCAAAAACCACGGCGCGAACTACCCAGACCTCGTTATCGGTCACCCTGTAGACCTAGGCACTGCCCTCGAATTATTTCAACACCTAGACACCAAAAACCACGAAGCGCACCACCTAGACCTCGTCATCGGCCACCCTGTACACCTAGACATCGCCCTCGAATTATTTCAACACCTAGACACCAAAAACCACGGTGCGAACTACCTAGACCTCGTCATCGGCCACCCTGTACACCTAGATGCCGTCCTCGTATGATTTATTTACCTATTGCTGAAGAAAAATTAAGCAAGTGATTTCAGCATTTTTGTTCACCTGCATACTTGTTTATTATGTTAAAGCTGGTTTATTACTGATATTTTGGTTTATAATCATAGTTTGGCATACCAGTATAAACATTTATCAAAATTAGCTGGGTACATGAATGATAAATAATTTATTTCCATAATTGAAAATTCGAGAGACCAATATAGAAGTAAATAGTGTCACGGGCGCTGCGGCGTCGTCTGCTTCTCAAACTCGCTTTCGTGGCGCTCCAGCGCCACTTGATGAACGAGAGCTAGCCTACTTCCACAAATACGAGCAATAAGATAATGCATTAATTAGATAAAATAAAAATAAATTCAGCAACGGGGCATGTATTTTACAAAAAAAAGAGAAAATAACAGCCGCGTATACAACTTAATTACAGCACACGTATATAAGAGGCGGCAATAGGTAATAGGCGTCTCGCACATCTGTGGTTTCAGATTTCAGAGGGCGTATTGTCTGTCAGCATCGTCGCTTCCGAATCCATGTTAGTCGAGCAGCTCATACGTTCGCGATTCCTCCGCGCTCCAAGTCAAGTAAAATGCTTTATCGAAACCGGCGGATCGTGACTAGATTCTTTCGGTGTCTGACTTTTAGTGCGAGCGTCATGCAGTGTTACGAACTCGCGGACCTCTGCAAAGACATTTCGAGCAAGTCCGTGGAGCACCGGATCAAAAACTTTTATGCGACTATGACGAGGATGTGCGTCCGCAAATCGGTGCGAAAGGCAACGTTACCAACGTTGGTTTGATGTTCATGCCAAGATTCATTTCATTCGTGAGGATCGTTTGTGACCATTGCGTTAAAAATGCTAGGAGATAAAAAATATTCACCTTTTTTTTCGTAATCCATATATTTACTTTTTCTACGACAGTAATCAAAATATTCGCATATAAAAGCATATTTAATCGTATGTAAGAATGTAAAGTCAAAAAAATTAAAAACGTTTAATCGATTGCAAGTCGTATTGAGTTGAGTTTACTATTCTCTACGAGTACAGATACGAAAGAAGTAGGGGGATGCAGAATAACGCACAAAACCAACTCTATCATTTAAACCGTAGTCAAAATAACAATATTAAAAAAAATTTAGACTAGGAAAGTGCGGGGACATATATGAAGAATTGATTTTGTTGAATAAGTGAAAAAATCAAGATTTTATTCGACATTCATTAGTGTAAATAATCAAAATTTACTTTTTTGTATTTCGTATTGCATCGTATAAAGAAGGAAATTTTGTCTATTACTTGCTCGACTAATCTTCTCTCCGTAGAGTAATTACTACACTGAGAAAAATGATATAATGAAAACTAAAATAACTTGAGTAAAAATTGCTATAATCTTAAGTAATAGCGGGACATACTTGCACTGTTATAAAAATTACTATATTATATAGTAAATTTATACTGAGATGAAATTTTAAAAAATTTAATTTTTTTCTTGGTTAATCCATTTTACACGCTTATCGGATATTATCATTTTATTATTATTGTTATTTTTTTAAATATTATCCCTATATGAAAAAGTCATGACCGGATGAAGTGAAGCCAAGAATGCGTCAATATGATTGGCTCATGTAGTGCGCATGCGTCAAAAGTATCGTTAGAATTTTTTAATTTGTTTTTGATTTCTAAAATTGATTCTAATATTAAAAATGTAATATAATACTATAATACATATCAAATTATAATTTGTGTATTTATAATATTTAGAGACATTCTACTCTCGAGACATAACCTTAAAATGTTAAAAGGAAGTTGGCGACGAAACCGCGGCAACTTTGAAATTTATATGAGCGCGAAATGAATCATATATTGTAAAGTTTGATATATTTCCGTGATAGAAAACAAATATTAAAAATATCAATCAAGTATTTATATTCCATTTAATAAGTTAATGAAATTATAGTCTACTACAGTGCGCGCAGCGCACTGCGCCAAGTCTAGTATAGTAAAAGAAGGAAATGAAAGATAGAAATTTTTTTGCGGCGACGGGAATCGTACCTGGACCTCTGGTATGGGAGTCGAGCGCGCTGACGACTTACCTAAACAGAACTGTTATGTACCGAATTTCAGATCAGATATATTATTCACGTTTACTTGTAAGTTAACATTAATAATTTAACGGAAATCAATAATAATACCAGCGAATATTATATTATGACTTGATAATATCAGATAAACGAAAAATAATAGATTTTGAATTTTAATTACTGCATAAACTAACTTTCATAAAGACACATAACCTCAAATTCTGACAACCGGAGGAATTCTCAAAATGATTTTTACTAAATAATGTAGCAATTTTTAATGTACGTATAACAATGTTTATGACCGAGAATGTTAAAAAAAATAAACTTATAAGAAAATGTCTCATAGAGCGAGTATGTCCCGACATTACTCAAGATTATAGTAATTTTTATTCAAGTTATTTTAATCTTTATTGTATCGTTTTTCCCAGTGTATGCAAACTTTGGAAATTGGAACATTTAGTAACAAAATTGCATTAACATTGACTGGTTATAAAGAAAATATTGAATTATAAGTGCATAAAATTACTGTTGTTCAGTTGTAGGACGACACAACTAATGTTTTCAAGATGCACTCCTGAACAGTTGTGGTATGAACATCGTTTACAACTTTACACAATATGTAGAAAATAAAACAAAAGTAGTATATGATATATATATATATATATATATATATATATATTTATGAAAGTAGTAGTATGGAAAATTCCACGGGAAAAATAGAGATTTCTGACTAAAAAAACGAAAGAAAAAATGTTGGGGCACGTGCCCAGACCGCACTTATTTTAAAACAGTGTCCGAGAAAACAGTGTAATAGACATGTGTCTTTCTTTCGCATAGCTATAATTGTTAAACTAAGCTCTAAGAGACATGGCCCTCCCTTTTTTACCTGACACCCTATTTACCGACCTATATATTTATAAATAGCGCGGGTGTATGTTCTATTAGTTGATATAAAATAGTACATTATACAACAAGGGACGAAAGTAGCAGTTTTCCCGCTGGTGGGCTTACTGTCTAAGCGAGTGGATTTTTCGCGAGGGTGCGATTACTATAATTATCCTAGGCTAAATATACTTTTGTTCTGTGTTGCATATTATATTTTATTGCACTTTCGCCCGAAAGGCTACTATTTAAGGGGACACCTTTAAATCATGAAAAAATGAATTAAGAGTAAAATCGACAAAATTAAAGTAAATTATTTGGAATTTTTTTTAGTAATATTTTGTATAAAAACCTTTAAACTTACCGTGCTAAAACCTTAATCATCCCTGCTGGCCCATTGTGGCACTCGGTGCAATGTTTTGTCAATTTTTTCACTGTCTGTAGGATTCCAAGTGTACAAATGGTTCTTTTAGGCTCAAATTCCATGAGGATACTTTGTAGTTTTGGTATGAATGCAGGGATTTTAATTTGAATGTTTAGAAAATGGTTTATACCCAAAAAGGTGACATGATGAGCGAAAAAAGAAAAAATTCAGTATTTTCATCGCCAAACCATTTCTAATAGAGGTGTGCGAGATAAACGTCGAGTTTTACATTTGGTTACGACATTATGATGCAAATAATTAAACCAAAGATATAATAATATATTATAAGTATTTAGATTTTAAGTTAATATACTGTTTGAACAGATTCAATAGATTACAAAAGCAAGAAAATGTTGATAGGCTGAAAAATCAGTCCAAATAATCAATCGAGTTATTTTTTAGGCAAAAGCTCGAAAAATAAACTCGAAAAAGTACTCGAAGCTTTAAGTAACATATCATTGTTACGAAACAAGGAAAAACCATAGTATTCATTAGATATGTGTAAAAACTCGACAATCGTAAGGCCAGTTGCCTCGTGCACAGAGAGAAGTAGGTCTCTGGGCCGATATGAGATCGAAAGAATACAGGATTCTTGTCGATGTGCTTACTTTTGCGGAATTGTGTGTCGTGGGTCGTGGGGAGAGAAATGCGTTGCTATGAAGAAATAACATCTTCTTTGTTTTTGAAGACGTGAAAAGGGAAGCCCTTGACACGAGTTACTTGTACAAGAGCTTGCACAAGGAGCAAACCATAAAAAAACCTAAAAAATAAAGTTAACTAAAAATATTTGACTTCCTTTACAAATTGCTATCTAAAACTAAAGATTATTACACGATATATTTTGGCAGGAAGTAACGACGGATTTGAGCCCAAACTTGGAATGGGATATTTTGTATATTAATCACTACATTATCACTGACAGCTTTAAAATAAATGAGGATTTCAAGATGCGAATATATAGCATCTTCGTCGTTAGAGGAAGGCGCGCGGAAAATATACACATGGTATTCAACACAATAAAATATAAGAATTTCATCATTAAGTTGAATTTTGCAGTCTTAATGGCATTGACGCTGTGCACGCTACGGATGCATTTTCATTCGCACGAACGAATGGTAGTATCCAGCATAAGCTTTATTTGCCATCTGATATACATACAGCGTGTCCATTGGAACATTCCTCACAACGGCAATATTGCGCCAAATCTTTGTAAGTCAAATTACGAGATCACTTGATATTTTAACAATAAAGACTGCTTACCATAGCTTTTCTAAAAAAGGATGTATTTAATCTTTCTGTACATCGTCAGAACCACGTTTAGATCCACCTAAGCAAAGCGTATTAAGTTAAAAATGAGCTAAATTTTTTAATCAACTTTTTTCTATGCTGATACAAAATAATTTATACAAAAATTTTTATCTTTATTTCAATGTAGAATTTACACTGTAGAATTCATGGGCCTAGAAAAAAACTTTCATCAATAATTAAAGAAATTACTAAAACCTTTTTTGCACAATTCAAAATTAGTTTTATTAAATACAAAAAAAAATGTAACTATCCACTACAGTACGGTACTACTAGAGTTCCTTCCTGATAATGGCCTTCGTTATGATCCTGATGGTGCTGCTGCGCGAGCTTCACGCTCTCAAGTCTCCAACACCCCAGTGGCTATCCTCCAAGATGTCCTTGATTCAGCAGAGCAAAGTCGGACAACTGCTGCTCCTGAGTATCCTTGATCCCAAGGCTTCGGCCTTTCTTGAGGTTTCGTCCGATAACAACGACAACATCGTTGACGGTGGCACCGACGACGAACCCAAACCTGAGGTTAACATGCACAGCACTTGGAACTGCGTTGCTCTGATTGTCGGATGGTTCGCCTTCATTCTTATATTTTTCGCATAGCTCGTGATATATTCTACTATCTGGACACTATTCCGAAAGCTTAAACAAAAAATTCAACGAACATCTTGAATTTGCATTTTTCTTGAATTTGTATATCCTGAATCATAAGGATTTTAAAACACTATCAAATGATGTAATAAAAAAAATACAATATAGAAGAGAATCCTCAGTATAGTTACCAACAAATATTCTGAACGATTTTGAAACGTTTCTGATCATCTTATTTGGATAAAAAAATCATCTCGAGTAAACGTAGCTCCAATGTGGTTAGCTATGCTTCTATTTTGGCTGTATTTGGGCCTTTAAGACTGAGTTTGGAGTTCGTATGAGCCGAATGTGCGAGTACTGCAAACTCAAGAGGTCAAAAAAGCCCTAGTTAGCCCTCAGTGAACACTGCACATTACTATAATTTTTTCATGATACGTGCACGAAAAAGGCCACTTTCCATGCATGTAAAATGGATGGAAAATCGAGTTTTTCTTAGCAGCGGGAAAAACTACTGCCTTGGGAGAGAAAAATGTTATCCTCCCAAGGCAGTAGTTTTTTCCTCACTCTGCAGCCTATCCGATAAATGTGCGTCTAAATAAGTATTTTCAAAGATTTCAAGATTTACAAAATTTTCAAAAATATCGAACTTCTCAGGATTTTGGAAATTTTTTATTTTTTTTCGCCTGATTCTTGAGGTTTACTTATCGGGCATTGTCAGTAAGCTTGCACGTTTTCTCGTTAATCTAGCCTACATAGGCTTGAAAAAAACGAAAAAACACGCAGAACCAGGTAGGTCTGTGCCACCGCCAGTATCTGCTAAGGGACGAAGCATTGGCCCGAACCAAAGGCTGTGAATCGCGTGTTTCTTGGAGTTCACTTATCGGGCGTGCTCGGTACGTTCGCACGTTTTCTTGCTAATCTAAACTACCTGACCTTAAAGAGCTTGGAATAACACGCAAAACCTGGAAGGTATGTACTATCGGCAGTTACTGATAAGGGACGAACTATCGGCCCGAACCGAAGGCTGTAAATCGCGTGTTTCTTGGGGTTCACTTATCAAGCGTTCTCGGTACGTTTGCACGTTTTCACGTTAATCTAGCCTACATAGGCATAGATAAGGCAGAAAAACACGTAAAACCAGGAAGGTCTGTACCACTGCCAGTTCCTGCTAAGGGGCGATGCATCGGCCCGAACCAAAGACTCTAACTCGCGTGTTTTTTGGGGTTCACCGAGCGCAGCGAGTGCGCTTAACGCCGTGCCATGACGACTTATTCCACGTGTATAATACTATATTTTATAGCACTGACTATTATCACGGTGCAAAAAAGGGCTACTTATTCCACGGATAAGCGTGACATAAGTGAGAATTTATTCCACGCAGTGCTATACAATATATTATAGAGCGGAAAATTCTTTAAATTTTCAAAATGACATAAAAAGTTGAAATTTGCAGAATAATAGTATACATGTGTACCAGGGGCGTAAAGTGGGCTTTTTTAGACCGAGTGTGAAGACGCAGTACAAGCCGCAGATGAGTACTGTAATATCCACTCAAGGTCAAAAAGCCCGTTTGCATGGTGCACACCATATTTTTTGTAACGCATGTACTGATTTCTGCGTCTTTTGTGTCTATAACCGAAACTAAGATGACTTTTTTGACTAGGCACCTTAAAGTATTTAGTTCTATATATGATAGATATACCTATGTATATTTATATATATCTTCCTATATTATATGATCGTAAGCATATGCCCCCTCCTCGCCCGTCCCCTCCCCATTGACTCCGTCCTGCTTTTACGTGGAATTCGTTCTAGAAACACGTTATTGTACGCCCCATAGCCCCCTACCCATCTCCTGATCAGACCCCCTCCCCTCCCTTCACACTGCCTCCTCCCCATTGCCCTCTCCTCACTGCCTTCTTCCCATGGGCCTCTCCTCATTGCACACGCAGATACACACATGCACACACATCTGTGCATTATACTGGATGCGAAAAAGTTCTGAATCCTGATGGTTAAGGGTTACTAGTGTTTATTTGTAATTATTATTAAGTGAATTAGTTAACACTTTATTCAAAATTGCAAAAGACCAACATTTTAAAAAAATGACATCTCCGTTATGTATACGTTATACATACATTTTACATCGCTAGCAAATAATCACATGAATCAACAATCACACAGGAATCAAACTAACAGGGTACAAAATAATCTCGAAAATGGAAGGAATAATCGGGGAGGACGTCGCTAAAATGCAAACATAATAAAATTAATAATGACAAAGGTGATTGATCATATCATAATATCAATACGAATGTTTAACACAATTTCAATAGCATTTATTAAATGTCTTTAATTTAATTTTACATATACATATATAGTCAAAACTGAAGGAGATAATGTTAAGTTAATAATAGCTTGCTGTGAATATTACATAAAATGAGAATCTCCAGGGTTTGAAGATCGAGAAACACGATATGAAATCACAAATAATTTGGTAAGTTAAAAAAATAATTTTGAGGTTATTGTGTCTGCTACACACACTCACACGCACGCGCCACACACACACATACTAACACAAATAATTTGTTCTAACTGAAAATAACTAATACTTATGTTTTTTAATAAGAAACTACTTAATTATATTATTACATTTATAGATATACTTAGGAAAAGGTATCAATGTTTGAAGCGTAGGCTTTGCTTACCCTGGTAGGAAATTAACCATTTTGGCTGGATAACGTGCCAATCAAATGGAGGCATTTTTCTCCAAAATGAATATTTGAATTTTGTATAAATGGTCCAACTCTATGGTAATTAGTTAAAGCATCTACATAATAACATGTTTGCGGGGAAAATTGTTTATATATACCCGATAATAAAAAAATAACCATGGCACGTCGTTTTTAATTACGAATTTGGCTAATGGTTCGCCAACTGATGCTGAGTGTTTATACCAGGGTACATGAGTAAACAAACAACCAATGAATTTGCAAGATGACTTCCACTCGAGATTTGGGGACATCATGTTTCAATGAACAGAGCTTTGCAGGTCAAACGTATCCGTAACACAGTTCTTCTAGGAAGATCTTCGACTAAGCGAATGCAACGCGGGGCCTTCCAGCACCGAGCACCCAACTCCTTGTGCCTCAAACGAGGCGAAATTCATTTTTGTCAGATGATTCGCCGTAGTCGTCACCATTTGGAAGTACGTGGGGAAGAGGAAAAAATGATGACACTATATTTTTCAGGCACACAATTCTGTTCATTTTCTACAATTTCGTCTCTTTCCTTTTCAATGCGTTCAATTTGCACACTTTCAACACTTATTTCCATTTTCTGCATAATGAACACCATCACTATCACAAATATTACTGCTCTTGCTGTTTTGCATTGCACAAAACATTTTCTGTAAAGATCTGTTTATCGTCCTTTTATCTCTTTTATCATTAGTCACTTTTTTTCGTTCGTTGTTTCTGTTGGAGACTCTATATCTGGTAGATTTACAGACGGTACTGCATCTTTTTTTTAAGCGTCTAACTTTGGCAGGTATGTCTGTAATTAAATATTTATATTAATGTTCTGGTTTATTTGAATAATTGATAGTTTTAATACAGTTTAATTAATGAATATTGCATTTCCTGGTACTACATAGTCTTCTTTTCTAAAGTGTGATGAACAAACTGTTGCAGTATTAAGGTTATATATTTTCATTTTCAAAAATTTCTCCCACGCATATCTTCTGTCAACTACTTATTTTTCATTAAATTTGTTAGTGATTGTAGTTTGATTTTTACCTGCATGAGGAAATGGATGAAAGCGAACAGTAGAATGTGTTCTGGAAAGACTTTTGCATCCATAAACACAACAGCTCATATAGCTATTGTTTTTATTGGAAGAAAATCTCATACCCATTTTAGCATTCAAGCTTTACTAAAACAGAAATAATAAATTACTTATTTCTACAATTTTGTTTACATATAGTACTATAATACTTATACTAACAATTCCAGGTGACGAAAGAGGCAATCAGCTGTTGCTTCCTATCCTAAATTTACTAGTTGATCAATGATTACTTCACCTAAGATTTTTAACTCTCTGTCAAAATTACGATTAAGTTGGAAAAATAAGAAAATGGCGGCGATTTACGCATCAAAATCACTAAATCAAAAAATTATACAAATTTATCAAAAAAGTCACAATTAAATGTATCTTCGTAGATTAGTACTTTGCACTCAACAAAGACGCATTTGAATTTGCGTCGAAGACTAATTCATTTCAGTTTCGCCGTATATATATTTTGATATATTTTGAATATATTTTGAACTCTTGCGTCGAAGACTATAAACTATATTTGCAGTCCCGCTGTGAAGACTAGTACATTTCTCACTTCGTATACGTTTGGTTCTCTGACAACGAAATTATTCCAAATTTTCCAAAATTCCACACCATCTATTTATAAGTATTCATTCCTATCGGCTGTCCCCGAGACAGCCACATTTTTGCTTGCCTAGAGGAAGCTTTGTAATGGTAAAATTTTGAGTTTCGTCAAAACTTCTAGAAAATACTTTTCGGTGTGTTAGAAGTTCAAATGAAGTGTTTTTATAAAATGTCCGTATAGATGTATGTGTGTGTGTGTGTGTACCGTTATAATTCTGAAACTACTCCATCAATATCAATAAAATTTGACATGCATATATATTTTTGGATTCTGAATTAGGGAAGAACAGGCTTTTTTATTTTCTCAACTATTTATTTTTATGGCCATTTTTTGATTTTTGAAAAACACTCCCTGGGTTGGAAACTATAAAATGGCTATGAGAAATAGCCTCGTCATAACTTGTAATGAAACGCTTTTTCTCCCATTTCTTGAGCATTTGTTGGCATAAACATAACCTTAAATTTCCGTATTGATATTAGTCCTTGTGCCGTATACTAATTTCAAAGAGGCTTGCGGATTTTAATCGATTTCCAAACGGTTTACAATTAACAGATAAAGATATTCGTCATTTTCTTATTTTTTCACTTTTTTGACCCGATTTAGTTTGCGTAGTACTTTCATAGCCATTTACTATCTATCACCTGTGCTTTGCTTTAGACAGTGAAATCTGTTTTTACAAGTTTGGAAATTCCTTGTAATACGGTATGACTCCAATAAATGCGTAAAAATGTCCGAAAAAGCGTTTCATCGCTGGTCGAAAAATGGACCTATTTTTCGCCCATCTCTAGTAATACGTGGTATGTTGCAGCTTTAAACTGATATCGATTTCTACCAGGGCTATTTTACGTTTTTTTCAATCATGCCATTGTTATAAACAATTTAGCTATAATGCATTTGAAAGAGAATAAAATTACCTACTTTTTCTTGTTTGGTCCTCGGGATCGACTGCTTTGTTCGGCAGATAAAATGAAAAAGGTGATTTTTTTTAACTTCATATCTCTGAAACTAAACATCATAACCTCGCCAACAAACTATATCCCATTAAAATTTCAAGTGATTTGACTACTTATTTTTTCAGTAATACATCGAAAACTAAAAAAAATGAGTTTTTTGTGCCTAGATTACGGACGCAAAAAGGCCTTATTGCACTTGAGATTCCGGGAAAAAGTAGATATTTTGTGTTTTGGCTAAGTTCATTGCACAGCTTTCAAACCCCTATAGTTCGTAAAATATCAAGGTTTCAATTTTTTTTTTTGAAAATTGTTTGATTCCTTATATTTCTAAAACAATGTAGTCAAATGCTTTAAAATTTTAATTGGTGATTCACCATAAAAAAGCTATCTGTTACTGAAATTTTAAACGATTTCGTCGAGCGGTTTTCAACTAAAGATCTAAAATGTAAAAATCGCTTTCTCGAAAATTGCGCGAGCGCCCTATCTAATGAATAGCCTGTTGTTTTGATGGTTAGGTTGGTTAGGAACACATGTAAACATGCGTGAATTTCTGTGAGAAAAAATTGAGTGTTCGTATTTTCTATAATAAAAAACAGAGTGGTCTGCAAACTTCTGGACAATAAACCATCCAAAACTTATATTAAATTCTGTATCAAAAACCGCCTTATACATTAGCAAGCAGATATATAAATATATTAAAACAATATTTTATTTATTGGGCCTATAAATTTAGTTGGAGGAAGCTACGTGCCAATGAATTGGCAGCGGTTTTTTATATTGTTACGAGTGAAGAGTGCAACGAAAAAGTGACGGACCCCGGGCTTCAACCGAGATCCTCTGGCTTGCAAGGCAGACGTTCTGTCGTCGCGTCACGGCCGCCACCGCATTACACTCTTCTACTTGTCTTCTTATAGTAACTAGCAAGACCAATGCGCGCTCCGCGCGCTCTGCTTTATATTAAGCATTTATATAGGTTAGAAACAAACTATCACGCGCGTCCCGCCATCTATCTCGTAATCTTATTGGCCAATCGACGACCAATCAGAGAACGAATAGAATGATGATTCCTCTCTTTTTTAGAGTAGGATTAGAAACCCATGACGTGTGTACACACGTGACAATATTTTTATTAAAAATTACCTCAGAATCGGTGTACTTTTTTATCTGTCCGCGAGGTGGACACGGCGCTGGCAAAGCATTATACATCGACAACTTGCAACCAAATTGGATCCAGAAAAGTACTTATAGAAGAGAACTGCTGAGACCGGCAGAAGTAAACAAATGCGTCCGCCAATTCCGGCAGTAGCATTTTTTGCACCAATTCGATGTCCACGATTATAGCTGTGAGGCAAGACGCCTTTGATGAAAGCAATTAACAATTGCTCACAATTTCAAATAAAAGCTAGAGCCTCTTTGTACAATAATGCATTGTCATGATTGATGACGATCAATTTCAAACATGACAATAATCCGTACGTTTTTTCAGAAGCACCTCCAATCGTCCGTTTCATCCGTTTTCGCCGTTTTATTTGTATAGTATCTAAAAGCCCTCAATATTTAAAAATTGATAAAAATAAGTGGCCTTATAGATGCCACTATCCGGATGGTAGCACGGAAAGTGGGGGCTAATGCTTGGGAAATTTTGTTATTTAATTATTTGTCGTTTATTAAAATTATTAGAAATTATTAATGATAGGTGAGAGAAAATTTGAGAGCCGCGGCGACTTTATTGCCGATATAGCGGAGATCTTCAATCTGAAGGGCTACCCTATGGGCACCCTGAAAGAGGAAAATGCTGCTGAAGTGCGTGAAGCATTCTATATAGCAGCTAACTTCTTCAGGGTGACCCGGCAGCGGTTTCCGCGGAAGACAGCACGCTTGGGGAAAACCCAGCAAGCGTGGCGGCATTTAGTGGACTGCCACGTTTGTGAAATGGGTCCTTGGGCGTTCTCAACTTACGTTCTGATCCTACAGGAGGCTCAGGCTTTCTACGATCAGGCCTTAGAATCCTTCACGAGCCAGGGTGCCCCTAGGGGCGAAAACGACCATTTTCGCTCCTCTCGATCTATTTTTTTCCATCTCCTTACTAAAGATTTAAATCGTTAAAAACTTTTGAAACAATTTCCAAAATTTTCCAAAATGTCCAATATATATATATATATATATATATATATATATATACAGGGTGTTTCATTTTAATCCGACCACGACAAAAAACCATGGAAAAACTAATTTTAACGAAAAATTACCTTAACAAAAGTTGAAGGGGGTAAAGGGGGCCATCGGATGACACCAACACCTTTGACCTTGAACTCGATTTTCAAGGTCATTGTATTTTTTTAACGGGAACCCCTATTTTTTACCTTGGAATACGGAGCAGTGGAAAAATTACGTCGGAAATGATATTTCAAGTTTGCCTTAGTGACCTTGAGAAGGTCAATTCAAGGTCAAATAAGACGTATCAGCCTAAGATTGTTTTCCTTTCAATTTTTTTGTAGAATTATCATTTGTTATTGTAATAAACAGTAAGAGAATAATTGACTTAAAATGTGATTATGCTTTGCTGACTTCAAAGCCATTTTGTAAGGTCAAAAGTGCAAAAATGCAATATCAAATGTTATGTGGAGTCCATATTTGTATCCTAACTTTAGTGTTGCCCAGGAACAACGACGTGGACGTAATAGGATTGTGTTCCCTTTGGGGTGCTTGATTAGAGTGAGTCTCCTTGCCTCTCACTTTTATTATGTACAGATTTGAATGTAGGTGCCCAAAGACACCACCATTTTTTTGGATTCTATTCAGTTCTTGGGATGTTTTCGTAAGCGAATTTTTATCCTATCTTTAGCGTTACTCAGGAACGACGTGGACACCATTGGCTACTAATTTTCCTCGTCGAATTTTGCCTGAATTTATTGTTGAAATAAATAATTTATTTTGTAAAGATGATTTTTCATGTTGAATTTTCCCGCGACTCATTGTTGAAATAGACAATTTTTCTAATAAGAGATCTCTTTTCATATGAATTTATCCTCTACTCATTGTTACTTACACTTAGTATTCAATAGTTTACTAGTTATTGAATAGTTATTGATTAGCCAAACTAATCAAATATCATTTGTTTAACATTTTCTCTTTTTCATTCATTGACCTTTATTTTTTCTATTAAAATTTATTACTCATCGAAAGCTATCTAATTTGTTCAGTTTGGTAAAAACAAAATTTTTTATTGAACTTGTTGTAAATTTTTAACAATGGCTGATTATCCAGCCGCTGAAAGGGTTGATATTTTATTGATTCTTGGTGAATCTAGACGTAATTATCGACAAGCTGCAGCCTTGTATCGAATTCGATATCCTGATAGAAGACATCCAAGTCATACAACCATTCGTGAGCTTTACCGTAGAGCTCAACAAGGGCAACTAGCACGGGTTAGAGAACGTCGTAATTACAACGAAGATGATCTTCATGTAATGGTTGTTTTAGCAATGGTTCATTTGAATCCCCACGTTAGTACCCGTGAAATTCAAAGGCAAAGTGGTATACCTATGGCTACTGTTTGGAGAATACTGAGAAGTCAACGTTATCATCCATATCATATTACTTTGACTCAGGATCTCACACCTGCTGATATGAGGTTAAGGCTACAGTTTTGCCAATGGGCACGACAAACGATTGTTAATGATCGTCACTTTTTTCAATACGTAATGTTTTCTGATGAAGCAAAATTCAAAAGCAATGGAGAGCTTAACCGACACAACTGTCATTATTGGTCGAATGTTAATCCGCATTGGTACAGGCAGATAGATAACCAAAATCGTTGGAGTCTTGATGTTTGGTGTGGAATTGTTAACGGATACCTTGTAGGCCCATACTTTTTCGATGAAAATGTAAATGGCCATAATTTTTTACAGTTCCTGAGAGAACGTCTTCCAGTACTTCTTGAAGAAGTAGATTTATACACAAGAGCAAGAATGTGGATTTAATTAGATGGAGCTCCTGCGCACTATGCTCGAATAGTTAGACAATATCTTAATCAAAATTACCGTGACCGGTGGATTGGACGCACTGGACGTGGAGATTTGGGTGTTCGATGGCCACCGAGATCTCCAGATATGACATCACCCGATTTCTATTTGTGGGGGTATGTGAAAGATGTTGTTTATGAACATGAAACTACAACAAGGGAATATATGATCCACAGAATTCAAACCGCTTGTGAAAACATCCCAAGAGTTGTATTACTCAGAACAGTAGAACATTTTCAGCAGCAAATTGAATTGTGTATCCAACAAAATGGTGGTGTCTTTGAGCACCTGCGTTGAATTTTGAGCAAAAGTGAGAGGCAAGGGGACTCACTCTAATTAAGCACCCCGAAAAGTGCGAGGCAAGGGGACTCACTCTAATCAAGCACCCCGAAAAGTGAGAGGCAAGGGAACTCACTCTAATCAAGCACCCCAAAGGGAACACAATCCTATTACGTCCACGTCGTTGTTCCTGGGTAACGCTAAAGTTAGGATATAAATATGGACTTCACATAACATTTGATATTGCATTTTTGCACTTTTGACCTTACAAAATGGCTTTAAAGTCAGCAAAGCATAATCACATTTTAAGTCAATTATTCTCTTAATGTTTATTACAATAACAAAATGATAATTCTACGAAAAAATTGAAAGGAAAACAATCTTAGGCTGATACTTCTTATTTAACCTTGAATTGACCTTCTCAAGTCACTAAGGCAAACTTGAAATATCATTTCCGACGTAATTTTTTCCGCTGCTCCGTATTCCGAGGTCAAAAATAGGGGTGTTTGTGTCATCCGATGGCCTCCTTTACCCCCTTCAACTTTTGTTAAGGTCATTTTTCGTTAAAATTAGTTTTTCCATGGTTTTCTGTCGTGGTCGGATTAAAATGAAACACCCTGTATATATATATATATATATATATATATATATATATATATATATATATATCGTATAAAATGTATCAGAAAAAAAAGAATTTTTTAATTTCGATGATACGATCGTCGAAATATATAACTATAAATAGCTAACTTATTATACTTTTTTATTATTGCAGTAATAATAAATGTAAATTCTGACAACTTTAATTTAAAAAATTCAAAGCTAACATTTATTAGAAAATAAAATGTTCGAATTGAGTGAATGCAAGGGTAGATTGGGTTCGACAGGAGTCAGGAGTTTCCGGGTTAAAAATATAGTCGCGGTTTTGTTCTATCTTACTTTATTCAAATATAAACAGTTCTAAAATAACGCTCGCTCGCAGCTATCTAAAGTCTTGTAATGATTTCGGCTTCTCGTGAACGACGAACAACAACGTAAGAATTCTAAGTCCTGTTGACTGTAAAAGAATCTAAGTCTCGATTGTAGCAAAATGCTTCAAATCCCGATTGACTGAAAATATCAGAGTCCCGATAGTAGTTCGACGGAAAAAGTTAAAGTCTCGAGATGCTATACCGGACCGGGCTCGGGCAGAGCTTGCGTGGCGACGATTTTTGAGGCGGAATAAGAACGTGCGGACCTGTTGCTGGGATCTTTTATGCTCTTCTAGCAGAGGTGATCTCTAATTTTTCGTCTCTTTGGCGGGGTGTGTGTTTGGAGAATTAGGAGGCCTAGATGCAGCTTCTTGCCTTATTTGGAGCGTTTAATGCATGTGACGTTGCAGGGAGGGCCAATCAGAAAACCAGAGTAAAAATCCTCTCTTCTAGTACATCGAGTCCCCTTGTGCTCCTCTGCTGTAAAACTCGCCTCTGATTTACCTTCCTTATCTGCAGGCTCATAGAAGCTTCTTCTATGCATTTTGAACCGACTCGCGCGGTGTCCTCTTTGGCGGCTCCTCGAGCTTCCAGAGCGCGTGACTTATGTGTCACTTGCCGATAGCACTGCGCTCTCTATGGGTTTCCCCTTCATTGCACGTGCATCGCTTTCGGGTATACGCGGTCCATGATGTACAGTAGGCTTCTTATTTTTCTCTCTACTTGTGCTGTGCTGTATTCGTTATATTTTGTAGCGGCTCGGTTTTAGTATCGGTGTGTTCTGCTTAGTCTCCTGCCGTAAAGTCGTAAGATGTGCGTGTATATCGCTGTGTCTTTACATTATTATATTTTTGTTCTTATTTATCATTATTGTCTTACGTGAGTCTACTATTATTATTGATTTCTTAACTGATTTTACTTGTCAACATTCGAATTTAAGTTTGTTTTTATTCTTACTTCGCCTTACGTTATCGTTCCTTGTTCTTATCTATTTCATTAATTATTTAATGTGTCAATTGCTATCGGTTTCGTATTTAGGGTCTGTTTAATGATAATTTGATAGTATCCCGATGCCAAGTATAGTGTTATACTTTGTACTATCGAGAGCGCATCTTAATATACACTGCATTCTAGTGGGAAGGGTATCGATTGATTTGCTTATAATAACTAACCTTACTTGTTTTTAATATATTAAAATGCGAAAGAAAGTGAGAATTTCACAGTGTGCACCGTATCCAGTAGTATAGTATAATAGTAGTAGGTCGATCGGCTTGCGACGCGCCGTCGCCCGATTGTCGACGCCGGTTCTCGTGTGCTGATATAATGTACTATATACGCGTGTGTATATTATAGTCAGTCGGGGGAGAACTGAGACACGTCGATTTTTTGTGTGAGTTTTCTGGAGAACTCCCGAATTTAGCACGGCCTCCACGAGATATCCTTCAAGCCCTGGTAGCGACGCTTCAAACTGGCGCCGTCGGCCCAGGGTGCGTTGAGATACTCGTCGTCATCGTCTTGCTCAAGCTTCTGCAATAAAGAAATAAACATTAAGCTAGTGTAAAGTTGTAGGTATGAAGGATTAGCTTAGGATCGACGCCGACCGATTGCCGTAGGGTCGGGAAAAGCCAAAAGGGGAGGAGTAGGTGGGTAGTATTGCCGCAGGTATGTATGCCTAGACATGCCGCGACTTACCGGCGCGGCCAAACTTTTGGACCAATGCTCTGTGTGCAGGCACTTTAGCAATTGTCCCCCTCTCTACACCTATACCCTACCATGCGCAATGTGCATCTGGTATACCAGAGAAGACTGCACCCTATAAAAACCCATCGCCGGGACAGGACAGATATCAGTTTTGATTCAGACCTCGACTCGAAAGCAACGTCTTTGCACAGTACTCTCAAAGTTTGTATCTCCTACAGTGAAAAGAGCAAGTTACATGGATTCAAGCGCAGCCTTCGATCTGGACCAACCAGGCATTTGAACAAGACAAATTGCTTCAGTCACCGACTCGAAAAACAACATCTTCGCACAGTACACCCAAAGCTTGTGCCATAGTGAAAAGGGCAAGTTATTTTGACGCAAGTGCAGCCTTTACTCTGAACTAACAATACATTGTTTCAAGAATAATGGAGAACAACAAGCGCATGGCTCGACGACCCATTCCTGTGGTAAGACAACCTAAATGGGAACTTGTTTGGATGCCACTGCGCACAGATAATACACTCCTCTGGATCAAATTAGTAGAGATGCAGTTCGTATCGTTAAATATTACTAACGACGATTCTAAATTTAATTATGTCATAGTAATGCTCGGCACTAAGCACATAGATGTAGGTATGGATATTTTACTCAACCTACCAGAATATAACAATTATGAGATGTTAAAGGCATCAATTCTTAAAAAATACACTGGTACGACGTCGGACATTTTACTCAAGAAGGATAAACCAAGGTATCATCAGCGTCCGTCAGATTATTATACTTGCTTGCAAACCCTCAGCGGCCATCCAGAGCAAGATCTCGACGTGTCAATTGCCGAGAAAAGTGCAAGATCTCCTAGAAGAATATGAATCGAACAAGCAATTAATTAGTATAGCCAACATGATTAACTCTATGATTAAGGGTAAGGAAAAAAGTTACAAGATGAATAGCAACTTTGTGAGATGGAGAGAACGGAAATCTCTCCGACTATCGCGCAATAAAAGCAGGGATTTGCTATTCCAGGATGGCACCAGTACGCCGTTCATTAAAAGACGATCGCATTACTATCCATAAGTCAAGGCCTAGGACGAGGACCAGAATATGCAGATTAAGCGTATCTGCATGCGTCTATGACGGAATTTGACGTGTACGCGGGTTTTCGCGTCTCCGACTGCGCTGATATTTTTCAGTGAAATTTGACAGCCAAGAGTGCGCGCTACGTGTTTACATTGTAGAATTAATCAACTTGACGACGATGCGACTATGTTTGTATCTTATGATTTTAGCAATAAGCGTGTGTTTAGATTTTTAAAAACTGTACAAAATGTGACGACGATATATTATATTGAATATTGTAGTAAATAAGCTTACAAGTGCGATCAATTATACTAGCTTACTTAGGATTATTGATTTAATTAATAAAATACTTTTAAATTTAACAACAATATTGCGTATCACCTTCACCTTATTTTACATCTTAAACCTTAAGATTTACGGGAATATCACGAGTACATCTGTCCTTCTCCTCTGCCACCTCCTCCAAAGCCACCTTGAGGAGCTCGATTCTCGTTCTGACAAGATGAGAGCTAATGCCGAAAGGATAATGGGCTGGGCTGCACAAAATCACCTTAAACTTAATGTCCTGAAAACTAAGGCAATTGTCCTGGGCTCCCCCTACTACATTAATGCTTTACCAACTGTTGCTAACACCTACATCAACATAGGGGGAGCCCGGGTCGACTATGAATCATCCGTGCGCAATCTGGGGTTGGTGCTTGACTCCAAACTAACGTGGAAAGAGCACGTTACACAACTATGCAAACGTGCTCACTCATTAATGTATAGGCTTTACTTTTTCAGGAAAAGTACCAATCTCAGGTTGCGTAAACATCTCATGCAAGCACTCCTATTTCCAATCATCAGTTAGTTGTTAAATCCCGGCTAAAACAGAAATCAAATATGCGTCTTGTTAAAAATACTTCGCCTTTACAAGTAGAATTGTTTAAACTAACGCGGTTAACAATTTACAAGAATATATACGCGATTTCGTTACAAGAATGATTCGGTATTCGCGGCTGTGGTGTATCGGTTCGGTGGCGGTATGACGGGTTGGTGGTGGATTTTAAGGTTAGGAATTCATTCGGTCGGTGGAGTCGTGTGCGCACGCCTTCACAAACCTTTGTCGCTCGTCTCGTTCTTCTCTTTATCCTGTGTGCACACAGAGATAAAGCGAGTCGTGAGATGTCGGCGTAAGGCTGGTTTTGTTGGTCACGAATTTACTTTTGTTTCACCAGGACGTGAGGGCACGACCGGGCGAATCGCCAGAGGAACTATTGTTACTCCCTTAATCCTATGGGCTCACAGTGGCAGAGGGTGGCAGCAATGTGTCGGATTGTAGGTTAGGATTTTACGGTGGCACCGGGTGTCGCCCACGTGTGCTCACGTAGACGAGGCTTGGTATCGTTCGGGTGTTCCGGGTTTTCTCGTGTGCTCACGATGGCAATTCGAAATTTCGGGTTTCGGTTCTTCTACCAAATCGTCACGTGGGCTCACGAGACGTTTCGTCGGCGTAGGTCTATCTCTCGCTGATCTTTGTAGTAACGTGTGTGCACGATACTACCCGGAGTGGAGCTCGAGTAGAACTGCCCGTTGTGCCGCGCGATCCGTCTTATAAAGGCGCGCGGCGCGGATGTGTATTAGTGCGTTCACGGTGCACCGCGTGCGCCGCCTGGCGCGTCGTCTCTGAGTCGCTCGCCGGCTGCCGCGCTCCGTGCTCGTGCGGACTCGCCCCCCCCCCCCCGTCACAGCCTGCAAATATAACAATTAGTTAATAAAAAAAATACCAGGCTATAGATATTGATTTGCCCTTTTATTCTACGTAAGAATTTCAATTTGCCCCTTTTTAGTTTTCTCAGGAAAAATAAATTAATAATTCAAATTTCACCTCAACTTTAAATAATCGTATCTGTTTAACCAAAACGTTTTTGAAAATCTAATGAACGTTAAAAAATTGCCCTTACGTCGATTCTATTTGCCCGCTAGTCAAACATGAAAAATATTTATGCATTATAATCTAAAATAATAAAATAGTGTTGTGGAATATGAGCCTTTGATTTTTTGCTATACTCACGTATATGCGGTGTTGTCAAATCGCCGCGCAAGCAGGACAACTAGACAACACAGGAGGACAACTAGACAACACAGCTTGACAGCTGGTATGTATACAATGGTACTTGTAAATCGGAGTTATTAATAAAAGCAAGGTGAAACAATACTATGTGCAGTGTTGATACAGAAAAATCTTGTATACGTGACGTAGTGGCCAAAGTATTACGTAGCCTAATAACCCAGAACGGTTTTTAAACGTTTGAATTCGAACTTTTGAACGTTTGACGAACGTTTTTCCAACTTTTCACTCGCAACGTTCGAAAGTTCAAATTCAAACGTTTAAAAATCGTTTTGAGTTATTAAGGTATAGCTTGGTTTCTTAATTCGCTCTATTTGCGGCTACGTGCCGCACTTCTGTGTACAGTTTTCGGCTATAGTTTCGTTTGTCCCGCAGACGAAGTTGAGCTTGAAATTTTTATGAGCCCGGCAGCCTAAAAGTCCGATTAACCCCGTTCCAGAACTCGACTGATCTGCTTTTTTATGCGGCGTGTTTCGTGCTCGGTCGAATGCTCGATTTTTTATATACATACATGTAAAATTTAATATATGTATATGATGCAGTTTTCCTCTATACCACAGCTTCGTATTGCGGCCACCGGGGAGAAGTCAGCAAACGGTCATTGTTGCACGATCTTGCACTGGCTTATACTATACAATAGGCTTAACCCAAGCAGAGACGGAGCTGCCGCGTCGGTTTACTATCGATGAGGGTGAGAATCTACCTGGGGAATCTATTATTTACAGTTATGTTTGGATCAATGATTTGAACGCCGCAATTAACAATTCGAGTGCCCACGGAGATTATTGGAAATACCCAGAAATTGTAATAAATATTTTTCCTGTATACGCTTGTACATTTTCCTAGGGCTCCACACGCAATAGCCCGCAGGTATACGTTCACGTATACGAGTCATTGTGGACACAGCGTAGAAGAAAACACAATCCATGAAACAATTCAATAGAAATATCTAGTACGTAGTCAAAATATTTTATTTAATATTTTATTTAATAATAATGATAATATAAAAATACTAAAATGCATATCAATTAAATTTATTTAGAATAATTTATGCAATAAATAACGCTTATTAGCAAAATAAATATTATTATTTTGATCTATATTCATGAATAATTAGTGTTTATAACTATTAAATAAAATGTTATTAAATTATTTAATTAAAACTTTTAATATGTAATTTCATAATTGACTCTAGTGACAAATATTCCTCTTATAGGACATTAATCTGTACTTTATAAGTATCATTACTTAACAATCATTATTTGGCAATCGCGGTAAAAAACTAACAATCATAAAATTAAATAATCAAATGAATTTAAGCACGTTTTAACGTTTTAGTTTGCTAATAAAAAATAATGAGTGCAATTTAGATTTCATAATAAGAGATAAATCCAATGCAAACTAATTATTCTAGTAGACTTTCCATACAAGTATTGGTGTTGACTGCAGCAAACCATGCATCTAATTTTGTTTTTAACATGACTGAATTATCATCGAAACACTTGGATAGAAAACTTTAAGATTAAGAATCTTAACTCAATACAGTACTTTGTGGATACACTGTAGCAACTCGATAAATACAAAGACATTTAAGTCATAATAATTAGTCATACATCATTTATTTCATACATTCGCTGTACTGCTGTAAATTTAAAATTCAAAAACATTTATATTATTAATACATGCAATTTTTTTAATAAATAATTGTGTAATAAACTTAAAAGAACTCTATTTAATGATTAGTGTCTTTTTAAATTTTACTTAATTATTATAAATTCAAATGATGACTATCTTTCGGGGCTTATAACTTTGATGTCAAACCATCCCAACGTGTACTGAAGAATTATATTCTACAATACTGATAAAAAAATTTAATAAATTATTTATTAATAATAGTTTTTTTCTGTATCTTTTCAGAATAGTATTATTCTAACACACTGATGAAATGAACCGAAAACTTTGAGGATCGCAGTAGATTAAAAAATGCAAAAGCGAACTAATAGCATCGTTTATCAACTGAGGTAAGATTTATCACAATATTTGTTAAATTAACTTTGCTTGCAAAAAAAAAAAATAAAAAAATAGATTATCTTGAGAGTTGTGCTTTGCTTCATTACGATTAAATATAATGAACTTGACTTTGTTTAATTGATCTCAGTTCTTTTCTATCTGTAATTTTGTTGCGGAATACATCAAACTCGCCTAACCTTTTACTTTTTTAAGAGTTAATTTTTTTTAGAGATGTAACATTCTTCTAATTTAATGGCACACTCTGCGCAAGCGATTAAATGAGAACAAGGAAGAAAAAGGATCTTGGCTTCCTGTCTGAAACATATTTTACAATCCAGTGGTTTGATTACTATAATATCTGATTTATCCTATTTAGAATCTTGATCATGGCAATGTAGACTCTCTGGTGGTGGTTCTTTATTAAAGTTTACTCTTGTACATACTTTTTCTATGAATTCTTCTCCTTTTCGGGTTCTTAGATAATTACAGTCTGGTGCAAGGATAGCGTGTCTAATCCATAGATCCTCTCCGTGTTGAGACATTTTGCAATCGCAGTAAAAACAATAGACTTGATTTTCGTAATAATTATAACAGAGGCCCATCTCTGCTAAGATTTCTGGCTTCTGGCTTGATCCTTCTAACCATAATATGAAAGTGTATAGTCTGTCTTTATATGCTATGTATTTAGGATGCTTAGGACCTGACGATTGTTCAGATATGCTCAGTAAGATTCTTATTAGAGCTTGATCCCTTGCACTGGTATCACAAATAGCCATTTTCAATTCAGCGAAATTCTGAGTTTCACCCAACGTAACTTGTCCCAGAGTTCGATTTTTCGGCTTAGGCGGAATCTAAAACAATAAAACAGAATTATTCCTTTTTTGCGTTCTTTGAGTCGTGTAGAATCTTGTATTAATGTTTTACGAGTATTAAAATGGTTAACTACTTGATTTTTCTTAACTCAGTGATAATTGTTCTTGTGTCCGTGTAAAAGTGATATCTTTGTGAGTTTTGTGAATGAAAGTTGAGCGTATATTTATATTTTCTGATTAATTTTTGTATCAAATTAAATTTTTTTAATGATCCTTGTTAATTTTTTGCTTGGCGATTATTTAAAATGATCGTTGTTAATTTGTGGTGGAGAAGTAAAAGAAAAGAAAGACTAAATTTAATTGCACAATGAAAGAATTGATGTCATGATTATTGTTATTTTAATTGAAAAGAAATTACTAAAATGGCTCTGCTTATTATTCAAAATAGTAGTATATAAATATATGTGAAACCCAACAAAGATTTTCCCGCATTTTTGAGAATTATTAAAATTTTTTTTCTTTTTTTTCCTGTGAGGTAGAATTTTTTGATTTTCTCGAATTACAGTAGTTGCTTATATCATACAATTTTCGTTGTATAGACAAGATTTTGCTTAATACTGATTCTCGTTTGCCTATGCCTATAATCGGCATATGTATGATGTACATATCATTGCCATCGGGGCGCAAGCGCATATCTCTATATAATCGCCATTAGGGCGCTAGTGTTCATGTCTAGTGTCGCTACGAAGGTGCTACCGAGTACTCTTACAGATCACAGTGTATCTTGTGTTACACACGGAGAGAAGACAGAGTCGAAAGCGAAAAAGTAGACGACGGGACTCGAACTCGCGGACCCGAGAGCCAGAGGCCTGCGCTCTAACCACTGAGCTAACGTCTACGATGCATTCGGACGCTATGCATCGTAGTACGGCTCGACGGACTCTTATCGCTGACTCGTCTTCGCTGCTCGCGTTGCAGACGTGTGCATCTGTGACACTTGAGGCGAGTTTATCTTTTGATTATATTTTTTTTTTAAGCTTAGTTTCTTTGAATGTAGATTTCAACAATTATTTTTCTACTACTTTTTTTTTTAATTTGTATCTCACTTGTTTAATCGATTAACGCTAATACTGTAATTATGCATTATGTACTTTATTCTTAAACTATTTTGGACATGTATCATCTAATTAATTTAGACTTAAGTCTTTTCTGGTTGAATGTATGATATATGTACGCGATTCATATGCACTACTTTATATTTATTAGTTTTTAGTTGTATCTTAATATTACCATTACGCAGTATATCTACGACTAAATAGGGACCTTCGTACTGGTCTTTTAGCTTATGAATTTTTCCTCCTTTAAGTAACCAAATATAATCACCGATTTTGAAATCTTGCGGGTTCGCACTTTTGTCGCATTTTTTTAATGTTATTCAACCTTGTTGTTAATTCCATAATATAGTCGGCATACGTCACAAGTCTGTCCTCTGTTTCGAATGGGTCGCTCGACGGTGAACGAGCCAATCTTCCGAAAACTAACTCGTAAGGCGTGTGTTGTGTCGCTTCGTGTACGAACGTATTATACGAAAAAGCAGCCATCTCTAGCCACTGGTCCCATTGTTCGTCTTGCGAGATAAATTGTTTCAAATATTCGTTCAGTACATGGTGACTTCTCTCAAGAGAGCCATTCGATTGTGGATGAAAGACTGTTGTTTTGAACTGTGTGATTCTGAATCTTTTTGCTACTCGTTTCATTAAACTGCTTAAAAAATTTGTCCCTTGATCGGTCAAAATAGCTATAGGAACGCCAAAAGTGCAGATGAAACGTTTTATCCAAGCGTCCGCGACTGATAATGATGTCGTCGAGGTACACGCAAACGTCTAATGGTCCAGAATCTAACTCTTTCGCGTCTTCGGGCAAGACATTGAGAGCACTTTCAGGCTTCTCTCCTTCTTTCATAGGTGTGCTATATATAATTCTATTAATGCATCGTATAAATGTCGCAGGCATAGATGTCAAACCTTGTGGACAAACATTCCACTCATAAAATCCAGAATTCATTACAGTAAATGCAGTCTTATGTCGATCTTCCAGGTGTAATGGAATTTGATAATATCCCGATGCAAGATCTAAAACCGTAAAATATGTTGAGCCTCCGAGTTAATCAAAAATATAGTTGTCGGTTATAGTAACTAAGTTTAATTTTCGATAATCTAAGACTATCCTGTATCGTGGATTACCATGACTATCATCTTGTTTTCTTAGACACCAAAGCGGACTATTATAATCAGAATTCGACGGTGAAATAAGTCCGCCGTCTAAACATTTTTTAATTTTTGCCATAATTGGACCCCTGTGTGCTCTAGGAGGTAGGTATGTTTTGACATTTACGGGCCGATTATCTACGGTCGGAATGCGATGCTGGATTATGTGTGTAGTAGTAAATTTTTCCCCGGGTAAATGGAATTGTTCGTGATAAGTATCGACAAGCCGCTCAATAGTTTCTCGCTCATTCGGCTTAAGATAGTCGAGGCATAGTAGTGCTTTGACTCTCTCACAGCGGGGAACTTCGGCCGCTTCAGGGCTTATGAGCATGACAGAGTGATAGCCTCCTATTTTCTCGGGGACTGGGACGCTCGATATTACGCAGAATCCGCGTACTTCATGATTTTGTTCACTATAAGGATCCTGATAATCGTTTAAGAGTTCTTCTATTCCTCCACATTCATACAAATATTTTTCGGTCTCTTCTGAATGTTCCCTTGGTAGAATAGAATGTTGATTGTCATTTTTCTTATCAGTAGTCGGGACTATATTTCCTAATACTTTACTCATTGCTTGAAAATGATATAATTCTCGATTTTCGCCCCCTTTGATTAAATTCTGGAATTTGTTTGGCTTAGTTTTTGCAAAAATGTCGATAAAATCTTTTCTTCGGCGCGATTTTGTTTGGAAAGTTCCTAGTGGGCATTGTCTTTTCTCCATCTGGCAGACGTCCAGTTGAGTGTGTCACAATAGGTTGCGCGGTGTCGGTCAACTCGAATTTTACACGAACTCCGTATCGCCTTCCGACTTTAGGATTCCTTGTCATATTCGTATTTTCTTTTATTTTTGCTGAATTACATACCTTCGATTCATCGTGATCTCTCATTTGTCTGTTCAACACAAACATATACACTTTCATTATTTTTACTAGAGTAGTCCCTTTCAATGTCATGATTTTCTCCAATGCTTTGTGCGTGACCTCCGTGTCGTAGAGGTATGAGTGCAATAAATTCTAAATTATCAATTTTCTCATTTTAAGTTTTCAAATGTCGCCGTTTCGGCTTTCGATTTATTTCTCAACACTTCCATCGAACAGGCGTTGTCGCAATCATTTGAACATGTATACATTGTCTCAGCGTCACCCTCAACGCTATTAATCAATTTTACTTTATTCACTGTGCCTTTCGTGTCATTCACTCCTAGGGAATTCACAAAAGGTTCGTTATTTAATTCGAATTCATCAACATTTTCAGTCCCTTCCTCGTTTCGGGACTCCTTAATCAGATTTCCTCCGCCGTTCTCTAGACTCGGCTGAGTACTTGTGCCTGTCGGCTATATTCTTTGTATGTACGCGCAATTTACGACCGTGCCCATCTGTGGATCTAGTATCTCGTCTCTTGTCGTCGAATGGCTTGCATCTGGATAATTTCCAGCAAGATCTCGGGTTTCTTTCTTTGACTCGAAATTGACTCTACCGGGATTGACATTCAATGGAGGTTCAGTGCATGGGATTTGAGAGTTATTTTTAGCATTCTCTTCGGGGAGCCTTTCCGACACGACTCTCCAGTTTGCAGGATTTCCTAAATTCCATTGTTCGTCACCACCTTCGACGTTTTGAAGGAATGGCATATCATTTATAAAAGGATACTATACACTCGCTAATTCGAGGCAGTTTTTTTCATAGCAAATTTTTGCGCTCGTTTGTTGGAAAACTCGCTCCCCAATATATCCGCTTCTTTTATGGGAAATTCATCAGATACTACATGAAAATAAATGTTCAAACCGTCATAATTGACCGTTATGGTTCCTAATGTTTTTATCGATGCGGAGGTTATTCCTCTCAATAAAATTATTTCTTGTGAATTTATTGGCAGATAAATAGGGACGTGCGAAATTTTTAATAAATTGATTTCTTTTTCTATTTCTCGAAGGAGATTCGAGTAAACGACTACACTTTCCGTCGAACGCTGTTTGAGTTTGAGTTTAGCTAGTTCTCCCGAAACTTCGTGGTACGTCTTTGATGATCCGAAATTACTCTCAAAATTGAATGATTTCATCAATAGTTTTGAATTTTTGCCCCCTTGCGCATGCTAATGCATCGTCAAAAAGACGCATTCGAATAAGACGCGCACAGTCTTCTTGGTTTCCTTCGGGGAGAATATCTCGCGCTTCTGTGCAACCGTCGACAAACTGCGTTACTGATATATTCGACCCATTGAAACGGGGAATCAAATCGAGCGTGTCTTTTAAAGAGATTCCTTTTATTTGCAGCGCCATTTTTTTCTTATTATTCTCAATTTCACTTTCACTATTTTCTACGTTTATAGTTTCGTCAAATTTTAGATGCGTCTTCGAAGCAATTATTTGTAAAGGATTTATTATATTTCCAGTTGGCGTAGAGAACTGTTCGTTATTCTCTATGTAGTCGTGAGTGTCGTTAGGACTATCTTTAAATGCAGCAATTCCCCAAAAATTTGAGATCCGTCGGCAGACGTAGTCGTATACGTTAGAAGATTTGCCTCCCTTTCTAAGTTTCTCATCTAATTTGTCGATGTTCTCCGGACTCTGAAAATAGTCGTCTAAAACTTCCTTTTTCACATAGGGACTTAATTGAATTTTCAAGTGATTCGCGAATTTATTGCGTAATTCTTCTGCTTCTCGCGCGACTTCTTCTGTCGATTCTGCCAGGGACTGTTTTGATAATAACTCTATTTGCTTATTTACTTGTATTATTTCAAATTTCGTTACATTTTCGGGAATTTTTCTTTTTTCTTGCGATTCAGTATTAGTTTTGGTCGTATCAAGGGGCGCGATAGCGCCGCGCTGGCAAGAAAAAGTACGAAGTACAATTTGTCGACGGCGCAACCCTATATACTTTGAAATTGGGTTTTCTTAACCTTAAAAAAATCTCGACAGCATTTAAATCATTACTATTGCGCGTATGCGCCATCTGTTGGTATCTACTTGAATATATCAACCTAATCTTTCATGATTAAAAAGATTCATCCAGAAATATTAAGTTATTAACTTAATATTGCAAGTTGAAAATTTGCTCGGTATATTTCTTTTCGTTCAGAGTTTCCATCCTCTCCCGATTTTTTTCGTCTCCTCCGGTCACGCGACTTCCGGTGAGTATTATATTAGGTATTATACACCAGTGGTTAAAGTGGTTCATCTGCTTGACCGACATTCGTCTGCTACTCGGCGACACACGCGATTATATGCATATAAGGCCGATTCCACATAAGTGCTGTGGCGTGCTGTGACGTGCTGTGCGTTGCTTTTTTGTGCTGTCTCGTGCGTTCATTTTAGAGCAGTGAGAAACGTATCTATATACAATGTATTCTATGCATGAGCAGGACTGTCGATACGTGGCAACATTGCAGAGTAACCGACTTTGTGCTCCGAAACAGCGTTCCTGCTCCGATTTGAGGTTTGGCAAAAAGGTTGGTAATTAAGTTAATAAATAAATTATATAAGTTATTAATTCAAAATATTTACTTACTTGATCGTCATTACTTTTGGCTGATTTTGTTTTGCAGCTCAATTGTAATGTTAAAAAAGCAAGTACATGGCTTGGATTTTATAAAAATTGAAGGAAGAAAAAAAGAACAAGAAGATACATTTATCTAAAAACGTGGCAGTCATCATGGAGCATCAAAAAGGTTTCTTGACTCATCATCATCAAATCATTGGTTTTATATTAAGGAGTACTTCAAGTTCGGCGAGATCGAGAGCGTGTTCATCAAGATAAACTCCTACACTGGTGTCTCCAGAGGATTTCCCTTTATGGTTTTTCAGAACCTCAAGACCATCGACAAGCTGCTTGCTACTGGCGATCACTACGTCAACAAGCGTAAGGTTTGTTGGAATCATCCTATCCCACTTGATCAGGTTCTTTAAATAAAATTTATTTACAAGTTCAATCTTTCTCGTTATTACATTCTTTGTTTGAAACTTCCTTTTGCATGTATACAAACATGAATTGTTTTTGTAATTTCCAAAATTGCAGCTTTTCATGGAAAAGCTGCTCTTGTAATGCTCGTTCTCGTCAAAACGCAATTATGTAACTGTAAGTGACTGCAACAAATTACAAGTATAGAAGTTCAATTTTGTTTTGATTTTTGACTCAATTTTCTAGCCTCGAGGAAAAGCCAATGCAAATGCACTAAAGGCAGTGAAAGGTATTGTGAATTGTCAATACAGTACCGCTGTATTAAGTTTTGGTGCTGGTAAGAGAAAAAAGAAACCTTGCAGAGACAGGAAATCACAAGAAAGATCTCAACAGTTATGACATGCCATGGAAGCTATTATAAATTTGGAACTATTTACCACATTCCAGATAGATGTGTTTGTAGAATTTCTACGGGTTGATGGTAGTGACTTTTGTGTAGCTCTTAATGCTGCAACTCTGGCTCTAATTGATGCTGGAATTCCAATCAAGGTAATCTTAGTAGAACATATCTTCATTAACCATAACTCTTGACAATAATTATTAACAGCTGTTTTTGCTCTAGGATCGATCGGTTGCTCAGTAACAGTTTCAGCTAGTATCTTAGAAGATGATGATGACAGTGGTGAAGGAACAGGAATCTTGGATGCAAATTGGATAGAGGAGTGCACTCCCGGAGTAACTTTATTGAATGAACATAGAAAATTAGGTGAGTTTGTGAATTTTATATCTATTTTTATTGAAATTTTCGACTTAAGTTGTTGATGGTTATAATGGTATACCAAATTTTGTCGTTACACAAGAAATGAAATGAAAACACTAATATTATGGTTATATATATTTCTAAAATATTTACTTTAATAAGAGAAAGTCATGTTACAACAATTCTAGGGGTGTGGCAATGTTCTGAAGATTTTACTTCATCGTAGTCCATATTTGATTCCTTATTTCATCCGTTACTAACTTGTTCCATAATTTTGTTACTTCAATTTCTGATATTAAATATGGTCGATGGCTTCGAAGGACATTTAATTGTTGGATCATTGGTGAATATATACAGGGTGAGTCATTTTAATCTTTAATCTCAATTATCTCGTTGGCAAAGCATGCCAGCGAAAAAAGTTTCGAGTAAAAGTTTTAGGATTTTTCCCTGGCTATCTGATGATGACCTTGACAATGTCATTGAGCGTGACCTTCAAGGTCATTTGAAGGTCAAGTCGATTTTTTCAAATAGAAACTCCTACTTTTGGCACCAGAAATGGAAAGAGCGGGAAATTTTACGTTTGAATATGACCTTGCCTTGACCTTGAATTCAATGGTCAAGGTCATTGGTCATGCCGATAACAGTACAACTGGTTAGCTGAACTCGAATGCATTCAAAGTAATTCCATTAATTTGTATTAGTGTCAATTTTCAAAATTCTTGATGTAGTTAAGTCATTCCATTATTTTGTATTAGTGTCAATTTTCAAAATTCTTGATGTAGTTAAGTCATTCCATTATTTTGTATTAGTGTCAATTTTTGAGAGTGAACTACTCTTAACAGTTATGTAGATAGCAAATTAGTGCAGAAAAGCTTAATCGTGTTTTTTACTTCTTGTAAATCGATAATTATTATTGAAAAATATCTGTTTCCCTGTTTACTGGTCTGTAACAAATTATTTTGATTTTGATCGTGGCTGATTATGGTCCCAACGAAATCGTTGATATGATCATGATTTTGGGAAAAAGTCGAAATAATTATGCAGCAGCTGCCAGACTTTATGCTGAACGCTATCCCAATAGGAGACACCCAAGTAATGTTACTATTCAAACCTTAACTCAGAGAGCTCGAAATGGAGCTTTTGTTCGTCAACGCCGTCATCATGAATACGACGAAAACGATCCTCGTGTTCTTACCATTCTAGCGATTATTCATCTTGATCCTCACATTAGTACTCGACAAATAGAAAGAGAAATAGGTATACCTCAATCAACAGCATCCCGAATATTGAGAGTGAGAAGATATCATCCTTATCACATAACATTAACACAACAGTTAACTCCAAATGATATGATTTTGCAAGTACGTTTTTGTCGATGGGCAATACGAATGATTCAACAAGATCAAGACTTTTTCAGGCACGTTCTTTTTTCAGATGAATCAACATTCAGAAACACTGGAGAATTGAATAGACATAATTGCCATTATTGGTCAGATGAAAATCCTCATTGGTTCAGGCCCATAGACAATCAACACCGCTGGAGTGTTATGGTCTGGTGTGGAATCATCAATGGCTATTTGATTGGTCCTTATTTCTTTGAAGAGAACGTGAATGGGGTAAACTTTTTGAGATTACTTCGAGACATTTTACCTGAATTACTAGAAAATGTAGACCTAGCCACAAGGCTAAGAATGTGGATCCAATTAGATGGAGCACCACCACATTATGCACGCATTGTTCGTGATTATTTAAACACCCGCTACAGTGGCAGGTGGATTGGGCGAGGTGGCCCAGTTGCCTGGCCCCCTCGTTCACCTGATTTAACCCCTCCCGATTTTTACTTATGGGGATATCTTAAGAATGTTGTTTATGCTCAACGGCCAACAACGCGAGATAATATGATCGAACGCATTCGTACAGCTTGTGCAGCAATCCCTCGAGATGTTCTACTTAGAACCATAAGACAATTCAGAGCTTGACTTGATCTTTGCATCCAACAAAACGGCGGTAATTTCGAACAAATAATCAATGGTTAACTCCAGTTAACATTCCATAAAAATACCAAAAAAATAACAAAAAGGGAAAAAACAAAAAAAAAAACAAATAAAAAAAAATACAAAAAAAAATAAAACAAAAAATGGGATGCTAAATCCTTTTGACAACCTCCTCGATGGTGCATCCTGGGTTCGGCTGATGTCAAAGGTAATTTCCGCACAAAAGATGATTTGTTTCCAAAATCACATGTTCGAACGTAAAATTTCCGGCTCTTTCCATTTCTGGTGCCAAAAGTAGGGGTTTCTATTTGAAAAAATCGACTTGACCTTCAAATAACCTTGAAGGTCATGCTCAATGACATTGTCAAGGTCATCATCAGATAGCCAGGGAGAAATCCTAAAACTTTTACCCGAAACTTTTTTCGCTAGCATGCTTTGCCAACGAGATAATTGTGATTAAAGATTAAAATGACTCACCCTGTATAATGAATCGGATTGAAGTGTTCAGGCCACATTGCTCTGTAGAGGTATGAATGTCTGCTTGTCCAGTTGTTGATTTCTTGATTGTTAGTATAGTCATTGTTATCTTCAATTATTCCAATAACAGCATCTTCTGGTCGTTTTATTGACCTAATCAATGTTTCTATGGTATATTGGTAATCATTGGTTTCATTATACATCTTAACAATTCCATGTCTATCGGTGGATAACCACATGCAATAGCGATCAGTGTGGTCATCTCCCATATATATTTTCACTTCTCGCATAGCCACTTTTAAAAATCTTGAACTTTCAGATTTAAATATATAGTTGAAAGTAAACTGCATTTTTTCATGCAATCTTTCCTCTGGGAACACGCGTCGCCGCATTATTCCTGACAACTGTCTTTGTGTGATCATAATTTTTCCAATACTAGAATTACTTTTTATTTAATTTAAATTCTGTCAGAATGGGTTTTTTTATGCAATACGTAAATCAACATACAAAATTGTTTAGAAATAGCGTCATATATTAAATGTATGCTTAAAAACTAATCAGCAATTAACGAAATATAATAATGGCCGTGTGTTAGGTATAATAATAAGAATGAGAAAGAAAGAAGACAAGGAAGAGGGGATGGCGGGAAATCTTTACTAATAAAACAAAGAAGGAAGGAGCGAAAGGGGGGGGGGGGGAGGATAACGGAAACTGTAGACGAAAAAATTTTCAGTTACGGGTTTTTAAAATCTTTTTGAGAACAGTATTATTTACTTGAAATTATATTCAAAATCTAGGGTATCTATTAAAAATAATCTATTAGGATAAATATTAAAGAAAGTTCAATTAATTATCTAAAACGTTTTATTGATATCAAATCGAAAAATACATTTTTTAAATCATGTTTGTTTTTGTTTAAAATCATTTATTGAAGCCATGATTATTCTGCAACATTTAAATTTTTTATTTTCTGGAATCTGTTTAAAGCCTTTACTTATTAAGAGCATATAACATTGAATGGCCTTTTCTTTCTCGCTATTTTCTACATTGGTACTTCTTACTTTGTCTTCTACTGCTTCCAACATTTTTGCATTATCATCAAGTATTTTTTGCATATCACTAATAACCTTTTCTGTATCAGATTTAGAAGTTTTCTTTTTATTAAATTTATTTTGGTCGATTGTATTTTCTGGATTTTTTTGTTGAGGTTTCAATGTATCGGCATCACTAGCTAATTGTGGAAGGTGCCCAATAAATGGTAGAATCCAAATCATGCTGTCGTAGAACTGCCATTTTACTTTTTCAGTATTTTCTTTTCCTGAGCCTGATGGACAATACTGTTTAATAAGATTGTGCTGCTCTTTAAATTTAATTACTAAATTCTGCCATATCTTGATGATTGCTTCTACTACAAAAGAATATTATTGGTTTGTGTGTTTAACGACATAATTTGAATAAATAAAAAATAGGACTTTGGATTTTTACCTGATAATTTTTCTCCAAAAATTTCTAATATAGTATTGGATATGTGTTCAAGATGATTTTTTCTTGCGTCACGAAATTCCGTGTGATATTCTTCTAAAGATTTATCATATAATGTCGGCCGTGATCTTACCATATCTATAATCAATTCTTCGATGTTGAAATCATAATAATCATCTTCTGCCACTGCTATTTTATATTTTTACAGAACACCTGAACTATACTAAACCGACAATGTAACAACTACCAGCAGTACAGTTGGAGACGTCTATTCATACTGGTATGTTTATTGTGATCTAACCTAACCTCAGCTTATTAACAATCGCGCGTTAAAACGCTATTTCTATTCAACAGGTCCACCATGGCAGAGAGAAAAAATAAATCTGAAAGTATCCCACCTAAGAAATTAGTTGCATTAGTGAAAGGTTATCCTTGCTTATATGACAGAAATAATCATGACTATAATGATAATAGAAAAAAACATGAATGTTTCAATGAAATAGCAAATTCTTTGAACAACAGCAGCGGATCGAAAAGTTTTACTGGTAATAAAGTATAAACACTTTTATGACGAACAAACATTGCTATAAGCAATATATAATATACATTCCATTTTTATTTTTATAGGTGATTGCGTTAAAAGTAAATGGGAATCTTTAAGAAGATCATATTCAAGAGGAACAAATACAAATTCCAACACAAATGGATATTATTTGGCGAAGGAAATGGATTTTCTAGCCCCTCACATGAAAAAAAAGAAGGTAGAAAAGGACAAGGAGGTTGATGAAGTCGTTGGTGAAGATCTACATTATGAAGACGTTTTAAGAGTCATGAAATACAAAAATGAAACTGCTGTGAAAATTGAGCCATCAACAAATACGAACATTAAAGAAAACTTACAAATTGAAACTGCAGGCATAAAGGACAATATACCAGCTCCAAGTACATCGTATGTAAAGAAAAAGAACGTACTTGAAAATTTAGAAAATCAATGTCTAAAAGTAGCTACTGCTGGAATGAAAGAAATTACGAATTTGATGAATTCAGATACTAATAGTTCCACTAATGACAATTGTTATTTACTACCTATCGAAGAAGCCTTAAAGGATATTTCTCCTGGTGATCTGTTATCTTGCACAAACGAAATTCTTTGCATTATTGATACATTTTTACCCGGTAACAGGCTATTTCTATTGATGTTATTAACTATATAAATAATGAATTTTTAATTACATATATTTTTACAGATTAGATACCATAACAAGAAGACATTTTTCAATCAAATCAATCATAATACAATTTTTTGGATAATTTTTGTAATTTTATTTTAGTTAAAAGTAAAATCGAGACTATGTTCCATTTTATAACGTACATTGAATAATAAAATTAGATTTTCTTTTATACACTTTCAGAATTACTTGTAAATTTAGTTGTGATCAATTAATTAACCA
This sequence comes from Nasonia vitripennis, assembly GCF_009193385.2. Classification (NCBI taxonomy): domain Eukaryota; kingdom Metazoa; phylum Arthropoda; class Insecta; order Hymenoptera; family Pteromalidae; genus Nasonia; species Nasonia vitripennis. The sequence continues at coordinate 23,171,063 of NC_045757.1, read as the reverse complement.
AATATTTTCATATTTAATGATATAACATTCTTCTAATTAATATGATGTATAAACAGAATAATAATGTTGAAATTTTTATTGTGTAATAAATTAATCTACAAGATACAAGTTTACAAATACAGATTATGTATAACTGCAAATGTAATATCAGATATACTGATATTGCCATGGAATGGATCCTACGTCGGAGACAAAATATTCAGCAAAACGATTCCGAATGATAGCAGGGGCATCTCTTGGCAATCCTTGAATTTGTTGAGCATAATCATCATCCTCTCTTCTTCTGTTGTTAGCATTATGCATATTATTCAAATGTGGTCGATTTCTTGTTATAATATAATTATGCAAACAAATACAAGCAGCAACTATATTGTTTGTGGTTTTCAATTTAAAATTTAATGCACGATTTAAAACTCGCCATTTTGCGCATAGGATGCCAAAAGCGCATTCTATTGTAAATCTGGCCCGGCTTAGCCTATAATTGAAGATCCTTTGGGTGACGCTATTGATACATCTTCTGCTGAATGGTTTCATTAGGTGATGACCAAGGGGGAATATTTCATCTCCTACTAATGTAAATGGCATTCGGATATTTGTATTTATCAAACACCTAGAATTAGGTATATTTAATTCATTGTTAAATAACTTTCTTGAGAAATCTGTTGCGGCAAAAACACTAGCATCGTTAAATGAACCTGTAAAACAAGTAAAATGTTCGCTATGTATTCAAATAACTAGAATAAATATCCATTAATAATAATATAATATTGTTACCGCAGTCTCCAACACTGAACCAGATAAATCTGGAGTGTGCATCACTTACAGCCATAAGGTTTACACTTTCAAAATTCTTATAATTATGAAAAAGGCTACCTCCATGAGCTGGTCTGTTTATTTCTATGTGTTTTCCATCGAGAGCCCCAATGCAATTAGGAAAATTCCATTTTTCTTCAAAATCCTGTGCTATTTGAAGCCATTCAGCTTCGTCTGGGGGTTTCACATATATATTTAACAGAGTTGTCTGTATGATATTGCACGTTTCAGCAATAATATCGTACATTGTTGACTTCCCAACTCTAAAATACATGGCTTCACTGGAAACACTTCCTCCATGTCCTAAGTAACTATATGATTAAACATAAATAATATTTAATATACATTGTTTTTTAAGTTTTATTATTAATAAATATGTATTAATAACTCACTGTAGTGTTATTGCTAAACGTATTTCTGGAGGAATTGGTGGTCTTCGACAAACCTGCTTTTGCAAACGTTCACTAACTAAGTAGATTAAGTCATAAAAATTCTGTACACTCATACGGGTAAATTCATAGAACTCTTCACCATTTCTTAGTTTAAAATAATTGAATAATAATTCATATGCTCCTACAAGATTTCTCACATCAGGATATAAATGTGGTTTCACCCACCACCTTCTTAGTATTATTTTCTTTTTGAGCAATTTCAATTTTTTTATGTTAATTAACGTTCTCAATAATAATTGTTGTACCAACAAACACTTTCGCACTTTTTCTAATTTTTCAATCTGCATTGTTGTTATTGATCACAAGGCTAATTAACGTTTCTTTCAAGACCCGTTTTGAAAAAAAGTCACGCTTTTTTGTTAAATAGAAACTTTCTTTCTTGAAATAATAATAAATAAATAATAATAATCGGTTTTAACCCATGTGTTATACTGAACGAAAACTTTTCAAAACGGAAGCAACGTTGCCACGTATCGACAGTCATGCATATAAAACATTGTAGAGATACGTTTCTCACTGCTCCAAAATGAACGCACGAGACAGCACAAAAAAGCAACGAACAGCACGTCACAGCACGCCACAGCACTTATGTGGAATCGGCCTAATAATGCTATTGCCCTTCCCACATAGCAGCGTGCGTTCGCGTACGACCGCGTGCGGCTGCGTTGAAATCGCAACTGAAAATCTAGTGATTTTCATTGCATCCAACAGAAGTAAAAGTTGCACGTTTCTGGAGGTATCGAGTGAACAAACTTTTTCCACACATAACCTACAAATGTAAGAATGTTATTATTCCCATCCATATTTTTAGAATAAAGTTTTTGGACGGACAAAAGTGATGGGATAACCCAGGGTTATCCCACAACTTTTGTCCGTCCAAAAACTTTATTCTAACCTACAAATGTATAGTTGTATTTTGGAGCAATATTGTTTTGAAAAAGTACATCCTCCAAATTAAAATTAAAGGTAAATAACTTTATTTATTAGTCATAGTTAAATTGTGTGTCTCAGGTTGAATCCAAAGTATGCAATTTATATGGTAAAATATGTAAATAGAAAAAATTAAAATCATATTTCAGAAAAATGGAGAGATTGGCTATTCAAGTAATTGAAGTAGCTTTAGATTATATATTGTACATTCAAGAAATTAATGGAAGGAGAAGATTAAGGAGGTGGTGGAACAAACCACGTATACGTTATAATTATTTAACAGAATACAGTGGATATGAAAGAGTTTTTCAATATTTTCGACTGAATGATGAAGAGGATTTCCAGAGATTTACAAGGATGAATATTGAGGTATTTACGATACTGTATGAACTAGTTGAAATTAGGCTGATAAAAAGAAGCATGCGACCATCATTGCCACCAGAATTACGTCTAGCATTAACATTGAAGTGAGTTTATAAAAAATGTATCCCAAGTCCTTTTTTTAAGTTCAAATTTAATTTGTTAACAAATATATCTTCTGTTTTAGTTATTTAGCTTATGACGATGCAGCGAAGACAATCAGTTTGTTTTATGACATTGGTCTATCAACAGTAGAAATTGTCATTAAAGAAGTTTGCCGTATGTTGTACGAGGTACTTGGACTTCTCTGCTTACGTCTGCCAACAGTTGAGGAGTTCCAAAATATTGCTAATGGATTTATGAATCAACTGCAAGATTAAAAAGTCACTCAATAGTGGAAGTCTTTTTTGGAACTACAAAAAATGGTATAGTCTAGTACTAATGACATGCTGTGATGCTGATAAGCGCTTTATCTGGGCTAATGTTGGAGATTTTGGTAACATTATATTTTGGAATAATCTCTGATATCTAAATTTGTTCTCTAATGTTTTATCATTTTAAATTTTTGCAGGCTCAAATAATGATGCAGGTATTTTTGCACACAGCGATTTAGGGATCGCTCTTGCAAATGGAAATGTTAATGTTCCACAAGGACAATTATTACCTGGTACTAACGTTAACTGCCCTTTCTTTTTAATTGGAGATGATGGATTCCCGCTAAAAGAATATTTAATGAATTTTCTTCGCTTTTCTCTTCAAATATCAGAGGTTGAGGCAAAACCTGTAGGTCTTTACAATCCTTCTTCGTTAGCAGTCAACTTCTCAAATACAGTATATTCATATCCCTTAAGAATTTCAAGTTCTTCTGTATCAGATAAACATAAAACTTCATCATCCACTGTTGTGTCAGCATTTACGTTGGAATCAACAGTTGTATCGGAATGGACAGTCATTGTTGGCAAAGAGAAAACGTGCATCAAGATAATTCTGCAAGTAATCTGAAGAGTCAGAATCTCTTGATTCATCGTGTTTCGCTTCTATAATTGGTTCAGCTAGGTTTGCATGTACAATCTCTGGATCTACTGGTTCCTCGGTATTCCCCATTAGTTGATTGTAACATCTCAATATTATTTCATTCCTATTGAGGGTATGAAAAGTATCAGCATTCTTGTGAGAAATGTAGTCTTCTAAAAATATCATGTGCTCATAAAAATCTTGCTGAGCATTACTGATACGCTCGCCCAATGTCTTCTTCAAGTTTAATTTTACAAACTGTGTCCTCATATTCCTCCAGATTTTCTTCAATTCAGCATCTAAAAATAAAAATTAATCGATAAGTATTCCAGGGTTTCTGTTATAATTATAGGAAATAGGAAATAGTATTATTTTTCTTACTCCTTTGAACAATATTGTGACTTTTTTGCAGCTCTGAGGAAACGGAACCAAAAAAGTTAATATCTTGTCCACTCTTGTGTTCAACTCGGTTATCATCATATAAGTACTTGAAATCGTCTGATTCAATAAGTTTTTTTACGATCGTCTTTTTGATGATGTCGAAATCCATTTTAAGGTTATATGCGTAATCTGTAAAAAAGCGAGTTAAAATTATTGTCTACTAGCAGATAAAATATTAAAAACTACAGCAGCAATATTAGACAATTACAATATTTAATGTAATACTAGCGCGATTTAATTCGCTTCTAACGTTGCTTGGAATATTATAATCTTTGTTAAGATCATGTACAGTATACAATATACTTTGTTTATAATTTGCAGTATTCGTTTTTTTTAGTTTTGTTTAATTTTATTGGCTTTAAGTACTTTACATTGCCCTATTTTACATGATGTGTGTATAATACAATAGTTTAATACTTTGGCGAGTATAATACATCTTTAATCGTTACATGTATAGTAGTACCTTCGAGTTGGCACCAAATTTAAATTTTACATTCAATATTGTCGATAAACTCTCCTAAAACATACAAAATATTCTTTTCTTTTATAGCTAATAGGTTTATCACAGAGAAAGGGCCTGTTTGGCACTCTTTTCTTAATTCTTTTAACATTTTTTCCCTTTGTTCATTAAATAAATTACAATTCCAAAAAATGTGTTCTATCGTATCAATTGCTTCACCACATTTACATTTGTCTGTGTCTGTTATCTTATGTTTAAATAAACTCGAGTTGAGAGAACTATGACCACATCTTATTCTGTTAAACGAAACTATAGCTTTTCTGGATAACCTTGTATTGTTAAACCAAGGTTTATTACCTTCAATATCACCAAAATTTTCGAAGTAAAAAATTCCTTTCTTTTTTCCTAAATTAGTAATTATATCTTGGTTCTCTTTTTTACATGTTTCCTTAATATTTGCAAAGAAGTCTGAGTAAGGTATTGGGTCGTTTAGAAGTTTTCCATCAATTGCAGCATTCTTAGCCATTTTATCTACAGTTTCATTCCCTTTAATGCCCGCATGAGCTGGGATCCAAACTAATTTAATTTTAACATTTTCTTCAGCTCGAGAAGCAAGTTTCTGTCTAAGCTCTGCAATTAATGGAGAACACCTATTTTTATTATTTGCTAAAGCTAATAAGGCACTTTGTGAATCAGAGAACACAAGGAATTCACACTCTCGTTCAACTGTGATTTTATCTATTACATTTATAAGTGCTTTACATTCAGCCGTATATATTGATGCTTTATCAAGTATTTTAAAGGCACTGTTAAAGTCTTGATCTTCACTCCATATGGCGAAGCCTACAGATGATGCATTGTTCTCATTTAATTTAGATCCATCAGTAAAAATATGGATTAAGTTTGGTTTTACTGGGAATAGGCTGTCGAATTTACTGTTTGGAACTTTGGAATTACTTATCTTTTACCGCTATTCAAATCAATATTTGGCATATATAAAGAGTGTTCAAATCCTTCATTCTAATATTTAGATACGGAATTTTTGATTCTGCAGCCATTACATTAATCGGCGTGCTCATCCTATAGCCGAGTGCAATTCTAATTGCCGTATTTTGTATTTTCTGTAATTTGTTGAAATCCGAGATTGAACATGGTGAGATGAGGAATCCACCATACTCTATTCTTGATCTTATTAAAGCTATATATAAATGCAAAAGGGATGATGGGTCCGCTCCCCACCATGTTCTTCTTAAACAGCTGAGAATTTTCATTGTAGAGGTACATTTGTCAGTGACATATGAGATGTGTTTTTTCCAGTTAAGTCTACGATCTAAGTACATACCTAGGAACTTTACATGTTCAGAAGTACCCACTGATATATTATTAATACTGATTTGGATATCTTTATAATAATTATAATTAGAATCATGAAATATTACAAGTACGCATTTATCGGGGGCGATTTCAAGTCCTCTTTCTCTTAAAAACAATACAATTCTAGATGCTTCCGTCTCCAGTTTGCGTGTCTTTTCTTCAACACTTAAATTAGATTCTTTATTATATATGCTTATATCATCTGCAAATTGTAATATATTACAAGATATATCAATAATTTTTTCAAGCTTTCTAGTGTAAATTGCATATAAAAGAGGACTTAAAACGCTTCCCTGAGGTAGTCCTTTATTTATAGTTCTTTCAATAATTTCGCTATCTGTACAAAAAAAAACTTTTCGCTCTAATATTAAGTGACTTATAAAACAAACTACTTTCTTTGGTATTCCCAGTTCTATTAAGTCGTCGATAAGAATTTCTGGAATTACATCATTATAAGCGCCTTTTACATCTAAAAAAAGAGATGCTACTGTATCTTTTTGAAAGAAATTTTTTTGTACATCCGATGTCAAAATGCTTAGATTATCAGTACAAGCTTTACCCTTTCGGAATCCCATTTGCGACTGTGCTAAAAAACCATTTGTTTCGCACCACCACTCTAATCGTTCTTTAACTAATCTCTCCATAACCTTTAACATACAAGAGGCCAGTGATATGGGTCTCACTTTGTCTGAGGTTCCTTTCGGAATAAATTTAACTAAATACGATTTCCAATCTTCTGGAAATACTTTACAATGGAATATGTCGTTATAAAGCTCGAGTAGAATTCTCTGATAAAATTCAGGTAAGTTTGAGATGATCTCATAATCTATATTATCTATTCCGGGGGAAGATTTTGTATTTGTGTTATTTAAACAAAATTGAAGCTCTTCAAAAGAGAATGGAAAGTCTAAAAAACTATCATGTTCTTGTTCTTCCATCCCATTTATGTTTCTCAAAGTCCTGTCTACATTCATTTTGGAGGAACACAAACTCTCAATTGTGTCTTTAATACTGTTTTCCTGTTTTTTATTTCCTGTAGAATTTTGGATTCTATTGATACCATTTTTGTACATTTTAATTTTGTTCCAAAACTTACGAATATTTGTTCGCGGATTAACTGATTCACAAAAAGTTCTGACCGATTTCATTTTTTCTTCTTTTAAAGTTTTTCTTACTAAAGCTTCCGTTTTTTTAACTTCTATGAATTTTTCTATTGTAAACCGGTGTTTAATAGATAGTTGAGCATTTTTTCTTAGGCGAATCGCTTTAGAGCATTCTTCGTTCCACCAAATACATTGTGGGTTACTAGACGAGCAGTTGTTTCTGAGTCTAATATTACTGGTGCTTATAGGTTTGTCATCGTCTTTAGAATATGAATCTATAATGGTCTTATCAATGAATTCAACAAAATTATTATATTTAGAAATAATGTCTGAGTTAGTAAACTCCAAACTATTAAAATAATGTTTATGTTCATCCAAAATATCGTAAAATGTTTCCCAGTTAACTTTTTTTAATTTGTACCTGTATTCTACTTTCTACTTATAAATTGGATTCGCATTCATTTCCAAAAATATTGGGAAATGATCGCTACCCCACCTATCTTCTAAAACTTGCCAATCGCTTACTAAAGCTAGTCCCGGTGAAACAAACGTTAAATCAATATTTGAGTAAGAGCATCCAGAATTCGAAATTTTTACGTGAGTAGGACTTTGATTGTTAAGTAAAATAAAGTTACCCTGGTCCAAATTCTCTACTATTACTTTTCCATTACAGCACTCTTTTGAACTCCCCCATAGGGAGTGGTGAGCATTAAAATCCCCGCCAAAATAAAGTGTTTGCTTCCATACTGTTTAACCGTGTCGGTAAGCTTACACCATTCTACTTTTGAAATATTATTATCAGTATTTGGAGCTCTATAGCAAACGGTAAACAATATTTCTCCCAAATTAGAGTCAACAGTAACTGCTCCTACCTCGAGTGAGTTACCCTTAAAACCCAATTCTATCTTTTCGAAAATTACACCTTTTTTAATGCAAACAGCTAAACCTCCTCCTTTGTTAAAACTTCGGTCAAATCTAACCGTTTCAAATCCTTTCAGATTAAAATGAGATTCTTTAAATAATGGGGAATTAGAGTTTAACCAAGTTTCCACTAGTAGGATTACATCATATTTACCTGCAACATTCTGGAAATCTAATTTATTAGTTATACTTCGGCAATTCCACTGTAAAATTTTAAGATTTAAATTTTTGTCCATGAATTTAAAATTTGTAGAGTCTAAAAACACAAAAACAATAAACGATTTCTGGAATATAATAATCAATAAATTTAATGATATATAAATCTAACTGGCTTACTTGTATACCAAAGGTTAGGTTTTTTGGTTTTGTGAAGATGATTTTTTATTTAGGGGCTTAAGATTATTTGTACTATTACTTAACCTAGCATGTAGTTTCTTCGTAGTACTCATTCGAGATAGCGTTGTCTGTGATGTTTGTAGTGAATTTCTCAAAGGCTGATTTGTAGATGGTAGGTTGGCTGGTTTGTCCTTTTCTTTTTCTCCCTTCAGTTGTGTACTCGTTTGGCTGTTGGTATTGGTATTGTTGTTCGTGTAGAAGAATTGCTGTGCATTCATTCTTGAATAATTCCTTACTGGCATCGTTGTCGAAGTCGATTTTGTTGTTATTGTTGGTGAGAGTATGTTTTGTCCCATATTATCCTTGGGTTGAATCTGGGATGCATTCTGATTCCCATCTTGTAATTGTGTCTGATTGTTGAATACTTCTGGTTCTTTATTTGTTCTATTTCTCAGATTAGGAAAGTCTAGTCTATTCAGTCTTGGAGCATTGGATTTACCAAAAATCCGTGCATGAGCTTCAGCGTATGACAAATTGTCATAAGCCATTCTTTCGCATAGCAATTTATTCTTTTCATAGATTTGACATCTGCTGTCAATAGATTTGTGACTACCCTTGCAGTTTGCGCATCTGGGGGTTACACCTGAGCAACCCTCATCATGGTGTAACTCTCCACACATAGAACAACGTTTCTGGTTTCTGCAGGTTTTAGCCATATGGCCAAATTTAAAACAATTATAGCACTGCATAGGTCTTCTTACGTACGGATCAACTTTGGTTTTAACAAGGCAAATACTAACTTCTTTAGAAAGAAAATCTCCTTTAAAGGTGACCATTACTGATGTAGTTGGTATCCATTTATCATCATCGTTTGTACTGTTAGGATTCTTTCTGTTCATTCTACTAACATTTATAACCTCCAGAGAAGACATGATCTCCGTTTTCAAATCATCTGTTGAAAGATCTATTGGGATGCCTCTCAAGACTCCTTTTCTCATTTTTTTGAATCCTGGGACAAATGTAGTCATATCATTATCCTTGAAAATTGTATCCTCCAATGCTTTATTAGCTTCCTCTCTGTCATTGAAAACTATAATACCTCTAAAGCGTCCGTCCTTTTTTACTTCTTGCACTGTTTTGTAGTACTTTACTACTATCTTTCCCACTTTATAAATATTAAAGAATTTATTTGATGGACTAAGATTTTTAATCCATACTTGGTAAGGACCCTTGCAATTCTCAGAATATCCATCTTTATCAAAAGTTTTCTCTCCGGTTTCTATCTCATTTATCGTTTGTTTCTTATATTCCCTTCGGTCAATATTCTCATCTATCTCATTTAACTTTCTCTTGGCTCCAAAATCTATTTCTGAGTGAGCATCTGCATCACTATCCATTTTCTCTGTCGTCATTTTTTAACTTAAAATCCGCCCGGCAAAACCGGGGGATATTTCTTGATAAATCAGCAGCGACCGTTAGCGTTTGAAGCGTGCTAACCTCAAAATTAACCTGACTTCTTTTCTTCTACTCCGGTCTCTCTCGAACAATGAGACACGAAGGAACCGCATAAGGCGGAGCCTATTGTGCAATAGTATAACGCTATTGCCTTCCCTGAGGCAATAGTAACACTTGATTACTCTTTTATTTAAATAATAAGACTCGCTCTTTGTCCAGCGTCTCCCATACTATCTTGCAGTATTCGCTGTGTGTGTAGACTGACACGCCATCTATTTGTCTGAAAAACACACACACACAAATACATATATATATATATATATATATATATATATATATATATATATATATATATATATATATATATATATATATATATATATATATATATATATATATATATATATATATATATATATATATATATGTCGAAGCAGACACACACTGCACATACACACAGCAAATAGAATTGAATTCTAAGATTTCCGATATTTCACATCTTATTACAAATTCCCGCTAACCGATACCGGTGATTCCACATACTTAAATAATGAGCCTTTATCATTTCATCATACATAACCTTTTTAGAAGAGTAGAAAAAGATAGTAAAAAAAATCCGTTTATTCAAAAAATCCGAAATTTCAGAAAAGAAATGACTTACACGATTGTGTAATAAACTTTTTCATGACCAATCCTGATTTGTATGACAAATCAGAAGAAGGATTTCGTTACACTGCTGACAAAATCGTTAAACTGAAAGAGCTCGCAAATTACTTAAAAGAAATTGAAATCACAGTTACAGGTATGTATAAAGATTGAAATATTTATCTCCAAAGCTTCTCTTATTTATGAATACTATTTTCAGTTCCAGAAATCGTCAAAGCTTAGAAAGCTCTTGTAGAAGCGTTCAAAGAATGTCATGCAGAGCAAAATGTGGGAACTGGCTCTACAGCAAAAGAACATTCATTCGTATATTATCAAGATATGATGTTTGTTCTTGCTACAGATCAACATAGGAAACCAATATCAACCTTAAATGTTACTTACCAATCCAAGCCTTTAGCCAAGCCAGTAGCAAGTCAGTCGATGTCTGTAAGCCCACGAGGACCTGGTGCAGAGCATTCTTCTCGACTATCTGCTTCTGTGGGACGACCTCCTTCATTTTTAGCAGCCTCTGCTCCAAAATTGCCTCGGAAATCTGTAATGCCACCATTAGATGGCTTTGCAAAGAAAAAATCTAAACTAATGCAACAAGATGATGACAGCTTATGCAGTTTAAACAAAAAAATAATGGAAACCTTAAATGTTGTCCAAAAGGGTTGTAATCCCACAAATTCTACAACTCCTGCTGATAATTATGTCCAAGTCATTGATCAAGCTTTCAGCAAAGTTTCGGATGGCATGGAGGATCAATGCTTGCAATACGTTCTGAATCAGCTGTATGAATTTGATACACACATTTGAACGATGGCTATAATCAAACGCAGTAACATTGTTTTTTTTTTATCTTGATTACTTATTTATCGTTGATCACAAGCAGAATGGTATGCAGACTGTATTTGCCAAATTTATAAAAGAGAAATATTACATTACATACAGAAAGCTTGTGGTTCCTCAGTCTATGAGAAGCATATACAGGAAGTTCTTTGGATTTATTGCGGATGAGAATGGAGAAATTCTGACAAGAGTTAAGATAGCTTGCTTGCTGTGCAAGGCTCAAATCGCTTACAATAGGAACAGTAGTAACTGAAGGATGCACCTGCAGAATAATCACGTTCAAGAGTTGCATGAGTTGAAGGCGCTCAGTCCACCCACGAAACAAATCATCACCCCCGAGAGTAAAGAGAGGAGAGCACAAAAGAGAATGTTGAAAGCAGCAATGACATCCAGTTCACAACACATTTACACCACGAATGCTGATGGCACAGTGCAAATAGTTGGGACAGACAAACAACATTCTCCATTTCTTCTCTGACAAGCAAAGTAAGCTTAGCAGTGGAAAAATGGACATCTAATTTTAGTGAAAGCTTTTTCTCCTTTCTTATCTACTACCAAAATACAGGTAAAGCTGTCTTAGAATCAAAGAATTGGAAACAATTCATGGACCTAGACATTGGGATGAGCTGCAGTGAGGAACTGTTTTGGATACTATGATGAATGACTGGTGTATCAAGTTAGGAAAAAACAACTGCTATCATTGAATGCTCTGATCATCAGAGGTTTGACTGCGGTTCATTGCCTACTGCATTCTCTTAAGTTAGAAGTAAGTAGTAGTAGTAGTAAGACAATTTTCGAAAATTACGAAGTAAGCAAAGTCTAGACCAACTGCAGATCAATATCGAATACGTACATTTTTTTTTAAGAATTATTTGTTTCTAAATTTATAATTACTTATAGCAAGTAGTATTTGCAATATTCATTCGACGTAAATTATTTTGTATCATGCATTTCAACATTTGTAACTATTTATAAAAGAAATATTATTTTTGTAATAAAAATTTAATTAAGGTTATGATGTGTTAAGTGTTATAACATTCTTCCTATTCAAAATTTTTGTGATAAACTTTATTTCTATAGCAAATCAACCGATATGGATCAATTCTAAACTAATTTATAATTTAATCGTGTTCAATTATCGTACCTGATACTAGTTTATTGTAGATAAAAACGTGCTCCAAAGTGCTGCTCCGAAATCATAAAATGGACGATCTCAACGCCACCGCCGTTCGCCGTTGTATAGTGTAGAAACCAGCACTATATATGTATATGTCTGTGTGTGTATATATATATATATATATATATATATATATATATATATATATATATATATATATATATATATATATATATATACACATATTAGTGTGTGCGCGTATGTGTGTGTATGTAGAAGAATATAATGAACTACATATTATTTTAAATGACATTGCAAATTCAATTCTGTTTACAAATTTTTATTTCGTAAAAAAATAATTATAATTACATATTGTCAAGGCAGACTTGATTTGAATTCTGAGATTGAATTTAATATCAATCGCAGTGCACGTAATTGTATGCGCTTGTCTTCGTATTTTCGTCCAAAATTATTTAATGTAATTGCTGCCTCATTACTGATACTTTTTTTAACATTAGTCAAGTACATACTCGTTTCTTTTAACGCTGCATCAGTTGCAGATTCATGAACTTTCTTGTATAGCTTTCTTTCGTAGTTTGAAACTTCTTCATCCCTTGGTCTTATTTTGTGTGTTATATATGGTTTCAGGAAGTACAGCCGTTGAAAAATAGAATTTTCATAGTATGTCAGAGATTCTTTTTCAGACACTTTCATGTCTGCTTTAGTAAAAGTATCTCTAAGAGATTTCCATTTCATTTTCAACTCTTCTACTGAAAAATAACAATATTACATGTATATTATTTATTTTACAAAAGGATTTACATATCATACAAAATAAAAAATGATATGTTACCTGTAAATGTAGCAGTTAGATCATCAAGAAGAGATTTTTTAATATTTAACCAAACATCATTTTTTACACTTTCCAGATAATAACTATCTTCATTTTTATTATACATAAACGTCGATGAACACATGATTTATGTGATGATTTTTTCTGCAGGTGTCATCTGGGAAAGCAATAATATAAGTTGCTTATATTATTGATATGTTACATATAGTAATCATAAATGATGTTTGTTTACCTTTTTATAATTTTTATGACAGTTTCCCTGCCACGACAGAATTTGAACAATGTGATCCTATACAAAGTGCAGATTGATTGCACACTAGTAATAAAGGTAAAGTTATTTATTTTTATTTTAATTTGGAGGATGCACTTTTTCAAAACAATATTGCTCCAAAATACAACTACACATTTGTAGGATATGTGTGGCAAAAGTTTGTTCACTCGATACCTCCAGAAACGTGCAACTTTTACTTCTGTTGGATGCAATGAAAATCACTAGATTTTCAGTTGTGATTTCAACGCAGCCGCACGCGGCCGAACGCGGTCGTACGCGAACGCACGCTGCTATGTGGGAAGGGCATATACGATTATATGCGCGATGCGATCAATGTCTAAAGCAATAGTAGCTTATTGTCTATCGAATAGATCAAGATTTCATGAAGTGCAATAGCAAGGAGGATATGCTTTGTAAAAGATGTGGAATCTCCCAAAAAAACTTTTTTCAAAGGTAAAAACCTTGGCAAGAAAAAGACGTAGTAAAGTTATAAACGTAGTGAAATCTCTAAATATTAAAATGTCAAGTAAATGTTTTTTGCTATACGCATTAAGATATAAAATTAAAGTTAAAATTAGTTTTCCCAAAAAATGATATCTTAATGCGTATAGCAAAAAACATTTACTTGACATTTTAATATTTAGAGATTTCACTACGTTTATTAGTCTTTTTCTTGCCAAGGTTTTCACTTTTGAAAAAAGTTTTTTTGGGAGTTAATAATAGTCGCGTTTTCGATGATTGATTTTATCGATGACCTGGATAAATTCTGTATATTTTCTAAGTTGAGGGATTCAGACAAATTCGAGTTAGTTAATAATTCGGTCGATAGATTTTTCTCTGTTTCGGCTAATTTTAATTCGCGTGCGGCGTCGCTCGGCTCTGTACGAGTGGGACCTCGCTGCCCGATGGTGGGGTTTGAGAAAGGGGGCGTGGCTTCTAGAGATGCGTTCGCTTGGGCCACTGCGGAAATTTTAAAATTTTCTTGATTTAGGCTACTCGGTTTTAATAATGATCTCTTAATCGAATCGGTTTTATAGGTACTTGCTTAACTGGAACGCTGTGTTAACTTGTTTAATATTACCGTCTTCTTTGTCGTCTGTAACTTTACTTTCTCTATAAGCGCCAAATAAGTGTTTGTTGAAACTCTGAACTCTATCGTGAATTGACTTCCTAGCTTTTGGTTAAGAAAAAGGGGCTTCTACGTGATACTTCAATAAACTCTTTTCTAATATTTTATAACTTTGGCTTGCTTTTCTTTCTGACGCTAAATCTATGGGATCATTTCTCTTTTGCGAATCTGAATATTGATTTATTATTTGAAAATCTGGGTTTAAAAGACTGTCGTCTAGATCAAGTGTTCGGTTTCCACCAGTTTTTGTTATATTCGCTTCCCGATTTAATGTGGTTTCTTCGCTCTCGTTACTACTTGACATAATTAATTTTTAGTACAACTTTCATTTTTCAATTTTTGTGTTTTTAACTTGTTTAATTTAACTTCTCTTTCAACGAATGCGAATAGCGCGTCGAACTATTTCCCTATCTCAATTTGAAATTCTGACAGCTCGAAGTTACTATTTTGTTTTACTTCACTCGCCGCCGCAATGGCTTGTGGATTTTCTGTCGATAAATTCGCCTCTCTCAGTCACTTTTCTAAATTTTCGCTCTCGATTGCTAACTTTCGTAGAAATCTCAACTTTCCACTTCTTCTGTTTTTCCGCGGCGCCTCAACTGATTTCTTTTCAGTATTCATTTAATTTTATTCTGCGTATGGGTAAAAATAGGTGTTTGTTTAATTAACAAACAATTCTGTATTAATTATACAGATTGCACAAGGAGTCGAGATAAGGATTATTTATCAAAAAACAGGCCGCACAACGAGGCGATTCTCCGTTTTTGAAAAGGGATATTTGTAAAAACAGGTCGCGCAACTAGGCGATTCTCTGTTTTTAGAAGGGAATATTTGTAAAAACGGGTCGCACAACGAGGCGATTCTCCGTATTTTAACAAAAGATTAGACAGGTCGCTCAACGACGCGATTCTCTGTCTTTTAAAGAGAGGAGTATTTGTAAAAACATGTCGCACAACGAGGCGATTCTCTGTTTTTGGAAGGGAGAAGGATTACGCAAAATAGAATCCCGCACTGAAGTGAATAATTTAATTTAATTCTCTCTTGACAGTTGATGAAATAAGACGTCGCTCCTATCGTTATAGTTGTATCGCTGACTAATATTTCGCTACGCTTTCACGTGGTCCGGTTAACTTTTTATGAAACGCAAAGAGAAAGAGAGAAAGAGAGAAGTGATGCGCAATAGAGGCGTGCAGCCTGTTTAGTAATGTGTCACCTACCTTTCTGTATTCCTGCTGCTGATCCGTTCTGCTCCCAGCACGTCCTCTCAGTAGCTTTGGCTCAGCTTCCGAAGCGGAGTAAATGCGAGGGTGGATTGGTTCACAAGGAGTCAGGAGTTTCCAGGTTCAAAATACACTCGCGAGCGTTATTTTCAAGTTGTTTAAAATTGAATAAAATAAGAAAAACTTATTTTTGGTTTATTTTATAATAACTAACCGTATTTGTTTTTATTATATCCAAAATGCGGAAAGAAATGAGCATTTCACAACTGTGACTTGCCCCGTCCTCAAAATCGGGATCAATTTCGGTATTCTTTTCGCGCAATTCCGTAAATTGAGTAATGACGTCCAAATCTCGTTTTAATAGACTGTCGCACAGTGGGAGAAAATTGATAAAATTCGAGCCACGCGTCATTTTTAATCGTAGAGACATGATTTTTTTTTAACTCTTTAAAAAAGCATCAAGTTTAAGCTACAGGTGCGGAAATTATTGTACCACCTTCCCCTAAACCCATGCGACCCCTAGAAGCCACCCCTACCAAACCACAAGCAATAAAACATGGTTTAAAAAATCTTTATTCATATCGATTTTTCTCATTGAAATCCCCTGGTAAAAATAACTTATTAAATCCGATTCGAAAGATAATAGGGTTTAATTGGATTTCTTAATCGGAAATTATCGAATTAAAACCTATTTAATCGATTAAAATCTATTTAATCTGATTATAAGTTTTAGTCGGTCTTAATCGGATTTAAACAGTTGTGTTTTTAAATAAAATGTTATATTTGTTGAAAAATACAACTAATTGATTCCGATTAAAACCGACTAAAAGTTATAATCAGATTAAATAGATTTTAATCGATTAAATTGGTTTTAATTGAATAATTTCCGATTAAGAAATCCAATTACAACCTTTTGAATCGGATTTAATAAGTTATTTTTACCAGGGTCATTGAAGATTTACGTTTAGAGCGAAGAAATCGTGTCCTCGAGACTTAGACTTCAGTATCATAGTTTAAATTTTGAAAAAAAAGGTAAAAGCACATAAAATGGCGGGTAACACGGGAAAATCGTGAAAAATTTCCAGAATTTTTTACTTGAGAATGATAGACTTTAGAAAAAAATTGACTGAAGAAAAGGTTCTTAAATTACATAAAAAAATACGTTGAAATTATATCAGAATATTTTGAAGATTTCTCGAATTTATTATATTATAGTATAATTTAATATAATTAAATCTATTGATCATACGAGTGTTTGATGGTTAAATGTTTATTTTTGAATTTATTAGATTATAGTATAATACATACAAATATTGATCATACGATTTTTCGATGGCTAAATGGCAACCTTGACGTGATAAAGGGGCTTAAATCTGTTGCAACACAGATGACTAATAGGAGTTCATTCAACAATTACAGCTAACAAATAATGTGACTAATTTACTTGTAATAATGTCTTGAATTACGTGGTTATACTTCTGCGTGTTTCCGGTCTGGCCTGTGGAGTGGGTTTTTATTATTTTTAGAAAAAATAAAGAGATTTAACTTTCTGTTCCCAGGGTTATGTTAGTTAGCCTGCTTGTGGTTTGGTAGGGGTGGTTCCTAGGGGTAGGGGGGTGAGTGGTTAGGTGGTTAGCTGGCTTATGGCGTGTGGCTTTATTATTTTAAGAAACAATTAAGCGATTTAACTCGCTGTTCCCAGGGTTAGGTTAGTTAGCCTGCTTGTGGTTTGGTAGGGGTGGTTTCTAGGGATTAGGGGTAAGTATTTGGGTGATTTGTTGGCTTCTGGTGTGTGGCTTAATTATTTTGAGAAAAATAAAGCGATTTAACTAGCTGTTCCCAGGGTTAGGCTAGTTAGCCTGCTTGTGGTTTGGTAGGGGTGGTTTCTAGGAGTTAAGCGGGTTAGGGGTAGGTATTTAGGTGATTTGTTGGCTTCTGGCGTGTGGCTTAATTATTTTGAGAAAAAATAAAGCGCTTTACCTCGCTGTTCCCAGGGATAAATGAGTTAGACTGCTTGTGGTTTGGTAGGGGTGGTTTCTAGGGGTAGAGGGGTGAGTGGTTAGGTGTTTACCTGGCTTATGGTGTCTGACTTAATTATTTTAAGAAAAAATAAAGCTATTTAACTCGCTGTTCCCTGCGATAGATGAGTTAGAATGCTTGAGGTTTGATAGGGGTGGCTTCTAGGGGTCGCATGGGTTTAGGGGAAGGTGATACAATAATTTCCGCACCTGTAGCTTAAACTTGATGCTTTTTTAAAGAGTTTAAAAAATCATGGCTCTACGATTAAAAATGATGCGTGGCTGGAATTTTGTCCATTTTCTCCCACTGTGTGTCGTCTGCATCAAAAGTCCGATTGCTGCAAGTTTTAGTTATATTTCGGTCTTGGCTTCCGTTATCGTCGCTGTCCGACATACTTTCATTTTGCAATAAATTTCGATTTAACGCTAGATTTCATTGAGGGAATTTTATTGATTTTTTTTTCTTCGTTTTCGATAAAATTAAATAACGCGTCAAACTTTTATCCGATTTCAATCTGAAACTCCGATAACTTGATAGCTTTTTTCTCTTTGGGCTCGCTTTGGTTCGCGGTGATTTTATGGTTCTCTGACAACGAGATTGGTTTCTCTTCCTGTTCTAAAATTTCGTTTTTAATTGCTGTTTTTAACACGGATATTTTCCTCCCACCTCACATATTTTTCCGCGGAACATTATTCAACTTATTTTTATTATTCATTTGATTTTTGTTTATATAATTAAATGCCAATTGTTGTTAGTCACACGAGGGATGGGGGAACTGATCGCAGTTCAAAGCGATTTTCTTGTGATGAAGTGACTTTATCACGGAAACCGTATTTGAGTTTAACAGTTATTGTTAATTGGACTGAGGGTCCAATATATTTGTTGTCAATTATACCGAGCGGTTGTATAATCGACGGCAACTATCCCGGTGCTCGCTATAGCGGAGCAGTGAGAGAGAGACGCATTGCGAGAGGCGATACGGCGGGGACTCAGCTTGCGGGCAAAAATCATAACCAACGCGAAAGGAAATAAATGATTATTTATATTAATTCTGATTTCTTACGATTTTATAGGGGCCCTTATACATGTTATCTAATTTATTGGTTCTGGGTTCCTTAATTATGTAAACTAGGTCGTATATTTTATAATTGTTTGGTCTTATACTTGTCTGTCATAATAATGTTTTGATTTGCGTTTTGATTTAATTAAAGAGTTACTAGCGAACTTTCTAATATCGTTCATTCGACTTACTAGGTCAGTTATATATGTAGTGTTTTTATTTTTTAAGTTTTATTTATATTGTCCAGGAAAGCAGTAGGTATCCTGGCAGGTTTACCGAATATTGATTCAAATGGTATAAAGTTAGTAGATTCGTGTACACTTGTGTTGTACAAGAATATTGCAAACGGAAGTACTTTGTCCCAGTCTTCAAATTCCTCGAGGTATTGTCTAATTAATTTGACTAACACAACATTGTCAAAGTACTCTGACTCGAAGTACACAATGATAATTTTTGCTTAACTTAGGAGATGAAAGCTTATATAAACTCGAACTAATAACATTAAATGTGAGTTAGTTGATTTGTGAGTCAGTAGAATATGAGATGATTAAAAAAATTAATTATTGTTATTTTCATATTATATAAATTGAAATAGTGTATTGTACACCGAGGACAAAAAGTAAGACTATTTTTAGACCTAGTATGAGGTTTGCCTGTTACAATGCCGCTACCCTAAGCGGGTCTTGGGCGTTGTCGTCCAGATCGGACGGGTGGGTGATACACTGTCGAACGCATTCATCTAGAAACACTACGCAAGCACCACTACAAAAAACACTTCACATTATCTCTTATCTCTTAATCTATATCTTTAATCACACATTACAAAAATTGACTAAAATCCTGCTGCCGAGGAGGATGCGGGAGCGATGACAACTGCCCCGAAAGGGGATGTGTAGAATGATTCGTCACCTGGTTTTACGCGGTAACGATGCCAGCGAAGGCGCGCTGCCTTGCAGGGGGGCGTTAGGATGCGAGAATGAAACCGTAATATGTCTGACGACGAGTTGACACTGTCCTCGTCAAAGTCGGAAAACTCTCATACTTAGTTCTAGAGAGGTATGGGGGTTATCACCTCTAGAACAGTGGACTCACCTGCGATCGGAACAGGATCCAAAGCGCGCGCGTTTAACATACTATCATGGCTCCAAAAAATCAAAACCAAAAGGGACTTAAGGGTCGGAATTTGGAATGTTCACAGTCTATACAGAGCAGACGCGTTTAAAGAACTCATAAAGGAGCTGATAGGTACAATCTAGATTTGGTAGCAATACAGGAATCGCGGTGGCCAGATGGCAGAATACTAGCATCGGGTAACTTCACGTACCTGTATGGGGCCGGAAGCGGGGGATCCCTAGGCACCGGATTTCTCGTAAGCAAAAGCATCATACATTCGGTTAAAAGTTTCAAATCCGTCAATGATAGGCTCTCGTACATCATCATCGAAGGTGAATGGTATAGATAGGTATTCATTAATGTACACTGTCCTACGAAGGACAAAGAAGAAGAAGCTAAGGATCTCTATTACGAAACTTTAGAGCAGGTAATCTAATATTAGGCGATTTCAATGCTAAAATAGGTAGGGAGGAAATGTATAGGCCTACTATAGGGAAGGAAAGCCTGCACGAAGCCAGCAATGATAACGGTATTAGGGTCATAAATTTTGCGGCAGCAAAAGATCTTATAATCAAAACTACGTGTTTTAAGCACAAGGACATACACAAAGCAACGTGGACATCGCCGGACGGGGCCACACATGGTTTGACGAAGAGTGCGAACTCTGGTTTGAAAAGCGCAAAAAGGCTAAATTAGATAGCTTACACAATAGAAGCGATAAGACCGTAGAAGAGTATTCTAATGTAAGGAAACAGGCGGGTGCGATCTACAGAAATAAGAAGCGGGAGTATCAAAAGAATCTTATTAGGAGAATAGAAACTAATAGTAAGGAAAATAACCCCCGCGAAATGTACAGAGGGATTAACGCCATCAGAAAGGGTTTTAGAAGTAGAGCGCAATTGATGAAGGACGAAAACGGGGACCTCGTAACAAATGACAACGAATTACTGTTGATGTGGAAAAACTATTTCGATAAATTATTAAACGTGCACGAAAATAGCGAAGAATTAGGGGACGAAATTCACACTGCCGAACTCCACGTGGAGGAACCGAGCTACCAAGAAGTAGAAGCCGCGATTAAAAAACTAAAAAACAACAATGCAGCGGGAAATTCCTCTATACCAGCTGAGTTACTCAAGTATGGGGGCATCGAGCTTACTTTTAAAATCTATAAACTAGTATGTGCCATCTGGAAAAATGAAACAATACCCGAAAATTGGAAGGAATCCATCATTATACCGATTTTTAAAAAGGGGGTTAAGACAGACTGCAACAACTATAGGGGTATCTCACTTTTAGCAACGTGCTACAAAGTTCTGTCAAACGTAATACAAACTAGACTCACTCAATTCGCGGAAGATATAGTAGGAGATTATCAGTGCGGATTTCGGCGCAACAGATCGACGAGCGATCAAATGTTTACCATAAAACAGTTGTTCGAGAAAAAGTGGGAATTTTGCGAAACCATACACCAACTATTTATAGATTTAAAAAAGCGTATGTATTCTATTAAGCGAAGCAAAATGTATCAAATTCTAGTACTTCTCGGTGTACCAAAAAAACTCGTGAGATTGATTCAAATATGTCTGAACGGAAGCACGGGAAAGGTCCGAGTAGGCGGTAATGTAGTGTAGTTTGGTTTAAAACAAGGAGATGGGCTCTCTACGATGCTGTTCAACTTAACGTTAGAGTATTTCGTTAGAAAAATGCAGGTTAGCCAGCTGGGCGCAACGCTTAATGGAACAACGCAGATACTAGGCTACGCAGATGATTTGGATATACTGGGGGATTGTAGGGAATCGGTAGCAACAAACGCGGAAATCCTCATAAAAGCAGCGGAGTATACAGGGTTAGAAGTGAGTGAATCAAAAACAAAGTACATGATTGTGGATAAACTAGGTATCTGCAGAGGGGAGGGAGATCTCAGAGTTGGGAATTTCACTTTTGAAAAGGTTAGCGAATTCAGGTATCTGGATACGACCATAAATGATAGAAACGAGATTAATGTCGAAATAAACAAGAGACTCCATACGGGTAATGCTTGCTTCTACGCCGTGAGTAATTTACTTAAGTCGAGGCTGTTGTCTAAAAACGTTAAAATAAGAATATACAGGACAATAATACTGCCGGTGGTTCTGTACGGGTGCGAAACGTGGGCTCTCACTAAGCTGGCGGACAAGCGTATTAGGGTATTTGAAAACAAAGTCTTGCGAAAAATATACGGGCCGAAGAAAGATGAGGAAACCGGGAAATGGAGGAGACTACATAATGATGATATTAATTCTTTTTTACAGAAGACAAAGGCGGGAATGAGCAGAAGAAAAGGGCATCTGTAAAAAATTCACGTTAAAAAATACAAATGTATTTATTTATTACAGAAGCTACGAGACCAGTTTGCGAAAGACAGGGCCATTTACAACTGAAGCGGACAGACAGCACTGCTGATAAAAACGTAAAAAATAGCAGCACTCAACATGAGCAGCAGCAACAGCAGCAGCAGCAGCAACAACAGCAGCAACAACATCCGCAGCAGCAGCAACAACAACAGCAGCAGCAACAACAGCAGCAACAACAGCGGCAGCAACAACAGCAAAATCGAAACAACATCAACGCAATCTACCAAGAATTGTAGATGACGAAATTATTGTAGATCCAATTGATGTATCAAAAATTTTTAACGATTGTAAAAAAAGAAAATAAATTAAAAAAAAATTGTTGACTTATTTCAATGCCTTTTCTCATCCCAAGGAATTTTTTAAGAATATGCAAATATCAATGCAAATGTTTTTTTAGTTCATTTTAAATAATTAAGAATTTTTAAGATTATTTTATTTAATAGATTTGTTTTTTAGTACACTGACCAGAACAAATAGTTTTGAATATCGCGCAGAAATATGGCGGCGAACAATGTACATGCGATCACATCATAACCTTTCAGCGTCAGCCTAGATGACCGTTATCTGACGTCATTTTTTTCGCCGGATATTTAAAAATATTTGATTCCGACACTGTACAAGCAAGTACATTTTTAAATAATCATAACATAAGAATTTTTTCATTTTTTTAAAGATTATTTTATTTAGTGCAAGCAAGTACATTTTAAATAATTATAATCTATCTCGTCATGACTAAAGTTTCCGGCAATATAATTCAATAACCAAGCTCGTATCGAAAGGACGTTGTGGACAGCACACGCAGGTGATCGTCGTATGCAAAGATCGTGGTTGTAGCAAAAGTAATGTTCATTACTTTTTATATTCTCAAGTGATGGACATCCGAGATCTTCAACATTTGAGATTCAACTGAAAATGGTGGAAAATTATTTAGTAAATACGTAAGTATTTATACTTTCAAAGTATAAATTAATAAAACATTAAGATATATTATAAATACTTACGCATTTGGTAAATAATTTTTTAACCACTGTGCTTTCTGCTCCCCCTTGATAAATAGCTTTTGAACACCTTGCGTACAGATTTCTAAAACATGCTTAAGTCGATGGTAAGGAATATCACCAGAATTCCATTCGATTCCATGGTAACTTTTTTCTAGCCAGTGTATCATGCATTTTTCTTCCTCGGTTAGATCTTCCCAAGGCATTGGTGACTTAAAGAAATATACAGTTGGAAAAGCAGTTTTTTCAAGTTAAGAAAACTGATTTCCTTAAAAATAAAAGTATCTACGGCAATTCTTTGAAACCCTTGAATGTCCATAATATAAACGTTTTCTTCTGGATATTGCAGCATGTTATTTTTGAACATTGTTTCGTATTCACACGTTGTAGTCATCTTGTAGAGTTAGTTCAGTAAGAAGTAAGTATTTAAAATGAATTTTTTACAATTGGTCGCTCAAAAAAAGTACAGGCCTGATTGGTCTAAAGATAGAAAATTCATCCCTTCCCAAGAAAATATCCCTTCTCCTCGTCATGACTTACTCCTCAGCTTTTCAATGTCGAAGATGACCACTTCTCATTGGAGCAAAGATAGAAAATCCATCCCTTCCCAAGAAAATATCCCTTCTCCTTGTCAAACTTCCTATTCATTGGTAGTTTCTAAAATTTTCCTCCTTTTCTTTAGTGGTCTCGTCTATATATAGCAAGAAATTTTACTGTGAGGAGCAGACTTCGTCTACAACAGTACACGAAACTAGTTCTTTATACAATTCTGTTTTGTGAATATTAAGTGAAAAAGTAAATATGGCTTCATTTCAACTTTTTGAACGCCTTGTTGAAGTAGTGCGTGATACTTTGCGAAATATACATGAAATGAGCAATAATGATATTCATTATTGACTGGACATGTGCAATTCCACAATAAAGGAATTGAACGAAAAAATCGACATAGCTAATCTCGCAAGAGGAGAAAAGCAGAAATATCAAACTTGTATGACACATCTTTCATGTGTGCAAGTTCAACTCCAACAACATCTTCAGCAAGGAGGTGGTCTACAATCGGAAGAAACTGAAGCTAGAGTTGAGTGGCGAGATGTAGAATCAGCGTTTCAAAATCGAATTAGAACAGGTGTAGTTGTAAACATAAAGCATGTAAACATTCTAAGTTTTTTTAACGATGCGCAAAAGCTCTTCAAGGTTAAAGTAGAAGATTGCTTGAAGGAATATAACGCTGTAAAAATAAAATCTGACTATCGCAGAATTTTCTATGCAAAAAAATGGTGAGGAAACGACAGACATTAAATATTTTACAAGTGAAAGTGTTACAGCATTCATGTCAACGAATTTGGAAGAATGGTTCAAGGATCATATCAAAGAACCTATTCTCGCCCAGCTTGAAGAATTCCAGGAGAAAGATTTTGGCTGGACCCTGATGAGTATTATCAGTTTGTGTATCAATATGAAAAAATATTCTCCAATCAAGGGGAGTTCCTTCATTCCACTTCCAAAGTTTATAGAAAAGAAAAAGGCATGTGTTAATGTTCGTAATAATGATAATCATTGTTTCAAGTATGCTATACTTTCAGCATTGCATCCTAGTGAAACTAATCCCAATAGAGTTAATCAATATCGTTTGTATGAGAACGAGCTGAACTTTGGTGATATAGAATTTCCAGTGAAACTCAAAGATGTTCCGAAATTCGAAAAATTGAATGATATTTCAATAAATGTATACATATTAAAAAAGTACAATGCAAAGTTCGAAGTATCGCCATGCCATATTACAAAAGAAAAGAAAGAAAAACATGTTAATCTACTCCTCATTCAAGATTTTTACATAGATGAAAATGAAGAAAATAATCATGATGATGGCGGAAGCTTGCCTAAATACCACTACGTTTGGATTAAATATCTGTCTCAACTTTTAAGCACTCAATTAAGTAAATCTCATGTAAAATCATACCACTGCGAAAGGTGTTTACAAATATTTTACTGTGAAGAAAGGTTCGAAATGCACGAAAATGATTGCAAAAATTTAAATAAATGTCGAATTAATTTGCCCGACTTTAAGAATAACATTCTTAAATTTGAAGATTACAATAAAAGTGAAAAAGTTCCTTCTGTTATTTATGCAGATTTTGAATGTTTGTTAAAGCCTACTGAAAATGAAAATGCTTTTCAGCTTCATGAAGCATATAGCATAGGCTATTATATAAAGTGCAGCTTCGATGACAGTTTATCTGTTTATAAATCATACAGACAAGAAAATGAAGATGAAGAGGCACCGGCAAAATGGTTTGTTCGAGAACTGAAAGGAGTACGAGACCATTGTCATCTAACAGGACGGTACGTTAGTTTTTAATGTATACAAATATTTAACTTAAATGTTATACAACATGTAAGACTTTTTTTTCTATTTAGTTTCAGAGGTGCAGCTCACAATTCATGCAATTTAAATTACAAGGATTCGAGGTTTGTGCCGGTTATCTTTCATAACCTCAATTATGACACACACACTTCATTTTGAAAGAGATTGTGTGTGACAGAGAACTGTGACATCAGTTTTAGATTTATAGATTCATGGCGTTTTTTACCATCATCGTTGGAAAAGCTTGCATCATATTTGGAAACCGTGCCGATAGCAGTAAATGAGTTTAAAAATGATGGATTTACAGATGAACAAATCAATCTTCTTAGATGAAAAGGTATATTTCCATATGATTTCGTAGATGGATTGGACAAGTTGATGACTACAAAACTGCCAGAGAAGAATGAGTTTTACAATAAACTAACAGATTCTCATATTATTGACGAAGACTATCACCATGCTGTTACAGTATGGAATATGTTTACTATAAAAACTTTGGGTGAATATTCAGATTTGTACTTGAAAACAGATGTTTTATTATTAGCTGACGTCTTCGAAAGTTTTCGAGAGACATCTCTGAAAGCGTATATTTTATGTCCTGCACACTTTTACACGACTCCAGGTCCCACGTTTTCAGCAGCTCTAAAAATGACAAAAGTGGAATTGGAGCTTCTTACAGATATAGATATGCTGATGTTTATTGAAGCAGGCATTCGAGGAGGAATACGTCAATGTTGCAATCGGTATGCTAAGGCGAACAATCCGTACATGGGACCATCATACGATAAGAATCAGAAAACGAAGACACTTTTATATTTTGATATTAATAATCTTTATGGATGGGCTATGGTGCAGTATTTACCAGTGGGAAAATTCAAATGGATCGAATATGAAACGAATTCAAATTTTTTCAATGCACCACCAGACTCTGATACAGGCTACTTTGCTGAAGTAGATTTAGAGTATCCTGAAGAAATACATGATGATAATCAAGATTTGCCTTTTTGTGCAGAGCATCGTACACCCCCTGGCTCAAAGCAAAAGAAACTGTTGACTACTTTGAACGATAAGAAAAGGTATGTCATTCATTATCTTGCGTTAAAACAGGTATTAGATAATGGACTTCGACTAAAAAAAGTGGATAGGATTCTGAGTTTTGAGCAGAAGCCTTGGCTCAAACCATATGTTGAATTTAATACAGAGAAGAGAAAGCAGGCCAAGAATGAGTTTGAAAAGCTTTTCTACAAGTTATTAATTAATGCAGTATATGGTAAGTGCATCGAGCGAGAACGATCTCGCGTTGATGTGCGATTAGTGAATAAATTTACAGGTCGATATGGAGCAGAAGCACGTATAGTTCAACCAAATTTTCATAGTTGTGCTATCTTTGATGAAAATTTGGTTGCTATACAGCTAAAGAGAACAAGTATTACAATTAAAAAACCAATATACGTTGATCTCAGCATTCTCGATATGTCTAAAACATTGTTATACGATTTTCATTATTCGTATATGAAGCGGCGACTTGGGGAAAAATGTAAACTCCTTTACACCGACACAGATAGTCTAATATATGAAGTCGTTGACGTGGATGTGTATAAAATAATGAAAGAAGACTTGCACAAATTTGATACTTCTGATTACAAAGAGAACAATCAATTTGGAATCCCGCGTGTCAATAAAAAAGTGCCTGGATTAATGAAAGATGAATGCTGTGGCAAGATTATGACGGAATTTATTGGTTTACGTAGCAAAATGTATAGTATTTTGATAGATGGATCTGAGACTGTGAAAAAAGCCAAAGGCATAAAATCGAGTGTTGTGAAGAAAACAATCACGTTCGAAGATTATCGAAAATGTCTTGAAGAACAAATTATTGTTAAACGTGAGCAGTGCAACATTCGCTCTAAATTGCATGTAGTGCATACTGAAAAACAGAATAAAATAGCAGTAAGTCCGTATGATGATAAAAGATACTTATTACCTCATAACATAGACACTTTACCTTGGGGTTATTACCGAATTATTGAGGAACAGATGGCGCTGGCTGTAATTCAAATGAAGGGGGATGAAAAAATAGCTGATACAAGAGAAGAAAGAGTGGGGGAGATGGAAGTGAAGAAGGGGTATGAAGCGACCAATACTGAAGAAGAAAGCGAGAGAGCAATGGAGAGGGGGAACGAAGTGACCAATGAAAACAGTGCAGCACGAGTGGGGGTGACACTTTATGGCGATACAGGTGAACAAATCATTATCGAATACGATGTTTGTGAGGAGCTAATGCACGAATGGAATCCATCGATGGAGGGGGCATCTTCCGATAGAAGGGATATTCTACAAGAGGCGATGGAAGGGGCATACATCATGGTGGGGAATGGGCTATATCAACCGACGCAGCACGGTGAAGAGCACATTCGAGCAGTCGAGCTTGAAAATTACCTGCCTTTGGAGAAGAAACCAAGACTCACTTAACATTTCCAAGTAAGTTCATAGCTGATTCTCACTATTTTTCTTCTCAAAGAAAGTATTTTCTCTAACACAAATTCTTATATTTTTACTTTTCAGAATGGATCTATCTGCACTTAACAAAATTGCTGAGCGCGAGTTCTTGCCCAAGAAGAAAGCCACGGACTTAGAAAAAGATCATGCATACATGGTGACTGCGCTCAAGGAAGTAAAGACGAGATTCGGCACGAAGATCGTGGCCGAGATCGATGACAGCTTTCAAATATTTCTTCCAGAAAAGATCTCATCAGCAATCTTGAAAGATCAAGAACTTTTCAATAATCTCTCTAACACAGCAAATAAACTTAGTTTATTTATAACATATCAGGGTGGAACTTCTTTTAAGTTCACCACATGCTAAAATAATGAAATACAAAGACTGATAATTGTTAAATACTATTTATTTATTTGTTCAAACTTGTGTGCAATTTACATGAATAAATACATTATTAAATATAATAACAATTGCTTTCTTATTTATTTGAACCTTGAATAATTCATACAATCTCATTTTTATCTATCCAACTATTATGCTTGTCACTAAATCCTAACCATTTAACATATACGCGTTTACCACTTTTCTTTGAAACTTTTTCTACTAAATAAATTTCCGGATATATAGTTTTATGAATTTCCGTTTCATAAAAGCCGCCAGAGACGGGTTTATCATAATAATCTTTGAGATGGTAAGTTACTGGATCTGTTTTTACAACTCGCGTTATTGTGAAAATTTCCGTTGACCAGTTTGGCGTGTAACCTTTTTCAAAAACATTTTTTATCCTACTTATTCGTACTTTATCTCCTACTTTAAATTTCGGTTTTTTCACTGGCGACTTTTCATTTGGAAAACGTCTCTTGACTTCTCGCTCATTTGCCAGTGTAACATTTTCAGGCTCGATTCCTGTTGTCCGATGTTTTCTCAAATTGTATGCTTTGAGCAAGTTAGGTAGAATATCCAACCATTTATAGCTTCCTTGTTTGCTGAATTCTGTCCACATTGCATTTTTTAATGTTCTATTGAATCGTTCGCATATACTTGCATGAAGATTACTATGTGAAGAGTATAAGTGTATATTGTGCTTATTCATACGTTTTTGAAAAATTGAATTGTAAAATTCTTTTCCTTGGTCAGTTTGTAGATTCTTCGGTACTCGTCCTTCTTTTAGTATTGACTTCATAGCTGTAGTAACATCATTACCACTCTTTGACTTGACTGGCACGGCCCATGCATACTTTGAAAATATATCTATGACAGTGAGTAAGTAATGAAAACCTTTGTTTTCTTTAGAATATTGTATCATTTCTACAAGATCAGCTTGCCAAGTCTCGTCTATTCCACGTATGTCATATTTTCTTCTCTTGTATCGCCGACGTGCTGGCTTGTGCAGCTCTTCAGCTACTCTATGACATTCCATCTTCCTTTACAGTAGATGAAAATCCATCTGGAAATTCCTCTATACGAACTTTTAATTGTTTATTCACTTCTTCAATGATATAATCAACACCAGAGTAATTGCGAAGAGTTGTACTATAAAGATAACGCAATTTTGCATTCACTTCCAATTGATGTTTTTCAACTTGCTGCTTGTATTCTTCTATAACTTCACCAATTCCAGCAATTTTAGCAGCTATATAATTTATTTCAGTTTGTAGAATAACTTTCAGTGAATGCAATGTGATTGCATCGTTTGGATGATTGGGCGGTCCTAGGTTGCAAAGTCGCTTGTTTTCTGAATCAAAATCACCATCCGGTATAAAATTGAAACCAATGCCTGGAGGACCACGACTCACTTGCGAGCCCTCAAGTTTTCTTCCAAACACATCGAGACTCATGGTAGTACTGATGCAAAGAAGAAAGTTGCGTATCAATATATATGCCCAGCTTCACGTAATTCCTCAATAATCGACTGGATTTCATTGTCGTGATTATTATTTCTAGCTGATCGTTCGGCAATCAATAGTCGAAGTCTCTCAGTAAGCTCGGTTGGATCATCCCAGTAGACGAGATCAATGGAAGAATTTTTCTTAACTATTTTATATTTAGGTATGAGTCCTCCTCCGCTGCTACTGTTCTTTTTACGTGGAGTGCTGCGGAACATTGGTGCTAAAATATTCTTATATTTATTACTTCTCGACATTCGTATAGATTCATCTTTGTTGAATTTTTTCCGATGAGCATTTGTTGCTTCCAGAATCTTGCGATAATTTGCACGATCTGATGAGCTCAGAAGAAGATCATCCGGATATTTTTTAAATAGCAATTCCACCAGTCCACTCGTTTTAGGATAACTTTCATTTCTGACTTTGACATATTTATCATCAAATTCAATTTCTGAATCACCAATCATATACACTTCATCAACCTTTCGCAATCCGTATATATTATCAATCGTTCTACGGCTTTTATCTAGCGATGATAAAAAGTCTTCAGTTGATTCATTTTTTCCACTCGCGGATCTAAATGTAGAATTGGTTATTGTGTCATAAACATCATCATCATGATCATCATCATCATTATCATCATAATCATAAACAGTATAATCCAATAAACTTGATTTATTGTTCTTATTTTGATCGTTGAGCAAACTCGATCGATCGATTCTCATTCGTTTTTTCATTTTTTTACTGCTGTTTTGATCCAAAATGTGATTGGATGGTTGCTATAGTGGGCTTTCACTTTTCATCTCAACAAGTTTCTCAAGTGGTGTGATGACTGGTTTTAGAGTATCACCGATGACTTTTTCAAAATCATCTTTCTCCTGTTTTAATAAAGTGTATTTTTTTTAATAACCTCACGAGCTCGCAAGAGCTCACTAAGAACATTCTTCTCTTTCTCGAAGTCTGACATGCTGACATGGCGATGTCTACAACTGAACTGTATGTTTGAAACTCATAATTCCTTTTTTATTGCAAAACAGTCAAATCCTTTTCTGTATCTACCCTCATTCATCGGTCTATCTTTGTCAATAACGATGAATCCATATTTATCATTCTTCCAACATTCAGAACAAAGATTCCGAAATTCGTTGAAAGTTAAATCGGTATTCACATAATCTTCATAGATATGTTTAAGATTTACATCATCTTGTCGATAAATTACTAACAAATTGACATTATCTCTAATGAGATGTTTTCCTATATGAGCATAAGATTGACATAGAAGCTATCTACACTCTTATGTCTCCCCATACAGAAGAATGCTCTGACGTTATCCTGCTTCTCACATGCCACATCATCAAAAATCATTATTGAATTTGGAAGGGCTTCATCTGGAGATACTACAGATTCATGCTCACTGAACGGAAGATATGATACTCCTTCAATCTGATCCAAGACATTTTTGAGAAATTGATACTTTGGCTGATTCAAGGATTTAGAGTATACATACAAATTCTCAAACCTAAGACCATTGGGGTGTGTAATTAAAGCCAATAAACTATTTGTTTTTCCACAGTTTGATGGACCACAGAATACTGCTCGTATACTATCTGGTAGTAATTCCCCATGACGCTTCTTTCTCTTCTCTTTTCCAAAATCAAAATTCGTGACAGGGAGTTTGACGTTCTGCTCGGTAAAATCCATGTTCACTCAACAGAGTGAAATATAACATTGAGCTCTCGAAATATAAACGCTCGTTTTATACCATGAACGTCAGTTGTGAATCAACATTCGAAGAGAGATGATCATACACAAATCTCAGAAACAGCCGAAAGGCTATGGATTGCTTGATAAAGTTATCAATAACTTACCTGTTGAAATGCATCTTCCTGGATATCAATACTGCGGTCCCGGAACTAAATTGAAAAAGCGAATGAAAAGAGGAGATCCTGGTATTAATCCGCTTGATCAGGCTTGTAAAAAACACGACATAGCTTACTCCGATAAAAACGGAGATCGTAAAGCTGCTGACAAGATGCTTGCTGAGGAAGCTATGCAACGTGTCAGAGCTAAGGATGCTAGTCTTGGCGAAAAAGCTTTTGCTTTTGCTGTTAGCAATGCTATGAAATTAAAAGGAAAAACTGGAATGGGACTGAAATTTAATAAGTTAGTGACTGCGGCTAAAAAACTTTGAAACTTTGAACCGGACCACTTCCTAGTAGTAGCCAAATTAAGAGCTAGACTAGTAGCGAATCAAAATAGTAAGCGAGCAAACAAGGTAGAAAGCTTCGATATTGAGAAACTACGAGATAGAACAGAGCGAATTAGGTACCAGATAGAAATTAATAACAGGTTTCAGGCACTTGAAGAAGCAAACACATCGCCGGAGGGGAATGACGAACCGAATAGCTTATGGGGGGACATCGAAAAAACGGTAAAAGAGGCCGCGAACAAAGTACTGGGTAAAAAGAAAAAGCCAAAGAGCAAACCATGGTTTGACGAAGAGTGCGAACTCTGATTTGAAAGGCGCAAAAAGGCTAAATTAGATAGCTTACAAAATAGAAGCGATAGGACCGTAGAAGAGTATTCTAACGTAAGGAAACGGACGCGCGCGATCTACAGAAATAAGAAGCGGGAGTATCAAAAGAATCTTATTAGGAGAATAGAAACTAACAGTAAGGAAAATAACCCCCGCGAAATGTACAGAGGGATTAACGCCATCAGAAAGGGTTTTAGAAGTAGAGCGCAATTGATGAAGGACGAAAACGGGGACCTCGTAACAAATGACAACGAATTACTGTTGATGTGGAAAAACTATTTCGATAAATTATTAAACGTGCACAAAAATAGCGAAGAATTAGGGGACGAAATTCACACTGCCGAACTCCACGTGGAGGAACCGAGCTACCAAGAAGTAGAAGCCGCGATTAAAAAACTAAAAAACAACAATGCAGCGGGAAATTCCTCTATACCAGCTGAGTTACTCAAATATGGGGGCGTCGAGCTTACTTTCAAAATCTATAAACTAGTATGTGCCATCTGGAAAAATGAAACAATACCCGAAAATTGGAAGGAATCTATCATTATACCGATTTTTAAAAAGGGGATAAGACAGACTGCAATAACTATAGGGGTATTTCACTTTTAGCAACGTGCTACAAAGTTCTGTCAAACGTAATACAAGCTAGACTCACTCCATTCGCGGAAGATATAGTAGGAGATTATCAGTGCGGATTTCGGCGCAACAGATCGACGAGCGATCAAATGTTTACCATAAGACAGTTGTTAGAGAAAAAGTGGGAATTTTGCGAAACCATACACCAACTATTTATAGATTTTAAAAAAGCGTACGACTCTATTAAGCGAAGCAAAATGTATCAAATTCTAGTACTTATCGGTGTACCGAAAAAACTCGTGAGATTAATTCAAATATGTCTGAACGGAAGCACGGGTAAGGTCCGAGTAGGCGGTAATGTATCAGAACCCTTCATGATACGCGATAGTTTAAAACAAAGGGATGGACTCTCTACGGTGCTGTTCAACTTAACGTTAGAGTATGCCGTTAGAAAAATGCAGGTTAGCCAGATGGGCGCAACGCTTAATGGAACAACGCAGATACTAGGCTACGCAGATGATTTGGATATACTGGGGGATTGTAGGGAAACGGTAGCAAGAAACGCGGAAATCCTCATAAAAGCGGTGGAGTATACAGGGTTAGAAGTGAGTGAATCAAAAACAAAGTACATGATTGTGGATAAGCTAGGGATCTGCAGAGGGGAGGAAGATCTCAGAGTTGGGAATTTTACTTTTGAAAAGGTTAGCGAATTCAGGTATCTGGGTACGACCATAAATGATAGAAACGAGATTAATGTCGAAATAAATAAGAGACTCCATTCGGGTAATGCTTGCTTCTACGCCGTGAGTAATGTACTTAAGTCGAGGCTGTTGTCTAAAAACGTTAAAATAAGAATATACAGGACAATAATACTGCCGGTGGTTCTGTACGGGTGCGAAACGTGGGCTCTCACTAAGCAGGCGTACAACCGTTTTAGGGTATTTGAAAATAAAGTCTTGCGAAAAATATACGGGCCGAAGAAAGATGAGGAAACCGGGGAATGAAGGAGACTACACAATGATGAGTTACACAATCTGTACGCGTCACCAAATATTAACAGAATAATAAAATCGCGCAGATTGGGATGGGCAGGGCATGTAGCGAGAATGGGAGACGACCGTACGGCAGCGCGTGTCATGAAGGGCAGGCCGATGGTAACGCGACCTCTAGGTAGACCTAGACGTAGATGAGAGGACAACGTAAAAGCGGATCTAGTAGAAATAGGACGGGTGGATGTCGATCGGAGAGGTGCATCTTGGGTGGGGTTGACACAAGATAGGGCAGCGTGGAAGGCTTGCGTAGATGAGGCGATGAATTTTCGAGTTCCAAATGCCATGTAAAAAAAAAAAAAAACGAGAAAAACGTTGGTGTCAAAATATGTGCTACAAAAAAGTGGCACAGAAATGCAGTAATTCATGAATTAAATGGGGATAAGATTAATTTAAATGATCAAGAACTGCAATATTTAACAGAAAATCGTCTTGATTTTTCAATCATGAAAAACTCCAGGTCCAGCATCCTTTGTAAATCACGACTGTAACCCAAACACTAGATTTAATTGTCTGAAATCCAAAAAGACAGTCTGTTTTGAAATAATTAATGAAGTTGATTGTGGAGACGAAATCACTTGCTCTTATGGAGAAAATTATTTCAGTATGATGAGTGCGAATGCATTACGAGTGAAAAAAATAAAAGTATTGTTACAAAATAAATTAAAAGACAAACAGAATCGTGTATTTTTTTATTCATTTATCACCGCGAAGAGACAAGGGAAAATCTGGATTTACACTATAGGTAAATTCTGGAGAAAAAAAAACCTTAAAACAGCCGGTATCCAGGGTACTTTTCCCGCTAAAAACACCCACCATCCCTTGAGCAAGCATATATGCTAGTTAAGGAGATTGTGTCGATGATTTGCAAATCCTTTAAATACCAACTCCATTAATATTTATCAGAACATCAGAGTATCACACACAATACGCCTAGCAGGTAGCGAATTTTAGCTCTGTACGAAATGAATTAATAACAACAAAAGAGATTTTAGGCTTTAGATTTTAAACAATTTCTTTGCTAAATGTATGACATCGTTTTAACATGACGCAAGTAGGTATTTTCATAGATTTAGTAGTCTAAAGAGACATAAACTAAACTTCTTTGTAGGTGTTAAAAATGACCAACGGAAATATGATTTGCAAATCTTTTAAAAACCAACTCCTATATTAATATTTATCAGAACATCAGAGTATCACACACAATACGCCTAGCAGGTAGCGATTTTCAGCACTATACGAGAAGAATCAATATTAACAAAAGAGATTTTAGGCTTGAGATTTTAAACAATTTCTTTGCTAAATGTATGACATAGTTTTTACATGATGCAAGCAGGTATTCTCATAGATTTAGTAGTCCAAAGAGACATAAACTAAACTTCTACGTAGGTGTTAAAAATGTCCATCGGAAAAATGATATGCAAATCATTTAAATCCCAACTCCATTAATATTTATCAGAACATCAGTGTATCACACACCATACGTCTAGCAGGTAGCGAATTTTAGCTCTGTACGAAATGAATTAATAACAACAAAAGAGATTTTAGGCTATAGTTTTTAAATATTTTCTTTGCTAAATGTATGACATCGTTTTAACATGGCGCAAGCATGTATTCTCATAGATTTAGTAGTCTAAAGAGACATAAACTAACCTTCTACGTAGGTGTTAAAAATGACCATCGGAAAAATGATTTACAAATCATTTAAATACCAACTCCACTAATATTTATCAGAACATCAGAGTATCACACACAATACGCCTAGCAGGTAGCGATTTTCAACACTATACGAGAAGAATCAATATTAACAAAAGAGATTTTAGGCTTGAGATTTTAAACAGTTTCTTTGCTAAATGTATGACATCATATTTACATGATGCAAGCAGGTATTCTCATAGATTTAGTAGTCCAAAGAGACATAAACTAAACTTCTACGTAGGTGTTAAAAATGTCCATCGGAAAAATGATTTGCAAATCATTTTAAAACCAACTTCTCCATTAATATTTATCAAAACATAGGGGTATCACACACCATACGCCTAGCAGGTAGCGAATTTTAGCTCTGTACGAAATGAATTAATAACAACAAAAGAGATTTTAGGCTTTAAATTTTAAATATTTTCTTTGCTAAATGTATGACATCGTTTTATCATGATGCAAGTAGGTATTTTCATAGATTTAGTAGTCTAAAGAGACATAAACTAAACTTCTACGTAGGTGTGAAAAATGACCATTAGAAAAATGATTTGTCAATCCTTTAAAAACCAACTCCTATATTAATATTTATCAGAACATCAGAGTATCACACACAATACGCCTAGCAGGTAGCGATTTTCAGCACTATACGAGAAGAATCAATATTAACAAAAGAGATTTTAGGCTTTGGATTTTAAATATTTTCTTTGCTAAATGTATGACATCGTTTTAACATGATGCAAGCATGTATTCTCATAGATTTAGTAGTCTAAAGAGACATAAACTAACCTTCTACGTAGGTGTGAAAAATGACCATTAGAAAAATGATTTGTCAATCCTTTAAAAACCAACTTCTCCATTAATATTTATCAGAACATCGGGATATCACAAACCATACGTCTAGCAGGTAGCGAATTTTAGCTCTGTACGAAATGAATTAATAACAACAAAAGAGATTTTAGGCTTTAAATTTCAAATATTTTTTTGCTAAATGTATAAGATCATTTTAACATGATGCAAGCAGGTATTCTCATATATTTAGTATTCTTAAGATAAATAAAATAACCTTCGAAATAGGTGTTGGAAATGACTTCTGATAATATGAGTGCAAAGAGGGAGTCTAGGTCTATGCGTGTGGAACATAGAAAACCTAGTCTCAAAGGATTTGGTAAGCACTTATTTAAGTCACACTTTCAATAATCTTCATAAACTTTAAAGTTGATTTCTCTAAAAGTTGTTTTTACTGATTTCAGCTCACTGTCCGTAGGATTCCAAGTGTGCGCATGGTTCTTTTGGGCTGAAACTCAAGGAGGATACTTTGTACACCTTTATTTCTGGTATGAATTCAGGGATTTTGATCTGGATGTTTAGAAAAAGTGTTATGCACAAAAAGGTGCCAAAATATGCGAAAAAAAGAAAAAAAATAAAGTTTTTTCATCGCCAAATTATTTCTAAACATTCAAATTAAAATCCCTGGATTCATACCAAAAGTACAAGTGTACACAGTATCCTCCTTGAGTTTGAGCCCAAAGGAACCATTCGTTCACTTGGAATCCTACGGACAGTGAAAAAGTTCACAAATTCTTGCACCGAGTGCCACAATGGACCAGCAGGGGTAATGAAGGTTTGAGCAGGATGAAATTAAAGGTATTTATGCTAAATATATCTATAAAAAATTTCAAATGATTAACTTAAAATTAATGAAGTTTTCTTAGTGTTCTTTTTTTTCAGGGTTTAAAGGTGTTGTGTCCCCTTA
The DNA here is from genome assembly GCF_009193385.2 of Nasonia vitripennis. Classification (NCBI taxonomy): domain Eukaryota; kingdom Metazoa; phylum Arthropoda; class Insecta; order Hymenoptera; family Pteromalidae; genus Nasonia; species Nasonia vitripennis. The sequence continues at coordinate 23,133,368 of NC_045757.1, read as the reverse complement.
GGCAGGATTTCTCATAGATTTAGTATTTTAAAGAGGTATAAACTAACTTTCTACGTAGGTGTGAAAAAGGACCATCGGGAAAATGAGTTTGCAAATTTATTCAAATCCAATTTTTTTATTAATATATAGCGGAGTATATGAATTTTACACAAGACACGCTTGGCAGGTGGCGCTTTACAGCTCTGTACGAGAGCAATTGATAATGCTAAGAGAAAATCGGGCATGTGTTTTTGGATAAGCTTTCCTAAATGTAAATCACAGGTTTATTTAGGTTATAAGCAAGATTATTCATAAATTTAGTATTCTATAGGGATATAAACTTATTTTTACGTATGCTCAAAAAATAACCCTCACAAAAGGAAATTTACACATTTTTTCTAACTCAATTCTTTTATTATTATTTAGTAGAGTCCATCAGTATTATCCACAAACGTATCATGACATGCTCAACACGTGGCGATTTCCAGCGTTGTACGAGAAGAATTATAACAACACAAGCGAATTTAGCTTTTTGATTTTTAATCATCTTTTTACTAAATGTATGATCTTATTTTTACGTGATGCAAGCGTGACTCTATCGAGTTAGTATTATTATAAGTTTGGAAACTGTTTTTTAAAAAAATATATTTGCTATTTTTTTAAGAACCAATTTTTCTATTAATAGTTATTAGGGATATTTGAGTCTTACACATGACACACTTGGCAGGTCGCGTTTTTCAGCTCTGTACGGAAAGAATTTATAATGCTAAGAGAGAAATCAGTTATATGTTTGGCTTTTGGGGATTAGACGATTGATTTGCAATATGTCATAAAACAGTGTAATTCGATTTTAAATTTATGGAAAAAATAAGCGGGATATAAGATTTGTACTGGATTGTACAGTTTATAATCTATGATAAATACTAAGATTTAGATCGGATTTAACATTTTCTTTAGAGTATTTGGCTTCAGTTGATACTGTCTGGTTTTCTTTTTTTTCCATGCCTGCAACTGGCTTCTTACGTCAGTTACTTTTCGTTTATTTTTAACCATGGTTGGATTATTTTGTATCACTTCATTGATTTCGTCACCAACAATTTTGATGCCTTTTAATGTTCTTTCGTGAAAAACTGACAGTGCTTTTTTTTCTTCAGCGCTCCATGCTTGCCTTTTGCCTTTGCCGTTTTCACCTTGAGCGTCGTAACATCGTGGACGACGCTTTTTTCTTTCAGATGTGTGACTTTCTTCGTCTGATGATATATACTTATCATTAAGTACATAGTCTGAAAAATGAAAAATTGCGATACAAAAAATATAATTATACAGATATTTTAAGGATATGCTTTGCTATTATTGATTATTTATGTATACTATGTGGTAGTATCCATTATTTAGTGAATTATAATTAAGCACAAAGAATGTAAAAAAAGAAGAGGGAGAGATAGAGACACACTCAATTTTTTTTTTTTTTACATGGCATTTGGAACTCGAAAGTTCATCGCCTCATCTACGCAAGCCTTCCACGCTGCCCTATCTTGTGTCAACCCCACCCAAGATGCACCTCTCCGATCGACACCCACCCGTCCTATTTCTACTAGATCCGCTTTTACGTTGTCCTCTCATCTACGTCTAGGTCTACCTAGAGGTCGCGTTACCATCGGCCTGCCCTTCATGACACGCGCTGCCGTACGGTCGTCTCCCATTCTCGCTACATGCCCTGCCCATCCCAATCTGCGCGATTTTATTATTCTGTTAATATTTGGTGACGCGTACAGATTGTGTAACTCATCATTGTGTAGTCTCCTTCATTCCCCGGTTTCCTCATCTTTCTTCGGCCCGTATATTTTTCGCAAGACTTTATTTTCAAATACCCTAAAACGGTTGTACGCCTGCTTAGTGAGAGCCCACGTTTCGCACCCGTACAGAACCACCGGCAGTATTATTGTCCTGTATATTCTTATTTTAACGTTTTTAGACAACAGCCTCGACTTAAGTACATTACTCACGGCGTAGAAGCAAGCATTACCCGAATGGAGTCTCTTATTTATTTCGACATTAATCTCGTTTCTATCATTTATGGTCGTACCCAGATACCTGAATTCGCTAACCTTTTCAAAAGTAAAATTCCCAACTCTGAGATCTTCCTCCCCTCTGCAGATCCCTAGCTTATCCACAATCATGTACTTTGTTTTTGATTCACTCACTTCTAACCCTGTATACTCCACCGCTTTTATGAGGATTTCCGCGTTTCTTGCTACCGTTTCCCTGCAATCCCCCAGTATATCCAAATCATCTGCGTAGCCTAGTATCTGCGTTGTTCCATTAAGCGTTGCGCCCATCTGGCTAACCTGCATTTTTCTAACGGCATACTCTAACTTCTTCTAACGGCATACTCGGACCTTACCCGTGCTTCCGTTCAGACATATTTGAATTAATCTCACGAGTTTTTTCGGTACACCGATAAGTACTAGAATTTGATACATTTTGCTTCGCTTAATAGAGTCGTACGCTTTTTTAAAATCTATAAATAGTTGGTGTATGGTTTCGCAAAATTCCCACTTTTTCTCTAACAACTGTCTTATGGTAAACATTTGATCGCTCGTCGATCTGTTGCGCCGAAATCCGCACTGATAATCTCCTACTATATCATCCGCGAATGGAGTGAGTCTAGCTTGTATTACGTTTGACAGAACTTTGTAGCACGTTGCTAAAAGTGAAATACCCCTATAGTTATTGCAGTCTGTCTTATCCCCTTTTTAAAAATCGGTATAATGATAGATTCCTTCCAATTTTCGGGTATTGTTTCATTTTTCCAGATGGCACATACTAGTTTATAGATTTTGAAAGTAAGCTCGACGCCCCCATATTTGAGTAACTCAGCTGGTATAGAGTCATTTCCCGCGGCTTTGTTGTTTTTTAGTTTTTTAATCGCGGCCTCTACTTCTTGGTAGCTCGGTTCCTCCACGTGGGGTTCAGCAGTGTGAATTTCGTCCCCTAATTCTTCGCTATTTTCGTGCACGTTTAATAATTTATCGAAATAATTTTTTCACAGCGACAGTAATTCGTTGTCATTTGTTACGAGGTCCCCGTTTTCGTCCTTCATCAATTGCGCTCTACTCCTAAAACCCTTTCTGATGGCGTTAATCCCTCTGTACATTTCGCGGGGGTTATTTTCCTTACTGTTAGTTTCTATTCTCCTAATAAGGTTCTTTTGATACTCCCGCTTCTTATTTCTGTAGATCGCGCGCGTCCGTTTCCTTACGTTAGAATACTCTTCTACGGTCCTATCGCTTCTATTTTGTAAGCTATCTAATTTAGCCTTTTTGCGCCTTTCAAATCAGAGTTCGCACTCTTCGTCAAACCATGGTTTGCTCTTTGGCTTTTTCTTTTTACCCAGTATTTTGTTCTCGGCCTCTTTTACCGTTTTTTCGATGTCCCCCCATAAGCTATTCGGTTCGTCATTCCCCTCCGGCGATGTGTTTGCTTCTTCAAGTGCCTGAAATCTGTTATTAATTTCTATCTGGTACCTAATTCGCTCTGTTCTATCTCGTAGTTTCTCAATATCGAAGCTTTCTACCTTGTTTGCTAGCTTACTATTTTGATTCGCTACTAGTCTAGCTCTTAATTTGGCTACTACTAGGAAGTGGTCCGAGTCGCTATCTGCCCCTCTGTAAGCCCTTACGTCAAGAACATTAGTATGACGTCTTTTTTCAATGAGGAAATGATCAATTTGGTTCTGTGTGGCCCCGTCCGGCGATGTCCACGTTGCCTTGTGTATGTTCTTGTGCTTAAAACACGTAGTTTTGATTATAAGATCTTTTGCCGCCGCGAAGTTCCCTAATTCCGTTATCATTGCTGGCTTCGTGCAGGCTTTCCTTACCTATAGTAGGCCTAAACATTTCCTCCCTACCTATTTTAGCATTGAAATCGCCTAATACTATTCTTGTGTCGTAAGACGCGAACTGGTCGATTACCTGCTCTAAAGTTTCGTAATAGAGATCCTTAGCTTCTTCTTCTTTGTCCTCCGTAGGACAGTGTACATTAATGAATACATATATATACCATTCACCTTCGATAATGATGTACGAGAGCCTATCATTGACGGATTTGAAACTTTTAACCGAATGTATGATGCTTTTGCTTACGAGAAATCCGGTGCCTAGAGATCCCCCACTCCCGGCCCCATACAGGTACGTGAAGTTACCCGATGCTAGTACTCCGCCATCTGGCCACCGCGATTCCTGTATTGCTACCAAATCTAGATTGTACCTATCAGCTTCCTTTACGAGTTCTGTAAACGCACCTGCTCTGTATAGATTGCGAACATTCCAAGTTCCCACCCTTAAGTCCCTTTTGGTTCGGATTTAATTTTTTTGAGCCATGATGTTATGTTAAACCCGCGCGCTTTGGATCCTGTTCCGATCGCAGGTGAGTCCACCGTTCTAGAGGTGATAACCCCCATACCTCTCTAGAACTAATTATGAGAGCTTTCCGACTTTGACGAGGACAGTGTCAACTCCTCGTCAGACACACTACAGTTTCATTCTCGCATCCTAACGCCCCCCTGCAAGGCAGCGCGCCTTTACTGGCATCATTACCGCGTAAGACCAGGTGACGAATCATTCTACACATCCCCTTTCGGGGCAGTTGTCATCGCTCCCGCATCCTCCTCGGCAGCAGGATTTTTGCCCATTTTTGTAATGTGTGATGAAAGAGATAGATTGAGAGATAAGAGATAATGTGAAGTGTTTTTGTTGTTGTGGTGCTTGCGTAGTGTTTCTAGATGAATGCGTTCGACAGTGTGGGCTCATCACACCCACGCCTGTTCCTATCGGCTGTCCGCGGCTGCTTATTCAATTTATTCGCAGCTAACCTCTTTCTCAGGGGCTGTTCCTCTATCCGCAACCTAAGGACGCGCTGTGTAGTGGTGATAGGCACCCACCCGTCCGATCTGGACGACAACGCCCAAGACCCGCTTAGGGTAGCGGCATTGTAACAGGAGACACACTCAATTAGACGAATAAAAATGAAAAAACATGAGACGAAATAACGTTTACAACAGCCACAAATAGATTTTCTCAGCTTAATTAACACTGTCATAATGGTGTTTATGAAAACGGATACGCGACAATGTGATGTGTTGATGAAACGAGGTTCTTGCAAATAAGTCCTTATTTAGCATTCATTGTAACAGTTCTCAAAAATAGCGATTTCAGCTGATTTGCGCAAACCTTGTTCTTTCCACGACCCGTATCTTATCGAATACACTCACATTAGACGACTTCGTGTATTCGTTGCATTTATAATTGTTTTTATTTTTATAAAAATTGTCTTTATATTATCTTTACCGCGTTAGCTTATGTTTCTCATTTTGCTTTCTGTAAGAGAAAGCTTTGTGATAGTGAAAATTTCTATATCGATGATTTGAATAGATTTCGACGTTTTCGAGGTTCTTTAGTCAGGAAAAGTGGTTTTTGAAAAATGTATGTCTGTATGTATGTGCGTGTGTGCGCAAAAATGGTTACCCCGAAGACTTTCTAACGCATTTGTACTTTTTGCTGAAACTTGCTGATTCATCGAGTATAACCTAACGAAGAATTGATTTAATTTTGAAGCCGTTTGATTGAAGAGAAGTGGTAATTTTTTAAGCTTTTCGTAAATTAGAAAAATTTAATATTTGACCAAAAATGGGTACGCGATCACTCTCAAACGCACGTGTATTTTTACCTGAAACTTTAAAGGTTCATCAAGTATAACATAACAAAGAACTGATTGAATTTTGAAACCGATTTACTTAAATGATGCGCGTTTAGAAAAAAAAATTTATTTATTATAACTCCCGAACGCATTTGTACTTTTTGCTGAAACTTTACTGGTTCATCGAATATAACCTAACGAAGAATTGATTTTATTTTGAAGCCGTTCGATTGAAGTGAAGTGGTGATTTATTAAGTTCTTCGTAAAACAATAAAAAATTAATATTTGACTAAAAATGGTTACCACGATCAGTCTCTTACGCACTCGTTTTTTTAGTTGAAACTTCACAGGTTTATCAAGTTTATCCTAATAAAGAACAGATTTTTGAGTTAATTAACGAAAATAACGTGTTTTTTAAATTTCTTTTAAACATTAAAAATTGGAGAATAATTTTTTTCGTTAATTATTTTTAGTTATGTAGAAACTGTAAACTATCCGTAGGACTTCCGGTCGAATGGCGAAAGGGTACGCATCGCGCTCTAGGGCAGCTGTAATTCTGGGATTCATTTGAAAGATTTAGTAAAAGAAAAAAAGGTGTTAAAAAGTATGCTTGGACTGTTAAGTACTAGTGTTATTGTTTACGGCAGCTTAAAAAGTGAGGAAATCCAGTGTGGGAAGAAAAAAGTCAAACAGATACTTTGTAGTTTATGACGCCACCGTCTAGTCGCGAAGTGAAGGGGGGTCCGAGAGAACTCTCAGACCGATGGGAAACGGTCAGAGAGAACAAAGAAATAGACAGAGAAAAAACGAAACAGGAAGAAGAGTCAGACCCCCAAAAGACCTCGTGCAGGATCAGAATACAATAGATAGGTTCTTGCGGGAAGGAACGAGCAACGATGAGGCTTCGGCTTTTGCCAAGAAAGATAGGCTGGCGCACAAAGTTGAACGTACCGAAAGTAACAGACGTAGCAACAGAAAAAGTGGGGATAAAAGAGGCAGCAAAGAATTGACTGATCGGGAAGACTCGGAGAAACAGGTAGTGTTAGAGACGTCTGACGAGAACGCCTTTAAGGATGCCGTGAGTGCTGACGGTCCCGACAGTGGGCTCTCCTGGAACGAAAGCGACACGAGCAACAGCGACGTGAATACAAGCGGGACGCAGATGGCAGCACCTACCAAAGCGAAGGGCCAGTGTAAATACGGTGGTAGATATAACTGCCAGCGAGAAAGTTAGCGAGCAAAATCAGCACGTGACGACGAATGATAGAGTGCGGACTAAATACAAGGGAGGCCAGGAGGCTAATAACGCACTTGTCAAAAACTTACTAGTAGAGGTTAAAAAGGAAGTTTCAAGAAGAGAAATGTCAAGAATAAAACGCGACACTTAGAAAGGCACTGGAAGGTATGCAAAACTGGATTAAAGAGGATTATTTAGAAAGAATGGCGGAAAAATAAAATGGTTTGAAGGCATCACTGACTCAGAAAGTAAATAACAATGAGCAGACAGGAGAGGGGCTTGGAAGTGTAAACTTAGTGGTTGGAGAAGAAGAAAATGACGAGGATACTCCAGAGAACAGTCAAGATGACCAAGAATTAAGGGGGGAAAGTATAGGAAAAGATGATTGGGTCAAACATTTTAAAAAACTTCTAGGGGCAAAGGACACCGGACTAATTGACACGGAGAACTTAGAATATAGAAATGGAGTCATCCCCGGGGGAGAAGCTATTAATGAGGAAGAAATTTGGAATAGGGTTATATCCGAAGGTGAAGTATCGTGTATATTAGGAGGGATAAAAAAAAAAGGCCCCAGGAGAGGACGGGATACCGATTGACTTCTTTATGTATCTAACTAGTAACGGGAAAATCGAACTAACGAGAATACTAAATGGGTTGTGGCAGAAGGAAGAAATAATCAAAGGACGGGAAACAGCTAGAATCTTACCAATACACAAAGGGGGAAACGAGATGGATGCAAGCAACTTCAGGGGTATTGCGCTATTAGATACAGGGTACAAATCATTGAATAAGATAATGTGCAAAAGGCTAAGACTCTGGGCCGAGGACAATAATGTATATAGAGAGAGCCAAGCAGGTTTCAGAAGGAAAAGAAGTACTAGTAACCAAATATTTATTCTAAGTAGTATTATAAATAATAAATTAAAAATAAGGGAGGTGGAATTTACGTGGGATTTGTAGATTTTAAAACAGCTTTCGATCTTGTAGATAGGGATATTCTTTACCAAAAACTTGAGAAATTGGGAGTTAAAGGCAGAATGTTAAAACTAATTAAAAGAACTAATTAAAAGAATTATTACAAATGAAGGGGTAACAAAAGGCTTTAGTACAAACAAAGGGGTGAGACAAGGTTGTCTTCTAAGCCCAACATTGTTTTGCTTAGGATTAAACGATATAGATGCAATTTGGAAGAGAAAGAATGAGGGAGGGACGGTGATTGGAAACCATAAAATCTTCTGCTTGAAATTTGCAGATGATAAATATTGCGAGAAAAATAAAATGATTCTCAACACTAAGAAAACTAAAATCATGGTGTTCAGGAATGGAAAAAGAATTTTAAAAAAACCTCGCATTTTACTCTTTCTGAAAAGAATAAATGTCACGATTTATTCTTTTCAAAAGAATAAATCGTGACATTTATTCTTTTAAAATGACGGATTAAAAATTTACTCTTTATGAAAGAATAAATCGCGAGATTTATTCTTTACAAAAGAGTAAAATGCGAGGTTTATTCTTTATAAAGAATAAACTGTACCTTTTATTCTTTTTGCCATGGTCAAAAGTATAAAAGTAATGATTTATACTTTTCCAAAGAATAAATCTAAACATTTATTCTTCCTAGCGCCTGTTTTTACTCTTTAGAGTGTAGTGGAGCCAAATATCAAAGAATAAGAGTAGAATATTTGTGTAAAGTAAAAGTTTGTGTGGAATTTTTTTTTGTAATAAACATATGTGTAAAATTATTGCGTGTCGGGTGCTTTTTTAGCCGCGTTCACTCGCTGGAGCACTTTCTCTAAGTACTCGAGATGCTCTTCAAACGTCTCCGTCGCGATGATGACATCGTCGAGGTACGAGTACGCATATGGCTGGAGTTCTGGGCTGATCACTTCGTCGATCATTCGCTGGAAGGTCGCTCCAGCGTAGGCTAAACCAAACGGCATACGCGTGAATTGGAATACACCTAGCCCAGGAACTGTAAAGGCCGTCAGAGGTCTCGCTTCCGGCTTCAACGGTATTTGATGGTACGCGCTGCTAAGGTCCAACGTCGATATGTACTTCGCTTTCTGCAGTTTACGAAGGATATCATCCATGTTAGGTAATGGATATGCGTCAGTCTTTGACAGCGCATTAACTTTCCGGAAGTCGACGCAAAAACGATATTGCCCGTTCGCTTTGCGCACCATCACTACTGGACTTGACCAAGCACTGTCGGAGGGTTCGATGATTCCTGCAGTAAGCAACTCTCGTACTTGTTGATACATCTCCTCCTCTATTTTTGACGACACGGGATAATACTTCTGTTTTATCGGCTTGGCCGATCCAACGTCTATCCCGTGCTCAATCAACTGCGTCCGTCCGATCGTACGATTGGATTTAGGCAGGATGCTGTCCAATCTGCGAATCTGCGCGTGCTCGTCGTCACTGACGTACGCGAGACCAACCGCGGCGATATCTATCGCCCCTGCTGTAGCTATTGCAGCCACTTGAAGCTGAGGGGCTGAATTCTTGTCGCCTCCTCCCGCGTTGGCGTGTTTCGCCGGTTGCGCCATTGCTGCAAGCTTCGTGTCGAACAGCTTGCCTATGGCGTGAACCAATAAGGACAGGATGTCGGTTTGCTCCGCAAACCCCATGGCTGCCACCGGCGTTTTACCGCCAGTCTTCGGTGTTTCGCCCTTAAATGCGCATTCGGGGACGATTGCTACACCAGGCTTCGGAGGTACTCGATACGAGGCTTCGCATGCTAGTGCGGCCTCGAATTCGACTGCTGCTTCGAGCAACTGCTCCACGGTAGAGAAATCTTTCCGCTGGAGCCCGCGTTTAAGACTAGGCAGCATAGTGATTGATCCGATCCAGTTGCTGGCTAGCGTCTGGTCGGGGCACCATCCTCCGCATTATACCTTGCAGGTTATTCACGTACACCCGCACGCGTTCGCCAGGCCCTTGCGTCCGCGAAATCACTTCGCTCAGTAATTTCTGTTGGTAGCCTTGCGTCTGCCCGTACCATCGCTTGATGCACTCGCAGAAATCGTCCCAGCTAGACCATTCTCCCTGTTCGGAGAGCCGATTCTGTAACCACTCGTACGCATTATCCGTCAATACTTCTTGTAATGACGCCAACATCTGCGCATCGGACAGGTCGTCTAGCATTCTGCGTCCTTCCATGCGTTGCAAGAAGTTCTCGATGCTCTGTGACGAGTCCCCGGTGAATTTAATCCCCCATTTGTTCACCGCAGGACCGATGGGTCTGTTGCTCTGTCTTCGCGACCCATCGTAGTTGCTACTCTCGTTCAGCGTTTGCGTATGCGCGTTCGTCCTAACTACGCGATCTCATCGCTTGCCGTCTGGCTTCAACTGCATTCTCTCGAGGGCATCGTCCATCTCTCCTTCGTCGATGCCCAAGGACCAATTCTTGACGACCTTCTCTACTTTCTTCGCCATGTTGGTGTGTTCTGCTTCCAACGACGTTTCGCGGTTGCTCAACAACGACGTGGCAGCTCCCTATCCTTCGCACTCACTCCAGATAGCCCCTAGATTGTATTCTTTTTGCTACAACGTAAGCTACAAAAATACAACCTTTCTACTCACACACTTGCACACCTAAGCGCGTCGCTGTGACGTAGATTATTACGCGAAATCGAATAAAACGAAAAGTCGAATTCGTATAATCGGAGCGAAATCCGTAAAAAAATAAAAGAAATTTTTATTTACGCCAGATAAGCGCGAATTGCTTCTGGCGTGCGCACTAATAGCACCGCTGTGCTCTCACTTGCAACGCACGAGTTGTGCTACAGGCATATATGCACTCACACACCCGAAAGAGAAAAAAAATACGAAAAAATGACGAAAAAATATTTTGCGAAATTGCCCGTATACCTCGAGCTTCGAGTCGAGTATGTTCTTCTCTTTAAAATTCTTGAGGTCTTCTTTGCTGAAAACTGGGCGTATACTATTCCGCGTCTTCTCGTGGAAGTGACTATATGTCTCGCGCCCGCCGCGTTCTCGTGGAATTGACCCTATGTGGCGCCGCAAGCGCTCGCACTCACTCTAAGGGACTTTCCACATTGAGTGCGTTGCGACTGTGTTGTGTCTGTTCCGTGTGATGTGGTGGCGCTACGTGTCCGCAACATAACTATTGTGGAGTTCACGATCTACCAACTTCTGTTTGTCTTGTGCAGCGCTGCTGATTGAAATAGCTAATTTATACGAACAATTGTGGAATTTTCCCAATTGTATTGGAGCTTTAGATGGCAAGCATATCGACATTGAACAACCTGCATCAGCTGGCAGTTTTTTTTTGTCGTATAAGAAGAAACATACTTTTACACTAATGGCTATTGCTGATGCAAAAAAAAGTTTTGTTTGGTACAATATAGGAGACTTTAGTAAGATATTATATTTATATACATTATTAAATTGATCCAAAATAAGATAATCCATTTTATTATTATATTCTAATTAAATATAATTGTAGGCTCTCTAAATGATGCCAGTGTATTCTCTGATACAGATTTTGCTTCTCAATTAGCAAATGACGAGTTAGATATTCCTCCATCAAGGCCACTACCGAACACAGATATAGAAATGCCTTTCATGTTTATAGCCGATGAAATTTTTGCATTGAGCAAACATCTTATGAAGTCTTTTAGTAAATCTGGAGAATTGGCAGTAGAAGAAAAGGTTTTTAATTACAGATTGAAAAGAGCCAGATTATGTATAGAATGTGCTTTTGGAATGATAGTAAAAAAGTATCAAATTTGGCAACAGAAATTAAAATTTGATTTAACAACTAGTCATTTTATAGTCGCTACAATCATATGTTTGCATAATTTCCTGATTACAAGTGCAGAGAATAATATGGATGATGTAAATGAAGAAGTTGTAGAAGGTAACAATCAGAACGAAGAGAATCAGAATCTGCGATTGACACCTGTACAACAAAGACAGCTATTAACAGCCTATTTCTCTTCAGATGCTGGCTCAGTTGATTGGCAATTAGACTATATTTAAAGTGGTTTGAATGTTACTAGAAGCTCGTGGTGATTTGCTGAACTACCAACAAAAGAACAAAATTAACGAAAACTTTCAAATACTATTTATTGTTTATAGTTAGATAGGTGAGCGATAGATAATATTGTAAGGGTGTTATATCAATAAATTTTATAAAGAATTTTGTAAAAGGACTTGTTGAAAAATAAAAAAATTACTTTTATGTGCTTGAAACATACATCTATTGATACATTTTTGTCACTATTGATACAGTTATTTGTTTACAAATAAAATACTAGTTTTGGAAATATTGAACAATAAATAATAATGATAGATGTTAAATAATAATGATAATGTTGTGTTAAGTATAATTACAAGTATAGTATGAAATGAACAAGGATTACAATTTATCTAATTTTGATCTTTAAATGAACTAATTATTATATGAATGTCTGTAACAAAGTCAGCAATATTATCAAATGGAACACTTCTCAATGCTTCTCTGATAGTTTTTTCGTATATGTCGTCATCATTTTCATCTTTTTTGGTGCTATTTACATTGTTTATAAACTGCATACTTGAATCAATAGCACTTTGAAGTTTATCATTCAAACTTTTAGTTTCTGTCTGCTTTCTTTTCGCAATTTATCTTGTTCAGGTACAGTGATTTCCGTGGTTTTTTTAGTCATTACTGCATGTACTGTTGATGTTGCAGGTTTCTTAGAACTCTGAGTTATTCCTGTCAGTACATTATTCTTTGGAGTAGATAAACAGTCACTTTTAGGATTTTGTAGTTTGCGTAATGCTAATGTAAATGCACTGATATTTTCTTGCGGTTTCATTACTTCATCATTTTGATTATTGTTTAATAATAAAGAATCATTTTCATTTTTCGTAATTGAGTTTTGTGAAACGTTGTTCTGTTGTTTCGATTGCAGTTGACACCTTAAAACATCTTGAAAGTTCAAATTTTCATCATCAGCTTCTGGGTGGAATTCATCATTATCTTCTTCTTTGATACTTTGTTTTGGAGGTTTACTTTTACATGAAGCATTCTCTAAATGCTTAATATGCTTCTTTAGAAATTGTAGATCAGAGGCTAGATAAAATTTCTTTCCGTTTTTAGTGGCTCTCACAAATGATTTTCTAATTTTTAATAGAAATGTGTAGCTCTATTTATTTATTTCCCTTTCATAATATTATGAATTACTTTTTTTATACAAAAAACTTACAAAAGAAAAATAATTTACCCTTAAAAATAATAAATTTTGAAAGTCCATTATATTGGCAACACTGTATTTATAGTTTATGAATTTATTGAAAAGTTGAACAAAGAACCATCAACAAAGAATTCAATCGAAATTAATTTGCCAAGTTTACAATTCAAATATCTCACTATGGATCTAACAGCTTTTATCAGAAGTTATGATATTGGATTAAAAGTTCAAGTTTTATCAGTTGATTAATATATTGTTGACTTGCTGAAATACCTAGAATCTAACCCCAATAGAGAAAATCAAAAAATGAACTTTGCCCTTCGTTACTTATTTTTGAATAGCAAGTATGAAAGTCTTGCAGTAGGACTTTATCAGCAGCATTTCATTCATAAAGATATAGCTTTTATCATGTGTGCGGACAGATCACACATGAAGGAGCCTGTGAAGTTCGAAATGCCAGTGAACCCTACGAATTATGTTAATTTCTTTAAAAACAAGATCTTACCAGAGATTAAAAGTAAACCGGCACCATCACAAAATCCAATTATTTGCATCCATGAAGAGTTGAACTTGCTCACGAACAACATGGATGTTTCCGATTACTATTTGCACCAGTCAGGTGTGTATCGTATATTGTGGCCAACTGCTATCCATGCTACCAATCAATTCATGATTAATACAAATATCATGCACGAATGGGAGGAGTACACCATAAAAAAGCCATTGAAAAACTCACTATCAGAATTTTGGAACTTTTTAATCCCATATTCAGACCGACCATGTGATTCTCTTGGCTCCCTACAAAGGCTTGTTGATAATGCACTATATCCAAAGGTAATAATCACATTATATTGTTTAATATATCATTATATTATTTAATGGTAATATTCTAAAAATTATTTCTTAAAATTATTGCAGGACTCTTATGAAGAAAGCAGTGAAGAAGAAATTTTATTTAAAAAAATTATTATTATCTTACATTGAGATTTAAAAAAAGTATGGACTGTTGAGGTATAGGTTGTGGAGATAGGTATGGTAATAGATTCTGTCACTGAGAGGGCATCTGAAGCAAGTATATTTTGGAGTGGAAAATGGCGATGAAGTACCATTGTACTGTGCAAATAACAGGCGTATTCCGAAACTCGGGCGCCCATTTTTCTGTCTCTCTCGGACAAACGCAACTCACGTATGGCTGAGAGAGATTTCGTCGAGCACATTTTGGAGTTTTGGAGCTGAGAAAATAACCTCCATAATGACATCCATAGCTTTAGGCATCGAAGTATTGGACGTTGGTAGATCGTGAACTCCACAGTAGTTATGTTGCGGACATGTAGCGCCACCACATCACACGGAACAGACACAACACAGTCGCAACGCATTCAATCTGGAAAGTCCTTAACACACTCGCGCCGCTGTGCGCTTCGCTCTACTATAGCGTGCGTGGACTGTACTATGCGGCTACACCTGTTTCTGTTGCCGCTTTGCTGCCTTTTATTGTTTATTTGTTAAAAAATAAACAATTTACAATTTCGCCTTTACGCTCCATTTTCACACGAGACGTCACGAAAAAATAATTATGCAACTCTCTATCCTAACGAGAGTGCTTTAAAATTCTCCCGACAACAAATAGAAAATTATTCGACTCGGAGAGCATGCGATACTAGTGTCAGCTTCAAGTTTCGCTGCTCCGAGTCGTTTAATTCTAGGTCGTGTGATAATATCGGTAGACATTTGCTCTCGGCTCGGAAACAAAAATCTCCGATTATTATTCACAGACTTCTCGTGTGAATTGCGTTCGAAATATTCGTATACGCCGCTCAAATCCGCTTGATTTGAGCGCGACGTAAACAAGGGGATGAACGTGTTTACGTCGCTCGCGCGACCTTCTTGATCTCGCAACGGTTTTTGGCTCGCACCGCAAATCGCGAAAATTACAAACTCTTTACACGTTCCTTCCCGATTAACCCACGAACTGGGCGCCATGTAACAGGGTGAGACTTTGACATGAGTGGAGAAAATCACAAAAGGAGACGCCGGAACCAAGAATCGATCCGGCGCTCCCGAGATCTCTAGGCGCGCGCTCTGTACGTCGAGCTAATGCCGCCTTATTTCGTCACACTCTATTCTGCCTCGATTACCGGCGTGGCGAGGGATGTTGTTCCTCGTTACAATATATATATATATATATATATATATATATATATATATATATATATATATATATATATATATATATATATATATATATATATATAGTTTAAAGTGACGTCAACATTCTGAACCACCTAATTTAACTCTGAAGGAGGTATCCTTCATTGTAAATAAGTGTATCTTTGGATTAGAAAATTATCATCCAATCTATAAGGGACAGGTGCAACCTCTTGGCCCACTGAATCGACAAATGCTTGACAGCTTGAGACGACGCCTTCAAGGTAAAATTTTCAAATTTGAGACCAGGTTTCTGTTAAACAACATCAAACGGTTTGATTTCAAGAATTTCACAGATGAGGATATTGAAGATATGATCTACTTTTTCAGAGTTATGGAGTATGTAGACGATATTTCATATTTTTTTTTAATATTTACGTCTAGACGAACATATATATCTATATTGACAATGTCGTCTAATGCTGACAATATTACTTATATTTATATGTATATATCGTCTAGACGATGTAAATACTATTTTTTGATTAAATAAGTCTAATTAAATCATTCTTATTCACAGAAATGAACATTTTCAACCTTTTCTCGCCGAGCAGCCTCCTAGGTGAATACTTTATCGACAAATAGTTGTCGATGATAACAATGCTGAACGTGAACATGGCGGTGCTGCAGGTCATAATGCTCAGAGGGTTCCTCCGGTGCAGGAAAATGCAGACGTTCAGGACATTGGCGCAGGTGGAGATGGTGTTGCCGAGAGGATGGAGGAAATTGCCAGGCGCAATGATCCACAAGTCAATGGTAATTTTTAATAATATTGATAAGGTGGTGGAAAATAAATACACTATTAAGTATTTATTAAGTGTAATTTAATATAATAAAACGTAAGACTAGATAATAATTATATTAAGCGTGATGCTACTACCGAGGACTCTATATAGTCTCTAACAACTCTCTTTCAAGCAGGCGCCCTGGAACTAGAGTTCCCTGTTAGAATAATCCTAGTTGGATGGTTGGTGAGGAGAACTCGTAATTAAACTAGGCTCTAATATTCTGTTATAACTCTCTTTATTTTCTTCTTATATATAACTCGGGCGACGGAGCTGTTGCTTCGAGAGCGGTCGGCAGGAGAGTGAGTACTTTGCAGAGCAGGCGTGAATACCTAGCGCTGCCCGCATGGTGGCGCTAGATTAGCCCTGTAGTCTACTATAGACGGCAAGCGGCGCGAAGACTCCCCAACACTCCCTCCCTTCGGGGCGCTTGTCCTCCTGTACGTCTGCGTTTTTTATTCTCTGAACTTTACTCTGAATTAGTTTCTCCTTGGTTTCCTGTATCTGAAATATGTACAAAAAATTCTTATTCGTCTGATATATATATAAAAATAAAACTCTGAAAATTATAATTAAGTGTGAATTTCTATGTTCAATATTTTATCTCTGAGGTATTTATGAATATCATTAGGCAGAGGTTTAGTCATAATGTCTGCCACATTGTCGGTAGTAGATATCCATTTAACTCTGATTTGTCCCTTTAGGACACACTGTTTTATGTAGTCTCCGTGTGTTTCTGCCTTGTGACTTTTACTCCCTGTCTTTTCTCTGATTTGTAGTTTTCTCTGAATTGTTTCCAGATCATCATCAAAGTTTTTCAACTTGTGATTTCCTTCCATCTGAGTGCAGTCCCCTGCAGATTTGTTATCGCACCACAGGGTAACAGGATACATAGTTTTCCCTGTTATATCTCTGATAGCTTTATCCAACGATACAATTTCTTGGCAAGCATTGCTCATTGCCAAGTACTCAGCTTGGCAGGTAGAGAGTGATACGTAAACTTGTTTATAGCTTCTCCACATA
Source organism: Nasonia vitripennis (assembly GCF_009193385.2). NCBI lineage: Eukaryota > Metazoa > Arthropoda > Insecta > Hymenoptera > Pteromalidae > Nasonia > Nasonia vitripennis. The sequence continues at coordinate 23,116,236 of NC_045757.1, read as the reverse complement.
ATTGAGTCGCCATACAATTTTATTACATATCCTCCAGTTGAAGATGAATCTTCACAATCTCTAAAGCTAGCGTCTGTCATTGCTTCCATATACTCATTTTCTGCTCTGAAAATCAAACCTATTTCTGAGGTTCCTCTGAGGTATCTGAAAATCCTTTTTACTTCCTTCCAGTCACTTTCAGTGGGTGACAGCTGTTTTCTTGATAGAAAGTTTACTGCAAATGCAATATCAGGTCTGGTGGCACCTGCCAGATATAGTAAGCTTCCTATAGCTTCCCTATACGGTGCATGAGTTGCTATCTGAGCTTCTTCTGAATTTATGAGTTCTCTTTTTCGAACCTGTCTTGTAACCATAGGTGTTTTCTGTGGCATACTATCTTTCATATTGAAACGTTCAAGACATTTCTCTATGTACTCTGATTGTGACAGTTTTAATATTTTCTGATCTCTGTCTCTGGTTATTTTCATGCCTAAAAATAATTTAGGTTCTCCTAAGTCTTTCATCTGAAAGGTAGAACATAATTTTTCTTTTATCTGTTTTAGTTTCGTCTGATTGTTGCCTGCTAGAATGATGTCGTCTACATATAGCAGTAATACTACCATCTGATTTTGTAATCTCCACGTGAACAGACATGGTTCATTTATGTCCTTTTCTAGTCCAAGTTCCAAAGCAACTTCTGAGAAGCGTTTGTTCCATCGCTTGGGACTTATTCTGAGGCCATACAAGGATTTTTGGAGTTTACATACTTTATTTTTCTTAATGGATGGGTCTATTTGTATACCATCTGGTATTTCCATGAATATGTCGTCTTCAAGCGTTCCATTCAGAAATGCTGTCTTGACGTCCATCTGATAAGCAGTTAAATTTAACTTATTAATGATTGCAAAAGTCGCTCTAACGATTGGCAATCTTGAGACTGGTGCGTAAGTTTCTCTGAGTTCATATTCTTTTCTATCCTTGAATCCTCTGATAACTAATCTTCCTTTGTAAGTCGTCTGACCGTCTTCTGAGATTTTCCTTTTGAATACCCATTTGGAATCAATGATGTGTGCCTTTTTGCCATCTTTTGTCTTCCATAGACTTTAACTCTTGTTTTATTGCTTCTGACCATTTATGTTTGTCGTCTGATTCAATAGCTTCTTTATAACTGACAGGATCTCTGTTCGTACGTGCTATAAAAATATGTCCAAGTTCATCTTCTTCTGAGTGTGTATCTCTGGTTTCTCCAGTTGGAGTAGATACTTGTGGCAGATCGTGATTGGTATTTTCTACTTCGACTACTGCTTCTCTGAGATGTGTCCAAGTTCGTCTGTTTGTCTTGGCTTTTCTTTCTAGACAAGGTCGCTTTTCTGGTTCAGGTTTCTTAGCCTTTGAATCTTCTGAATTTTTGTCATCTGCTTTTCTCTTCTGATTTTTCTCTTTCTCTGATTTTGAATCTTTTGGTATATCTGGTTGTGTTTTGACAACATCTGTTGATATTTCTAGTGTTTCTGATTTTTCTCTTAGGTCAGTTTTATACACATCCCTATACACCAGTTTTTCATTAAATCTCACGTGTCTGGATGTAATGAATCTCTGGGATTCAGAGTGCCACAAAACATAACCAGTTTGAGAATATCCAACCATGATTGTACGGATTGCTCTGTCTGAAAACTTGTTCGTCGCATTCGGTATTTTGGCATAGACCAAACATCCGAAACGTCTGATTTTGTCTAGATGCATGTTTCCATTTGGAACCATTTTCTTGATTGGTATCTCTGAATCGATTCCTTTGTGTGGAGTTCTATTATAGATATGGACCGCCACTTCCAAAGCTAGTATCCACATGCTCTTGGGTAGACCAGAGTCTATCATGAGCGCTCTGATTTTCCACTGTATGGTTTTGTTGAACCTTTCAGCGGTTCCATTATGTTGTGGAGTGTAAGGAGTTGCGAACTCTCCTTCAATTTTCTCCTTTTCCATAACTTCTGAAAATTTACCTCCAGTAAATTCAGTGCCATTGTCCGTTCGGATGAAACACACTTTTTCTTCTTTGCCCAGTAAATTTCTTGTAGTTACCAAGAATTTTTCTAAGCAATCTCCAGCTTCACTTTTGTGTTTAGAGTATGCTTTGGCAAATCTGGTGTAATCATCTATAAATCCTATTATGAATTTATTTTCCCCGATACGAGACTGGTTTAATTGGTCCCATTGTGTCTGTGTGTATCCTTTCTAATGGCCTTGTTCCTCTGACTCTGACTTCTGAGAACGACAGGTTTTCCATTTTTGCTAGGACGCAAACTTCGCAGTCTGTAATGGACTTGTCGAATTTTACCTTTCTGAGTTTATCTTCTGACTTTTGTAGCAATAGTAAATATTGCAGAGAAGCGTGACCTAATTTGATATGCCAGAGCATTCCTTCGTTCAGCTTCTTTTCTTGTCTATCTGATTTGTTGTCCACATTGTTTTGTAGATATTTCAGCATTTCTTCTGACGAGTCGTCTATGTTTAGGATTTTCCTGTTCAGAATTTGTTCATCTAAGTTTGTATCACAAACTTCTCTCTGACTAGATGAATTTGATTCTTGTACAGTTCGTTCTTGCTGCTTCTCCCTCCCAATCTCAGTCGGATTCATCTGAGTTCCCTCTGATGCGTTAGTTTCATCTGATTCGTTTTGATCCTCAAGATCCTTGATATCTGACTGAGATTGCTGCAAGAACTCGTCTACCGTGATTATGTTAGCCGTGCATGAATACTTATCGTAGACTTCTTGTTGCTCATCTGATTGTTCATGTTTTGCTACGTTTAAAGAAATTATCCAGTTTGGCTTTTTATACGTCCCAGCTAAATACTCTTCGTCTGAATTTTTATCGTAGATTTTAAGTATTTTATTATCCAAATAAATACTCAAACCTACGTCTGCAAAACGTCTGAGAGAGATCAGATTGTCTGAAATATTTTTGGCAGAAATTACATTTGTCAAAATTATTTTGTTATTCTCATTTGATTCTGATTTTAAAATTAAATCTCCTTTGCCGTCTATAGAGATGTTTGCAGATTTATTTTTATTTGCACTTCTGATATATTCGCCTGAACTTTTTCTGAAGTTACTTAAAATTATGCTCTTATTTACTATATGCTCTGTTGCGCCAGAGTCCGCAATAAGTACTAGTTTTGTAGGTGTCTTATTAATTATATGTGTGTTGTTACCTGTTAGCATCGCTTTGACCTTGTATCCCTTCTTCTGATTTCGGCCTGCTGTTTGTATATCGACCTTGCGTTTGAAAGATCCCCTTCTTACATTATTTCCTCTACCTCTGACATTATTATAACCACCCCTTCCTCTGTTACCTCTACCTCTGAAGTTATTACTGTTGTGTTTGTGTTGTTATATGTATAAGATTTTACATACCCATCTTTGGGATTGTCCTTATTTGGACAATCATCCCCTTTGTGTGGAGCTACAGCCTGGCAATAAAAGCAGTACCATAGATTGTACTCTTTAAGAGGACAAAAGGCTGCTCTGTGTCCCACCTTATTGCAGCGATAACACTTGTCTGTGATTATCGCCTGTTTAGCTGCAATTTTTTTGCCTGTCGTCTGAAGGCTGACCGTCTGATTTGCGTCTGTCTGATTCCAGCTGTAGTATCAAAGTTTTTATGTCATCAAGGCTCATCTCTGATTAGGTTGCTTGAAGTCTGATAATATTGGCCGATCTTATTTCTTTAAATTTTATACTAACAGCTTGAAAGAAGGCCGATCTTATCTCTTCCTCCGTCAGAGGTGTTTTGGTAATACAATTTTCAAAATCTCTGATAATAGAGTCAAAACGATCGCAAAATTCGTTTACTGATTCTCTATTGTTCATTTTGAGACTATATAATTTTTCTCTGACTGAAGAATCGGTAACATTTGCCTCTGCTCGTCTGAACTCTTTGATTTTAATGACTATTTCTAATGGGTCTTTTATTTGTAAAATCTTATTATGGTAATAATCATCTACGCGACTTATTAGAATGTCTCTGACTTGGTCTTTTCTGTTTTGTCTTTCTATTACTGTCTCTGAAACGTCTGATTGTTGAGAATCGTCAAGTATGTCTGCAAGATTATTAGCTTTTAATTCAGCATTTATATTGTCTAACTAAATGTTAAATGGTACTTTTTTTGTTAATTTATAATTTCTCTTTATGCTTATTTTTGAATTAGTTGCGTTTAGGGCAATAGATCGTCTGAGTTCATTACAAGCTCTGCTGAGGTCGCCAAATGCGCTTGTTCCGTCTGATAAGTTTGTTGAATTGATATTGTTACTAAACTCTGTCTCACTTATGTCTCTGAGTGAAGTTAATTTTCCTATTTGTACTGTGAGTTTCTGTATGACAGTGTTTAGGTTGTCAATATTTTCCTTCATATCGAGTATAGCTACTGTTTGATCTCTGATTATTTCAGCATGATTGTCGAGTATATCGGAGTGTCTCTCGAGAGCATTCTCCAGATTATCCATTCTCCACTCCATTTGTGAGTCAGTAGGTTGAGACTTTCCCTCCATATCTCTTTTTGGGGGTGTACCCGGGGGTGTATACCCTTCTATATCTGAATCTGTATTATAAACAATTTCTCTGATTAGCATTCAATTTTTATTTATTATATGAACTCTGAATTTTAGGCCTAACTTCTGATTCTGAATTAATTGTTTATATTCTGATTTAAAAACACTTTGTACCTTGGTGGATATTCAAATGATCGTCCACTTGATTTTCGTTGCCTTCGTTGGCCGCCTCTTTCTCATTTGATGGTAATGGGTCTGAAAGACTCCAATCAGACATAACGCTTCTGATGTTCTTTTCCTCTGAAATAAAGTTAGAATGCTTACTCTGACAGTTTTCTTTGATTTCTGCCAAGTTAGACCGCACTGCAAGTCAAACCAAGCTTGAAAATCAAGCACTAGCACCGTGCCTCCCGGACGCCACACACGTGCTCCCTCCCAGTCTAAGTAAACGAACGCAATTCACTTAATAATTTGCGAGGGGGCAATCGCACACGCGTATGTCGTCCAAGAAATCACGAATGAAAGTGTAATTATCTTTTGATAATTTTAAATTTTATAGAAATTCAAATTCACTGCACCGCCGTTTCATTGAAATTTCTATCAAGGCGTGTTTTTACAATTTATTCGAGTGCATCTGAACACTAAAAAGCCAACAAAAAATTGAAGCTTTTTGATTTACTCGAATAACTCTGACATTCTGAATAGGAGTGAGAACGATATAACTGGAATTATTTTTCTCTGATTTTATTTATTACATATATACACCGATAGCCAATCTAATCCATTACGTCTGATTCTGATTAGACCATATATTTTGAAACTCAAAAAGGAGAAAAAATTTACGAGAAAAATCCGTGCGTGTAAAATTTGTTTTGATTCCGAGAGAGAGAGAGAGAGAGAGAGAGAGAGAGAGAGAGAGCACAACAAACCGCGCGCTCGACTCTGACAGCGTCGCTAGTCGCGGCCTAGTGATGGGCGATTCTTAAAAAAATAATCGATGCTAAAGAATCGAATCATGAAAAGAATCGATTCTTGAGAACCGATTATTTAAAAAAATAATCGGAGTATCGATACCCGAGTATCGAATCAAAATTAAAGAATTACATGAAATAATAATTTAATAATTAAATTGGTATTTTTTTATAAAAGTTGTTTATTATTGCTTATATATATACAATTTATTTAAGTACAAAATGATTTTTGAAGTACAAAATTGATATATTTCCTTAATGTACACTTACTATATTTTTGCTGACTGAAGCATTAAATATTCTCAACTGGTATTTACCTCTTGTTAGCAGTTATATGCTTATATAGAAGAGATCTTCATCCCTTGATAAATGATACTCGCAGCTGAAAGGAAATACAAAACTTGTTAATTATAGAAAAAGCTAAAAATTTTTATTTAATAACAATACATCTTTTAAACATTTTAATTATTATATTACCTTACAACCTGTTAATGCATTTGAATGTAAAAAGCAATATGAATTCAAATTTTATTTCTCTCATTTGCACGAAAAGGGATATTAATAAATTATAGGAAATCGGGTTATTGGATTTTATTCAGACCAAAAAAATAATTACAAAATCTAATTAATTTCAAACCAATTTTCTTCCGTACAACAACTTAAAAATAATAATACGTTTAGATTATTACCGGTCAGTCGATTTCGTCGATCCCTTTTAATGTTCCCAGCTTTAGAAAACAACCGCTCTGAAGACACACTTGTCGCAAGAATTGCTAGTTTTTGTAGAGCGTAGTTGCTTAATCCTGGAAAACTGTCTATAAGGTTTTTCCAATAAATAAAAATATTTTCGGATCTTGGAATCAATGGTAACTTTAAATACTGGTCGACCTCTAAATTTTCTTCAATTACAGGAGCCATGTGATTTGCAGATTGTTCTAAAATGGCATCATGGACATCCCATATGCTGTCAGAACTCGTTTTATTTAAAACTATCGGTTTCTCTTTTGCTACATAGACTTTTTCTACGTCATTTCGTATTCGATTTAAAGTAGCTGAAACAGCGAGAGGCTGCTTGAAATGAATTTTTTTAAACCTCGGGTCTAATAACGTTGCGGTTGCAAGAGGAGACTGCTCTAAATATTTGAAGCGATTTTCCATAGCAGTTAACAGCCTGTTTTTGAACTCGATTCCTATGTTTGTTTCAGGAATTATCGAATTAATTTTCTTCTCCATGCAGTTGATAATTGGTATAATTAAACTGGCTGTCGGGTAAGCATCGCCACTAATCTCTGTTATTACTGATTTGATGGTATTCATGAGAGGTAACACATCTTTTAATATTTTAACTTCTTCCCTAGTTAAAAGATCTAAAGGCTTAGCGCATTTATTGATAGCACTATACATGTATGACTCTAATAAAATATATCTGTCTAACATCTCGGTTTTTGAAGTCCAGCGAGTTGGAACATCCAGTTTGAATTTTAAGACTGTACCTTCAGTCTTTCCATCTTGCAATTGCAAATCCTTCAGCTTATCAGAAGCTGGTATACTACGTTTTATTTGAGTCCCAATGGCTTTTACTTTATCGATAATGGAATTAATTTCTTTAAAATTACTGAGTACAGTAGGTAGTAAGTGCGAAACAACATGTGCAACTCAAATAAGATGCTTGTCCTTGCCCAGTAAATCTATGCAAGCTTTTTTAATATTGGGTGCAGCATCAGTGATCATTGCTGTGATTTTTTCTTTTTTGATTTTGAAATCATTAAATATTTTCTCAATTGATTTTGATAAATATTCAGATGTATGATTTTCATACAGTGGGAAACACCCAATTGTTCTTCCTGTCATTTTCGAATTATTTAGGTAATGTATCGTTACACCAATGTAACTTTGAGTTGAGGAATCCGTCCAATTGTCCGCAGTTAAACAATAATAAGGTATGTTTTCTAATTCTTGAATAAAAGCATTTTTCATGATCTCGTATCTAGCCTCCAGGTTACGAGTCATCGTTCTTTTCGATGGAACTTTGTAAAGAGGTGCTACAAGACTCATTAATTTATTGAAACCTTCAAATTCCACAATCGATATAGGTAACATGTCTTTGCAGATCATGTAAAGGATTGCGTTTGAGACTTGATTAGACTGAAATCCTCCATCTACAAATAAAAATTGTAAATATTTTATAACAAAATGTAGCTTTACTTCGTTTTTTACTTGCCTTTGAATGAATTAATACGAGCGAATATATCTTTGATTCCTATATACTTTGATAACTGTAAATATAAGCAATAAAAGATTTTAGAATTTTAAAATAATCACAAGATAAATAAATTAAGCTTACACTTACACTAGGTTGTTGTTTTACAGCATCAGTTTTAGCCTTTTTTTGTGGTGGATGAATTGAAGTCGAGGGTGGTGATTCGATGTAGTCTTCTAAAGGCCTTTTTGTACTTTTTGTTTTTACTTCTTTGACTGTTGTTTGAAAAAAGAAAGGGTGTTGGCTTTGCAAATGTTTTAACATGTTGGATGTGTTTCCGCTTAGTTTATATTGATTTTGACAATGTAAACAAATCAAATATTTGCCATCTTTGCTTTTTTTTTGCATGTTTCCAGATTGCACTAACATGCTTCCTACAAATTATATGATTAATATTATTATAAATATATATTATTAATATTCGGTATTTATAAAATGTAAAAATTATATATATGCATACTGTTGCTGGAGTTTTGGTGCAGGTTGTAATTGTTGTGACGATTCTTCAACCAGATTTACAGTAGCAGTTGTATCCGTAGAGGTACCAGTTTTACAGCTAAAATAAAATAACAATTGTGTTAAACTTAATCGAATACTAATTAATATAACGATTATGCCTATATACAAAAAATATGCGTACCTTGTGCTGAGACTTTCTTGTGGAACGTTGACTAGGGTATCACTAGGTTGACTAGAAGGTTTGGAAGTGTGGTTGCGAAACTCTTCCTCCTCATGAGTGGCATAATAATCAACAGGATCCGAGTAATGATTGTCATTCGGGTTTTGTTGGTATGTGGTGCCATTCGCTGTAATCAATCAACAATTTTAAATTGTAGCATTGATTGTAGCATCGATTGTACATAAATATATATATATATATATATATATATATATATATATATATATATATGTTATATATATATATATATATATATATATATATATATATATATATATATATATATATATATATATAACAGAATGTCAATAACGAGATATATATACCATCTTGTGGATAAATAATCTTATCGTCCGTAATGTGGAGAGCTGGGAAAGGTCTTATGCATGGATGGTCCTTGACTTTAAAGAACTCCATCTTCTCTTTACAAAATCCACATGTATAATCCTATAACAGATTTCACATAGGAAGGAATACTTATTGTCGAGATTTTTTATGTTCTTTTAAAATTTTTTTATTTACTCACCACATTTTGTATATCCATACTTTATATAAACCACATACAATGGTTATGAGGTTATGTTTATGATTCTCGAATTCTCGTCTCTGAACGTTACTCTCGAAGCCCCGAGGCACTCCTGGATTGTACACACGCGATCACCCTACGCTATTCGACTAGGCTATAGTACTGCTGCAGTGCTCACTACTGAGTATGCATGCACAGCATGTCCATAGCTACACGTACACTACACACTACACAGGCTACACTATGCAGTACGCAACTACGCTGCAGTTATCGGAGCTCGGCCGTTTCCCGCTTTTTAAGTCGTTGCCCCCCCCCCCCCCCCACCCCCCCCCACCCCCGTCCCTTCCGCCATCTTTTTGATTCGATACTCGCTTCGAAAAGAATCGATTCCTGGAGAATCGAATACCGAAAATAATCGCTCAAATAATCGATGCTTTGAAAAAAGAATCGGTCGATTCTCAAGGAATCGAGTAGAATCGCCCATCACTAGTCGCGGCTCACCTCCCCCCGATTCCCGGAATCGGCTCGTGCAGGCTTTTGCCGGCGAGCTCTCGTGCGTTTCGTTGTCGCGCGTTTTTGTCTCGTATTAAGACTTTTGATTTTCTATAACCTTCTGATCTATTCTGTAATTATTAAGACACCGCACTGTCTTTTCCTACTATTCTTTACGCAACTCTCATTTTTCTTGTCGATGCGGTAACACAACACACTCCCGAAACCGATTGAAAATTAAACTTTCTTTTGCTATATCTGATTACTACTCTGACTACACCTTACAAAAGCTTGTACTTACGTTTTCTTCTGAAATTTGTCCTCTATACCTCTGATACGTCTGATTTGTTTTCCTCTGAACAAAGATAAAAATAAAAACTTCTGAGTCGTCTTCTTCTCGGTTCTTCCTCTATTCCAGCGAGCTGGCCCACAACCTGTTAGAATAATCCTAGTTGGATGGTTGGTGAGGAGAACTCGTAATTAAACAAGGCTCTAATATTCTGTTATAACTCTCTTTATTTTCTTCTTATATATATAACTCGGGCGACGGAGCTGTTGCTTCGAGAGCGGTCGGCAGGAGAGTGAGTACTTTGCAGAGCACGCGTGAATACCTAGCGCTGCCCGCATGGTGGCGCTAGATTAGCCCTGTAGTCTACTATAGACGGCAAGCGGCGCGAAGACTCGCCAACATTCCCTTTCCACTCTCTCTCACTCATACATGACGCGCTCACACGAACACCGCTGACTCGTGCACTAGCACAAATGTACTTATACTTAACACGCCTCCTTACATTTGTGCTATTTTACAATATTATCATTTATTTCAAATTTAACTTTTTACAAAATTTTTCATGCTTTTCTCTACTTAATGATTTCGTAAATATATCAGCAATATTTTGATTTGTATCGACTTTTACAATATTTATTTTACCTTCATTTACGCTCTCATGTACAACATGATAATGAACTTCTAGGTGTTTAGAGTTTTTAGTAAAATTGCCGTACGTTGCTATATTAATTGCTCCAGTGTTATCTTCATATATATTCACTGGTTTTCTACATTTAATATCAAAACATTTTAATAACTCTGTGACTAGTTTAATTTCAGTTACTGCTTCTGATAAAGCAACGTATTCGGCAAATGTTGACGCTTTTGTAACAGACTTTTGTTTTCTTGACCTCCAATACACAACGTTATCGAATAATCGTATCACAAAGCCGGTTGTTGACTTTCTATCATTATTATCGCCTGCCCAATCGGCATCTACGTAACAATCAAGTATATCACAAACTTTATTTCCATTATAAGATAAACTTAAATCTCGAGACATATGTAAATATTTTAAAATTCTCAAAGCATATTTAAAATGCGTATTATTATAGCAGTTTTGAAATCTACTCAGGTAATTAACTCAAAACTTATATCTGGCCTTGTAGCCGAACTTATATATAACAAAGCACCAATCAAATTTCTATATTTGATATCTCTTTCACAATCATCGGATTTCTCGAGTTTTAAGTTTACTTCTATTGGTGTTTTATACGCTTTACAATTTTCTACACCATATTTTTCAGCTAATGAAATAATATAATCTTTTTGCGATAATTTCATTTCCTTACATAACACATCGTATTTTACGGTAATCCCTAAATATTCTCGTATTTTTCCGAGATTTTTCATTTTAAATCGTTCAGACAGCATTTTCTTTACTTTTTCTATTATTTCTTTATTTTTACTGCAAATTAATAAGTCATCGACATATAAAAGCAAATAAACAGTATCTTCTTTTAATTTTAATGTATACAAGCAATAATCAATATTACTTCTAATAAATCCTAATTTGATTAGAAATTTATCTAGACATTCATACCAAGCCCTGAGACTTTCTTTTAAGCCATATAATGCTTTTATTAATTTACAGACTCTATCAGTTCCATCTTCATATCCTTTAGGTTGATTAACATATACTTCAGACGTCACTTTTCCATTTAAAAATGCTGTCTCAACGTCCATTTGTTCTATATGCAAACCCACTTTACAACAATAAACTAATAAGATTTTTAGCGTTTGCATTTTTGCAACAGGAGCATATATATCATCTACTTCATCTCTTTGTTGGAAACCTCTAACTACTAATCTAGCTTTATATGTACCATTCGATTTTTTATTATACACCCATTTTACATCAATGGCCCTTTTTTCTTTACTATCGACTAATTCCCAAGTTTTATTTAATTTAATACTATTCATTTCTTTATCCATTGCTTCTATCCACTTTTTACTCTCATTCGATTGAATCGCCTCCTCAAATGTAGCAGGAACATCAGTTTTGCAAAAATTTGCAACAATTTTATTTTTCATTCTATATTCATCATAATATTCAGGACTACTTCTAACTCTTTCTGATCTTCTAGGAATTTTTAGCTGATTTTCATGTTCATTAATTTTAATTTTATCTTTGATTGGGCTTTCAAAAACTTCATCATTTGATTCCTCGCTATCAAACTTACTCTCATTTTCATCTTCATCAGATTCATCGCTATTTAATCCGATACATTTTTCCTTTTCTTCTATAACTTCCACGTGTCTTGCTACTATAATTTTATTATTTATTAATATACGGTACCCATTTTCACTATACCCGACTAGAATTCCTTCTTCAGCTTTTTTATCCCATTTTGAAATTCTTTTCTGTTCTGGCTTTCTAACAAAGACTTTACTACCATAAATTTTTAAATGTGAAACATCAGGTTTTATTCTGAAAAATATCTCATATGGTGTTTTCTCTTCAATAGTATTCGTCAACGTTCGATTTTTCAAATAAGTTGCCGCTTGAACTATTTCTGGCCAATATACTTTACTTATCTGTGCTTCTTCTAATAAACAACGCGACATATCCATTATCGATCTATTAAACCTTTCTGCTACACCATTTAATTCATGAACATATACAGGACACGGAGAAATAACGATACCCTTACTTTTTGCATAATTAAAAACTTCATTATTTAAATATTCCTTTCCATTATCACATCTTAAATATTTTACTTTTTTTCCTGTTAAATTCTCACATTCATTTACATAATATTTAATGTACTCACACACTTCTGCTTTAGATTTTATTGGGTATACTCTCGCAATCTTACTGTAATCGTCTATAAATGTAATAAAATATTTTTCTCCTCTAAAGCCCGTATTTTGAAAAGGCCCACAAACATCTGTATGTACAATATCTAATAAATCTTTCGCTCGATATCTATTATTTTTAAACGGTACATTATGCATTTTATTTTCTATACACGTTTTACATTTCAAAAATTCGCCTTTTAATTAATTCGGTATTCCGTTTAATAATTACTTATTACACATGGTATTCAAATATTTAAAGTTCACATGACCTAATAATCTATGCCATTTTTCTTTTAAGTTCATATTACTAATATTTTTATTTGAATAATTTACTATCAAATTATTTTTTTTAATTTTACTCTTCATGTGATATAGTCCGTTTTTCTTTTCTGCGACTGCCATTAAATTTTCATTTTTATCAAATATTTTTGCTAAATTTTTCTCCGAAACAATTCTACAATTATCAGTAATTTTGCTAAAACTAATTAAATTCAAATTCATATCTTTAACGTACAAAACGTCTTTCATATTAATTTCAAATTGCTTTCCAAAGGCATCAAAATAACTTACAATATTTCCTATCTTTGTCGCTTTTACCGTTTTATTATCACCTAAATATACATTTACCGGACTTTTCAATATTTCAAAACTCTCGAAGTAACTATCATTATTTACAATGTGGTCTGTACTACCACTATCTAAAATCCAATCGATTTCGCTAAACTGTTTATCTTTTACCTTACTATTCTACGCAGTAGCTGTATTCCGCTCGACCTTGGCTATCCATGCGCCTGTGTTGTCGTCTCTGCTTGACTCGTTCCAGCGACTTGTGTTTTGATTGTTGCTTGCTTCTGCCTGGGAGTGATGTGCGCCTCTTCCCCTTGCTCCTCTATGACTACCTCTTCCTCTTGAACCTCTGTAGCCTCTTGTTGACCTCCAAGTCCAACTACTATTTGAAATTTGTCCTTCTGTTTGTTCTTGACTTTTACAGTCCTTCATCATATGTCCAAAATTTCCACATTTATAACATTGTCTTTGATTTTTATTCACTGAGAATACACTCGAATTTATAATGGTCGTTTCGCCTTTATTACTTTTCAGTTCAGCCATTTTAATTTTATTCTTCACATATTCTGCCGTTTGATCTTCATCTTTCAATGTATCTATTAAGTCGCCTATATAGCTATACGACTCCGGCAATGTATTTAAGATATAATTTAATTTTTCTTTTTCTGTTAAAGTAGCACCAGCACTTTTCAAATCATTAACACATTTTTCAAAATCCAAGAAAAACGTTGCTGTATCACTATAATTTTTCAATCTTAATTTTTCCAGTTTATTTCGGCACACTATTTGCATTTCCGTAGATTCTCTTAAATACATCTGATCAAATTTCTTCATAATTCCATAAGCCGTTGTCTCATTACAAATAAACTCCATTTGTCTATCCGAAATAGAATAGTTAATTGCTTTCAAATCAGCTTCATCCCATGACTCTTTATCACTTACTGTTTTTTTTTCTTTTAATATTTTCTTCACATTTTTTCATTTTCAAATACATTGTAATTCTTATTTTCCACATCTGGTAATTCTCTCCATCAAATACTGGTATTTTAAAATCACCGTAATTCGTCATTTTTGTATTTTCTTGATGTTCACTAGTCTAGATATTTTTTATTTATTTTTTTTTTAATATAATCACTTCTCTTGATACTTTTATTACTTATTACAATTTCATCAACCACGCTCTGCTACCATGATAAGGTGGTGGAAAATAAATACACTATTAAGTATTTATTAAGTGTAATTTAATATAATAAAACGTAAGACTAGATGATAATTATATTAAGCGTGATGCTACTACCGAGGACTTTATATAGTCTCTAACAACTCTCTTTCAAGCGAGCGCCCTGGAACTAGAGTTCCCTTTCCACTCTCTCTCACTCATACATCACGCGCTCACACGAACACCGCTGACTCGTGCACTAGCACAAATGTACTTATACTTAACAAATATCCTAATTTTTATGATCATGTGATATTCATTAATTTTCATCATATTCATTTTTATATCCTTTTTTTAGATCCAGTTGATAATGAACATAACATAGATCCACCTGCTCCTGTTATAGAACCTGCAATCACTGATCCACCGGCTCCGGTTATAGAACCTGGAGTCATAGATCCACCGGCTCCTGTTATAGAACCTGCAGTAATAGTCCAACAAATTCCCCAAATTGATCCATTGCCTGCAGACCCGCCTCATCAGGAAGATCCAGACGATTCCAATCCAGGCTCTCCATTGCATCCCGAGGCTGTTTATATATCAGTCCGTGCTGATGTACATAGAGCGGATCAGGAAGAGACAGCCACGGTTGATCCACTGGAAGACGAAACTGCAAGAAAAGCTGGCACCAAGAAACCGAAAAAATTGATTGATCCACCTGTGATGGAGCAACCAATTCCTCAATTGCCAAGATCTCGTGAAGAGGAAGATGGATTCGGTAATGAGGATAGGTTGATTGTTGGAAATCGTTTTGCAGGTGTTGTAGGCCAAGCTGCAGAGTAAGTTTAATTGTTTTTGATTTTAATTTATAACGGGTGTAACTCCTGTAGACGTTTATTGTTATTTCTTCAATGATATTTGTCTATAGACGAATATTGACATTATCCATGTTTTGTTTCTATATCTTACAGGGGACTTGGTTGAAGGGCGCGAGAGCGACAACACGTGTCTCGAGCGAGACTGATAGTTACGATAGTTTTGAGTGGGAAGAAGGTGAGAAAAAATAAAAAGCAAGCAAAAAAGGAGGAAAGATAAAGTGTAAGAAGAAGTGTGTGAAAGAAGCAAGAAGAAAAAGTGAATAGGAAAAGAAAAAGAGAGGAAGAACAGGAAAGAGGGCACACAAGGTTAGAAAGCCACGAGTGTCATGGCGGATGGTAAACCGAAAGGAGCGGGAAACAGCGGAGAGAAGAGTGCGGCGAACAAAGATAAGGAGGAGAAGAAAAAAGTATTAACAAGGCAGTCAACTTTAGAAGGCTTAGTAGGAGGAAGAAAAGTGACTTTCAAAGACGAGGCGGAACTGAAGAAAGTGTGGGATGAATTAGGAGCAATGAAAGAACAGAACAAAAAAATGAAGGAGAAAATCGCGAAAGAAGGAAAGGAAAGAGATATAGAAATGAGGAAAATAGAAAGTGTAGTGAGAGAGCTGAAAGAAGAATTGAAAAGTGGAAAGGAAAAGATGGAGGCCATGGAAGAGAAGGTGGAAAGTTTGGAGAGCACGGTAGCGGAGCTGAACGAGAGGCTAACGGCGGCAACGGAGAGGCAGGCGGAGACATCAGCCGAGACGGGAGAGGAGCAGTTCGACGCCGGAGCAACAGAGGGCACGAGAGGCTCCACTTGGAGCTTAAGGAGCGGGACGAGCATGCGGCCGATGCGCAGCGGCAGAAGCACAGCACGAAGCGGCAACAGCTGGGGCAGCGGTGCGTCAGATGCGTTCTCAGGGAGAGAGGTGAGTTTGATGAAGAAGATGTTATATGATAAGGATAGGGCGGAAAGAGCGTGCAACATCGTAGTGAAAGGATTGGCCGAGCACATGGTAGAATTAGAAAGGTTGATAGGAAAGAAAGATGAGGTGAAGGATTGGGTAGAAAAATTAATAGAGGAAAAATTAGGAACAGAAGTAAAGGTAGAGACAGCGAGAATAGGAGGAGGGAGAAGTAGGGTAGATAGAGTCGTAATTGCTAAATTAAAAAGCGAAGAGGAGAAGAGAAAAGTGATGAAGAATAAGAGCAAGCTAAGAGGGACGAACATTTATATAGAGCATGATTTAAGTTACGAGGAAAGGAGAAAGCAGGAGGAAATTAAGAGATGGTGCATGGAAAAGAAAAGGAAGGGATGGAATATAAGAATAGGAATAGGTAGGGTAGCAATCGACGGGCAGTGGATAAGGTGGGAGGAAGAAGATAGATTAAAAGAGATAGAAGCTGAAGACAACAAAAGACAGGAGAAAGTAACAAAGCAATTAGAGTGGATGAGGGAAAATAGAAAGGAAAATAGGTCGGTGGTAACAGAAGGAGAAATAGGAGGAGAAATAGGAGGAGAAAAAGTGGACGGAGAAGAAAATTTCGAGTAGGCCAGAAATGGAGATCGGAACAGGAGAGGGAGGAGAGGAAGGTAGGAAGAAGAGAAAAAATGTTTACAAGTAAGCAGAAAGAAAATAAAGGGAAGGAAAAATGGAAAGAAAATAAAAGTAACACTTTCAAGTATGAAGAACAGTGGGGCAGCCAGGAGATAGAGGAAACAGGGGGACAAAAGAATAAAAAAAGGGAAGAGGAGAAGAGTAAGGGAGGGACAGGGGAGGCAAACACAAAGAAGCTACTGTTCTGGAATATTGCAGGGTTATGGAATAAGGACATGGATTTTTGGAGATACATCAAAGGGAAAGACTTCGTAAGCCTGTCAGAAACATGGGTGGAAAGAAAAGATATAGATAAAGTAAGAGATTTATTACCAAAGGAGTTCGAATGGGAAATAGTAGAGGCAAAGAGGACACAAAAAAGAGGAAGAGCAGCAGGGGGTTTTATTATAGGAATCAAGAGAAACTGGAGCAAGGAGGAGATAGTAATAGCGGAGGAAATAACAGAAGGCTTAATTAAAACAGAAATCAGGGAACAAAAGGAGATAGTAAAAATTTGGTCAGTATATAACCAGAAGAACACGGATAAAATAATTAAAAAATTGGAAGAGATAGAAATAAAGGAAGAGGGGAAAGTGATAATAGGAGGAGATTTTAACATCAGAATAGGGGAAAAAGGGGGCTACATAGACATAGAAAACGGTGAAACGAGACATAGGAAAAGCAAAGACAAAAAGTGTAGCAATGAATGGGAGAAAGTAGTGGATTTATGCGAAGAAAAAGGTTGGAAAATTCTAAATGGAAATAAAGAAGGGGACGAAGAAGGAGAATACACTTTTATAGTAGGGGAGCAAAGGTCATCGACTACATAATAGTAAATGAGGAGGTTTGGGAAGAGGAGTCAAGGTTTGAAATTCAGGAGAGCATAGATTCAGACCACGCACCACTAGTTTTAGAATATAGGAATGAAGGTCAAAAGTCAAAAGAGGAAGTAAAAGAAAAAGGAAAAACAAGGAAAGTATTGATATGGGAGGAAGAAGCGGTGGAAAAATACAAGGAAAAAACAAAAGAGCTGTGCAGAGAGATAGAAGAAAAGGAGGAAGATAGCATTGAAACAAGATGGAAAGACACAAAGGAAATAATAAAGAAAGCGTGGATTGTAGAAGAAAGAAGGGTAAAAGAAAGAATACTAGGCTACAGGAGATGGTGCAATAGGGACTGCTCAAGAATAAAAGGATAGCGAAGACAGAGTATAAGAAGTGGAAAAAAGGGGAGAGTAATAATGCAAAGTATAGGCTAGCTAGAATAAAATGGAGAAGGAAATGCAGGGAAAGAGAAAAAATATGGAAAGAAGAACAAATGAAAGAATTAGAGAACATAAAAAGGGAAAGTCAGGTTTGGGATTACATAGGAAAATTTAGGAAAATAAAACAAAGATAGGGATTAAAAATGAAATCTCAGAAGAACAATGGAAAACACACTTTGAAAAACTACTACAGGGATCTGGGACAAAAAAGGTAGGAGAAAAAAGGGAAATGATAGCAGAAAAAAAGAGGGAGAAGGTATTACGGCAGACGAAATTTTGCAAGCGTGGAAAGGCATAAAGAGGAGGAAAGCGCCGGGATGGGATGAAATCCCAAATGAAGCATGGATACACGGTAGTCAGGAAATAAAGGAAAAGCTGGTAGCAATAATAGGAAAAATATGGGACGGTGGGGAGATCCCAGAGGACTGGAAAACGGGGGTCATAGTACAGATATATAAACAAGGAAACGTAAACGAACCTAGCAATTACAGAGGAATAACATTGTTGCCGACGGCGTATAAAATCTATGCAGAAGTGCTAAGGAAAAGACTAGTAAAGGAAGCAGAAGAAAAAGGGTTATTGTCAGAAAGTCAAGCAGGGTTTAGGGAAAACAGATCGACAATAGATAACATTTTCACACTGGACCATTTGATAAAGAAAAGTAAAAGAAATAAAAAGAAACTATACGCGTTATTCATAGACTTATAAAAGAGACAGAGATTATAAAAAGAGAAAAAGACTTGCAGAAGCAGTGGTAAAGAGAGAAAATAGAACAGTCCAGATATAATACAAGATACAAATAAATAGTAACGCTAGGCAGACCAGAGTACCTAAAGAAAGAGAACAGAAACATCAGGGAAATAGCTAGGCTTAGGTGTGGGAACGTGGAAAGTGCAAACAGATACTGGGAAACAGAAGAGAATAGGAAATGCAAGCTATGTAGGAAAGAACTAGGAACATTGGAACACGTAGTCGAAAACTGTGAAATAATTAGGAAATGGGAAACAGATACAAACAAAAATATAGTAATAGGATTAGAGCAACTGAAAGAGGTCTGGGAGGGAAGAAGAAATGAAGAAGTAGGAAAATGGGTAAAAGAATTAGAATTAGAAATAGAAAAAGAGAGACGGAGACAAGGGCAGACATAGGACACAAAATGGGGAAAGAAGGATAGAGGGTAAAATTACAAAAGGGCAGAAAAACAAAACGTAAATAAGTTGTAAAAATAGAAAGAGCGCAAAAGTAGAGATAAGTATGTAAAAGTGCTGTAATAAATAGGAGGAATGAAAATGTAAGATTGGAAAAGGGTATAAGTGTAAAAAAGGCAAAAATGTAATAAGGTAAATGTGTAAAAATGTAAATATATATATATATATATATATATATATATCTACAAGGTGATCTTCTGGGATATCATTTTTCTGGGATCCCAGAAAGAATTTGCAATTTTTTCTGGGATCCCAGAAATAATTTGCAACTTTTCTAGGCTCTAATGATAAACTTCTAGGATCCCGGAAATAATTATAATTCATCCGAGGGTTTATAATATTTTACTTCTGGGATCATGAAAACAACTTCTAGGATCCTGGAAATAATTTATAATCAATTCTAGACTTTATAGTATTTTACTTCTAACGCTATAGAAAACTAATTACTATACGAGTACATCATCTTTTTCAAAATGTTGCAATTTAAAGAAATCTCTCTTATAGATGATATTACCAAATTTTTAATTATAGATACATATTTAGGATTTGAAACAAAAAAAATTGATGACATAAATGTTAAAAACCTTTTTAAGGATGACAGTCAGGATATCATTAAAACTATAAAAGAGTTTCTTGAAAAAGTTGATTATGACAGTACAATATCTACATTTTTTACTTTGATAAATAAAAATTTACCAGAAGTTTCTTATTTATACTCGAACGATTTCAAAGATAGTTTACATAAGTATTTAGAATTAATTGATCCTAATAATTTAGTAAATACAGTTCAAGAAACATTTCAATACTCAAGTTTTGAACGACAAACTAAGATTACAGCTAAAACATTGATTAAAAAAAATATGAAAATCGAATTAACGGGTTTGTATACCCCATTAACTTTAGAAGAAGAGAAAAAATTATCTAAAGAAGGAAATGATTTTTCTATCATGTATAGTTGTAGGAAGAAAACCTATGTAGTATTACTCGGACCAATCGCTTTAGTGAACCATGACTGTAATGCTAATTGTAGTTATACATCAAATGTTGAAGGAATCATGTATCTCAGTTCGAAAAGAAAAATACAAAAAGGCGAAGAAATCACCTGTGTTTACAGTAATGATTATTTCGAAAGTAATAATTTACTTTGTGAATGTAAGACATGCAATGATGCAAAACATTTACATAAAAGACAATTAAAACCGATTCAGGTAACTATATTTTTATCTTTTTTTAACTTATTTATTTACCCTCATGGAAAAGAATATAATTTGGGACATATTGAGTGTTATTCCCACTAAGGTAAGATTTAATTATAATATGCGCATAGAAAGTTATATCAGTTTAATCTTATATTTATGATTTTACACTTATTTTAACGTACAAAATAAAAAAGGTGGCTTATAACAGTCTATCGGTATCTCTTTCTTTCATAAGTTGTTAAAAATTGATCATGTCATAAATTGACATGATAAATTACTTAAATCTTGCCGTTAAGTAATAAATAATGACTATTATAGGTATTGTTATTAAATTTTGAATTTATTCGCATTAAAATGTTTAGTTTATAAATTCATTTTCCATTTTTGTTTATCTATATATATACCTTTTATTAAATGCTACCCGTATAATAGTTTTGTAATTGTTACAAGTCCTTTTTTATAGATAAAGTTAAATGTATCATATACCATGCCAATGCAAACAGTCGGTTTATCCTCAAAGCTTTCAATTGATTCAATATTTGAATATCAATTACTATACAGTATTATAAAAAAACTTTGCCTGCAAAGTCGTTTCAAAAAATTTGCACCCAAATAATGAAAAGCCGGATCCAAGTTTACATATGCAGATTTTTTATCAAGCAAATTAATTAACTTAATTTGAAACCATTTTATTAATTCATATGTTTTTTAGATGTACACACTAAATTTAGACAATGCAGATTTAACAGTTTCAAATTATAGACATTTCAGGTTAGAAATGCCACAAAAAAAGCTCAAAAAATGAATTAAAAGTTTTTAAAATATCTATTTCTGTACATATTAATACACTAACTGCCACAGCCTTAAAATTCCATACAAAAATCATATATATTTTATGTCTAATATAATAGGTTTATTTATTTTTATTAGATTTTGAAAGATGAATATAATTGTTCTTGTGAAATAAAATACAAATTGTATATACTTAGTGTGAAAGAAGATTTTTATCATAATGATCGCACTGTTAAAATAGACTATTAAATAGAAAAGAACTCTATTTATATTAATTATGTAAATTTTTATTTATTTATTGTTATATTTTTTAGTAATTGATAGTCAAATCTTGATTGATTATACTATGCACATACGACTATAAGAAATGTTCTATAACATATAAAACAATTTCACGCGCTATATCATTATGCTCAAGAGCATATATTATTAATATACACTCTTGAGACTCCGGCAGAAAGAGATGACTGTGGCATGATATTTACTTGTGTTTACTAGTCAGTCAACTTTATGTATCTTACTTTAATAATTAGTTCTAAAATATTTGATTTTTCAATTTGTAAAATGATAAAAGAATTCATTTTTTCTAGTATCAAAATCTATCAACATCAAACATTATTGCCAGAAAACTAATTGAGTTCAAAACATTGACAGAAAAAATGTTACCGTCAGAATTTCATGGAAAATGCCAACGAAAGACTAATAATAATTTTGAAAAAGGGTTAGCTTATGACAATGAATTTTATAGAATATTTATTGAATTTTTAAAAATTAATAGAATAATCTCAGAAACGACTGAAGAACCCAAACTGCAAGTTGATCAAATTAAAAGCATAGTACTTGGAATTTACAAAAACTGGCATATTTCAAGCTATAAAGCAGTGGAAAAATTTGTAACAAAGTATTTTGAAATCATCAAGGAAGATATCAAAGGTAAGCATTTAGAATAATTAGAATAGTCAAGTTAAAAAGCAAAAAATTAAAACCGTTACGCAAATGTTTTACAATTTCCTTATTTATTTTACTTGAGAACTCTGCTTAAATCAGCATACAAAAAATGATATATTATTACATTATTAATATATCAAAGTAAATAACTTAGATTAATTTATATTTCTTCAAAATAATTATTCCAAAATTTCATTTGTTACCTTTTGATTGGAAATAAACTTTCTGTGAAACCATTAAAATAATTTCATCAAACTTGAATAGTTACCTGTAAAATAATATTTTCCACAAAGTAAGGATTTCTTAAAATTGATAATTATTGTCCATAAATGTAGCAATAAATATACTTATCTGAAGAGCTTTTGTTCCAATATATGAAATTCTACAAATATTATTTTCTTTTTTAAAGAGTTATCAACTCAAGCCATTGACTCACTCTAATCATATTATCATATTAAATATTTAGAATATACACAAATTTTATTTTCAATGATATACTGTGTATGTGTATACGTCTTTATCAATGTTGTTTTTGTTACACTAACAGCTGTTTGAAATCCTGTCTATACAATAAGATCCCTTCCATTGTTCTGATTAGCTGAATCCTTAAACACGGAGTTAATCTAAGATAATCAGCCAATTATATTTATGCTACTAACTTCACGTACCACAACAAAACAAGGAAACAGAACACAGAACAACGGAACAGAAACCATTGTAGACAGGCTCCTGCACCTTGTTCGAAAATTTCGTCGATCACTATTTCGTTAAAATTAGCTATAATACCTAAGAATAAGACTATTTGTCTTGAGAATATTATTGCAATATCCGTTATTGTAAGCCCTAAAAAGACAATTATTTTAATATGATTTTTCTATAAAGTTCTGCACGCACGTAAATGAACACGACAGATCAAGTAAAGACATATAAAGGAAGAGCGACAAACACGTGTGAAAAAGAGGCGCTTGTTCCACCAAAATCCTCGCAGTACTTGTCATTTTTTGTACGTGAATTGGATCATATATTTATTTATATATACAAAAGAAACATCGCGCTATTACCAACGCAATAGTTACGAACACTATACTGATTTTAATGGAATCATCTACGTTCCCAATTCAATGCAAAAGGCAAATAGTTAAAAAACGAATTATTACTGACTCTGGATCGCCAAACACTACATCCTATTTTGCTAATCGAGACCCAGTGAACAAAAATATCACTTAGTACCGGGCATGATTTTTAGAAATAATTCATAATTCGTATTCTCGAATAAAGTAGGTATAATTGACGGTATAGTACGCTTTTGCAGAGCGAACTTACACCTCATATCTACTAGGCCTGAAGTTCGGCATTGTGCCGTCCAAACTGCACAATCCCTAGGCACTTGTCCTCTGTCTTTGTGTACCAATGAACAAAAATATCACTTAGTACCGGGCATGATTTTTATAAACAATTCATTAATCGTATGTTTAAATAAAGTAGGTATATTGACGGTAGAGTACGCTTTAGAAGAGGTTACTCGCCCCTCGCATCAACTGGGCCTGAATTTCATCATTGTGCCCTCCAAACTGCATAATCTCTTGGCAGTTGTCATCTGTCCTGGTGTATCAATCGTCTAATAGGGCCTAAAGGCGCAGTTTACGCACTCGCAACGAACACTACTGATTCTGATGAAATCATCAAAATTCCTACTCTTATACAGAAGACAGATGTTTTAAAATATAATTAGCTTCGACTCTCATCACCATACACTGTTTTATTTTGCTAATCGAGTCCCAATGAACAAAAATATCACTTAGTACCGGGCATGATTTTCATAAACAATTCATTAATCGTATGTTTAAATGTAGTAGGTATAATTGACGGTAGAGTACGCTTTGTTAGAGGTTACTCGCCCCTCGCATCGGCTGGGCCTCAATTTTATCATTGTACCCTCCAAACTGCATAATCTCTTGGCAGTTGTCATCTGTCCTTGTGTATCAATCGTCTAATAGGGCCTAAAGGCGCACTTTACGCACTCGCAACGAACACTACTGATTTTGATGAAATCATCAAAATTCCTACTTTTATACAGAACACAGATGGTTTAAAATATAATTAGCTTCGACTCTGATCACCATACACTGTTCTATTTTGCTAATCGAGACCCAATGAACAAAAATATCACTTAGTACCGGGCATGATTATTGTAAACAATTCATTACTCGTATGTTTAAATAAAGTAGGTATATTGCGGTAGAGTACGCTTTGGAAGAGGTTACTCGCCCCTCGCATCAACTGGGCCTGAATTTCATCATTGTGCCCTCCAAACTGCATAATCTCTTGGCAGTTGTCATCTGTCCTTGTGTATCAATCGTCTAATAGGGCCTAAAGGAGCACTTTACGCACTCGCAACGAACACTACTGATTCTGATGAAATCATCAAAATTCCTACTTTTATACAGAAGACAGATGGTTTAAAATATAATTAGCTTCGACTCTGATCACCATACACTGTTCGATTTTGCTAATCGAGACCCCATGAACAAAAATATCACTTACTACCGGGCATGATTTTCATAAACAATTCATTAATCGTATGTTTAAATAAAGTAGGTCGTATATTGACGGTAGAGTACGATTTGGAAGAGGTTACTCGCCCCTCGCATCAACTGGGCCTGAATTTCATCATTGTGCCCTCCAAACTGCATAATCTCTTGGCAGCTGTCATCTGTCCTTGTGTATCAATCGTCTAATAGGGCCTAAAGTCGCAGTTTACGCACTCGCAACGAACACTACTGATTCTGATGAAATCATCAAAATTCCTACTCTTATACAGAAGACAGATGGTTTAAAATATAATTAGCTTCGACTCTGATCACCATACACTGTTCGATTTTGCTAATCGAGACCCAATGAACAAAAATATCAGTTAGTACCGGGCATGACTTTTATGAACAATTCATTAATCGTAAGTTTAAATAAAGTAGGTATAATTGACAGTAGAGTACGCTTTGTTAGAGGTTACTCGCCCCTCGCATCGACTGGGCCTGAATTTCATCATTGTGCCCTCCAAACTGCATAATCTCTTGGCAGTTGTCATCTGTCCTTGTGTATCAATCGTCTCATAGGGCCTAAAGGAGCACTTTACGCACTCGCAACGAACACTACTGATTTTGATGGGATCATCGACATTACTACTTTGATGCGAAAGACAGATAGTTTAAAATTTAATTAGTTCCGACTCTGATCACCATACACTGTTCTATTTTGCTAATTGAGACTCAGTGAACAAAAATATGACTTAGTAACTGGCATGATTTTTGTATATAAATTTTTTCGAATAAAGTAGGAGAGATGGACTTGTAAAATTCTTTGGCAGATCTAACTTACACCTCACATCTACTGGGTCTCAGGTTTGGTATGGAGCCCTCTAAACTGCATAATCTCTTGGCAATTGTCATCTGTCCTTGTGTATCAATCGTCTAATAAAGCCTAAAGTCTCAATTTAAGCACTCGCAACGAACACTACTGATTCTGATGAAATCATCAAAATTCCTACTTTTATACAGAAGACAGATGGTTTAAAATATAATTAGCTTCGACTCTGATCACCATACACTGTTCTATTTTGCTAATCGAGACCCAATGAACAAAAATATCAGTTAGTACCGGGCATGATTATTATAAACAATTCATTACTCGTATGTTTAAATAAAGTAGGTATATTGCGGTAGAGTACGCTTTGGAAGAGGTTACTCGCCCCTCGCATCAACTGGGCCTGAATTTCATCATTGTGCCCTCCAAACTGCATAATCTCTTGGCAGTTGTCATCTGTCCTTGTGTATCAATCGTCTAATAGGGCCTAAAGGAGCACTTTACGCACTCGCAACGAACACTACTGATTCTGATGAAATCATCAAAATTCCTACTCTTATACAGAAGACAGATGGTTTAAAATATAATTACCTTCGACTCTGATCACCATACACTGTTCTATTTTGCTAATCGAGACCCAATGAACAAAAATATCCCTTAGTACCGGGCATGATTATTATAAACAATTCATTACTCGTATGTTTAAATAAAGTAGGTATATTGCGGTAGAGTACGCTTTGGAAGAGGTTACTCGCCCCTCGCATCAACTGGGCCTGAATTTCATCATTGTGCCCTCCAAACTGCATAATCTCTTGGCAGTTGTCATCTGTCCTTGTGTATCAATCGTCTAATAGGGCCTAAAGGAGCACTTTACGCACTCGCAACGAACACTACTGATTCTGATGAAATCATCAAAATTCCTACTTTTATACAGAAGACAGATGGTTTAAAATATAATTAGCTTCGACTCTGATCACCATACACTGTTCTATTTTGCTAATCGAGACCCCATGAACAAAAATATCACTTAGTACCGGGCATGATTTTCATAAACAATTCATTAATCGTATGTTTAAATAAAGTAGGTCGTATATTGACGGTAGAGTACGCTTTGGAAGAGGTTACTCGCCCCTCGCATCAACTGGGCCTGAATTTCATCATTGTGCCCTCCAAACTGCATAATCTCTTGGCAGCTGTCATCTGTCCTTGTGTATCAATCGTCTAATAGGGCCTAAAGTCGCAGTTTACGCACTCGCAACGAACACTACTGATTTTGATGAAATCATCAAAATTCCTAATTTTATGCAGAAGCCAGATAGTTTAAAATTTAATTAGTTCCGACTCTGATCACCATACACTGTTCTATTTTGCTAATCGAGACGCAATGAACAAAAATATCAGTTAGTACCGGGCATGATTATTATAAACAATTCATTACTCGTATGTTTAAATGTAGTAGGTATAATTGACGGTAGAGTACGCTTTGTTAGAGGTTACTCGCCCCTCGCATCGACTGGGCCTGAATTTCATCATTGTGCCCTCCAAACTGCATAATCTCTTGGCAGTTGTCATCTGTCCTGGTGTATCAATCGACTAATAGGGCCTAAAGGCGCAGTTCACGCACTCGCAACGAACACTACTGATTCTGATGAAATCATCAAAATTCCTACTCTTATACAGAAGACAGATGGTTTAAAATATAATTAGCTTCGCCTCTGATCACCATACACTGTTCTATTTTGCTAATCGAGACGCAATGAACAAAAATATCAGTTAGTACCGGGCATGATTATTATAAACAATTCATTACTCGTATGTTTAAATAAAGTAGGTATATTGCGGTAGAGTACGCTTTGGAAGAGGTTACTCGCCCCTCGCATCAACTGGGCCTGAATTTCATCATTGTGCCCTCCAAACTGCATAATCTCTTGGCAGTTGTCATCTGTCCTTGTGTATCAATCGTCTAATAGGGCCTAAAGGCGCACTTTACGCACTCGCAACGAATACTACTGATTTTGTGAAATCATCAAAATTCCTAATTTTATGCAGAAGACAGATAGTTTAAAATTTAATTAGTTCCGACTCTGATCACCATACACTGTTCTATTTTGCTAATCGAGACCCAGTGAACAAAAATATTACTTAGTACCGGGCATGATTTTTATAAACAATTCATTAATCGTATGTTTAAATATAGTAGGTATAATTGACGGTAGAGTACGCTTTGTTAGAGGTTACTCGCCCCTCGCATCGACTGGGCCTGAATTTCATTATTGTGCCCTCAAAACTGCATAATCTCTTGGCAGTTGTCATCTGTCCTGGTGTATCAATCGACTAATAGGGCCTAAAGGCGCAGTTCACGCACTCGCAACGAACACTACTGATTCTGATGAAATCATCAAAATTCCTACTTTTATACAGAAGACAGATGGTTTAAAATATAATTAGCTTCGACTCTGATCACCATACACTGTTCTATTTTGCTAATCGAGACCCCATGAACAAAAATATCACTTAGTACCGGGCATGATTTTCATAAACAATTCATTAATCGTATGTTTAAATAAAGTAGGTCGTATATTGACGGTAGAGTACGCTTTGGAAGAGGTTACTCGCCCCTCGCATCAACTGGGCCTGAATTTCATCATTGTGCCCTCCAAACTGCATAATCTCTTGGCAGCTGTCATCTGTCCTTGTGTATCAATCGTCTAATAGGGCCTAAAGTCGCAGTTTACGCACTCGCAACGAACACTACTGATTCTGATGAAATCATCAAAATTCCTACTCTTATACAGAAGACAGATGGTTTAAAATATAATTAGCTTCGACTCTGATCACCATACACTGTTCTATTTTGCTAATCGAGACGCAATGAACAAA
This sequence comes from Nasonia vitripennis, assembly GCF_009193385.2. Classification (NCBI taxonomy): domain Eukaryota; kingdom Metazoa; phylum Arthropoda; class Insecta; order Hymenoptera; family Pteromalidae; genus Nasonia; species Nasonia vitripennis. The sequence continues at coordinate 23,087,821 of NC_045757.1, read as the reverse complement.
AATATCAGTTAGTACCGGGCATGATTATTATAAACAATTCATTACTCGTATGTTTAAATGTAGTAGGTATAATTGACGGTAGAGTACGCTTTGTTAGAGGTTACTCGCCCCTCGCATCGACTGGGCCTGAATTTCATCATTGTGCCCTCCAAACTGCATAATCTCTTGGCAGTTGTCATCTGTCCTTGTGTATCAATCGTCTAATAGGGCCTAAAGGAGCACTTTACGCACTCGCAACGAACACTACTGATTCTGATGAAATCATCAAAATTCCTACTCTTATACAGAAGACAGATGGTTTAAAATATAATTACCTTCGACTCTGATCACCATACACTGTTCTATTTTGCTAATCGAGACCCAATGAACAAAAATATCCCTTAGTACCGGGCATGATTATTATAAACAATTCATTACTCGTATGTTTAAATAAAGTAGGTATATTGCGGTAGAGTACGCTTTGGAAGAGGTTACTCGCCCCTCGCATCAACTGGGCCAGAATTTCATCATTGTGCCCTCCAAACTGCATAATCTCTTGGCAGTTGTCATCTGTCCTTGTGTATCAATCGTCTAATAGGGCCTAAAGGAGCACTTTACGCACTCGCAACGAACACTACTGATTCTGATGAAATCATCAAAATTCCTAATTTTATGCAGAAGCCAGATAGTTTAAAATTTAATTAGTTCCGACTCTGATCACCATACACTGTTCTATTTTGCTAATCGAGACGCAATGAACAAAAATATCAGTTAGTACCGGGCATGATTATTATAAACAATTCATTACTCGTATGTTTAAATGTAGTAGGTATAATTGACGGTAGAGTACGCTTTGTTAGAGGTTACTCGCCCCTCGCATCGACTGGGCCTGAATTTCATTATTGTGCCCTCCAAACTGCATAATCTCTTGGCAGTTGTCATCTGTCCTGGTGTATCAATCGACTAATAGGGCCTAAAGGCGCAGTTCACGCACTCGCAACGAACACTACTGATTCTGATGAAATCATCAAAATTCCTACTTTTATACAGAAGACAGATGGTTTAAAATATAATTAGCTTCGACTCTGATCACCATACACTGTTCTATTTTGCTAATCGAGACGCAATGAACAAAAATATCAGTTAGTACCGGGCATGATTATTATAAACAATTCATTACTCGTATGTTTAAATAAAGTAGGTATATTGCGGTAGAGTACGCTTTGGAAGAGGTTACTCGCCCCTCGCATCAACTGGGCCTGAATTTCATCATTGTGCCCTCCAAACTGCATAATCTCTTGGCAGTTGTCATCTGTCCTTGTGTATCAATCGTCTAATAGGGCCTAAAGGAGCACTTTACGCACTCGCAACGAACACTACTGATTCTGATGAAATCATCAAATTCCTACTCTTATACAGAAGACAGATGGTTTAAAATATAATTAGCTTCGACTCTGATCACCATACACTGTTCTATTTTGCTAATCGAGACCCAATGAACAAAAATATCCCTTAGTACCGGGCATGATTATTATAAACAATTCATTACTCGTATGTTTAAATAAAGTAGGTATATTGCGGTAGAGTACGCTTTGGAAGAGGTTACTCGCCCTCGCATCAACTGGGCCTGAATTTCATCATTGTGCCCTCCAAACTGCATAATCTCTTGGCAGTTGTCATCTGTCCTTGTGTATCAATCGTCTAATAGGGCCTAAAGGAGCACTTTACGCACTCGCAACGAACACTACTGATTCTGATGAAATCATCAAAATTCCTACTCTATACAGAAGACAGATGGTTTAAAATATAATTACTTCGACTCTGATCACCATACACTGTTCTATTTTGCTAATCGAGACCCAATGAACAAAAATATCCCTTAGTACCGGGCATGATTATTATAAACAATTCATTACTCGTATGTTTAAATAAGTAGGTATATTGCGGTAGAGTACGCTTTGGAGAGGTTACTCGCCCTCGCATCAACTGGGCCAGAATTTCATCATTGTGCCCTCCAAACTGCATAATCTCTTGGCAGTTGTCATCTGTCCTTGTGTATCAATCGTCTAATAGGGCCTAAAGGGCACTTACGCACTCGCAACGAACACTACTGATTCTGATGAAATCATCAAAATTCCTACTTTTATACAGAAGACAGATGGTTTAAAATATAATTAGCTTCGACTCTGATCACCATACACTGTTCTATTTTGCTAATCGAGACCCCATGAACAAAAATATCACTTAGTACCGGGCATGATTTTCATAAACAATTCATTAATCGTATGTTTAAATAAAGTAGGTCGTATATTGACGGTAGAGTACGCTTTGGAAGAGGTTACTCGCCCCTCGCATCAACTGGGCCTGAATTTCATCATTGTGCCCTCCAAACTGCATAATCTCTTGGCAGCTGTCATCTGTCCTTGTGTATCAATCGTCTAATAGGGCCTAAAGTCGCAGTTTACGCACTCGCAACGAACACTACTGATTTTGATGAAATCATCAAAATTCCTAATTTTATGCAGAAGCCAGATGGTTTAAAATATAATTAGCTTCGCCTCTGATCACCATACACTGTTCTATTTTGCTAATCGAGACGCAATGAACAAAAATATCAGTTAGTACGGGCATGATTATTATAAACAATTCATTACTCGTATGTTTAAATGTAGTAGGTATAATTGACGGTAGAGTACGCTTTGTTAGAGGTTACTCGCCCCTCGCATCGACTGGGCCTGAATTTCATCATTGTGCCCTCCAAACTGCATAATCTCTTGGCAGTTGTCATCTGTCCTGGTGTATCAATCGACTAATAGGGCCTAAAGGCGCAGTTCACGCACTCGCAACGAACACTACTGATTCTGATGAAATCATCAAAATTCCTACTCTTATACAGAAGACAGATGGTTTAAAATATAATTAGCTTCGCTCTGATCACCATACACTGTTCTATTTTGCTAATCGAGACGCAATGAACAAAAATATCACTTAGTACCGGGCATGATTTATGAACAATTCATTAATCGTATGTTTAAATAAGTAGGTATAATTGACAGTAGAGTACGCTTTGTTAGAGGTTACTCGCCCCTCGCATCGACTGGGCCTGAATTTCATCATTGTGCCCTCCAAACTGCATAATCTCTTGGCAGCTGTCATCTGTCCTTGTGTATCAATCGTCTATAGGGTCTAAAGCGCAGTTTACGCACTCGCAACGAACACTACTGATTTTGATGAAATCATCAAAATTCCTAATTTTATGCAGAAGACAGATAGTTTAAAATTTAATTAGTTCGACTCTGATCACCATACACTGTTCTATTTTGCTAATCGAGACCCATGAACAAAAATATCACTTAGTACCGGGCATGATTTTCATAAACAATTCATTAATCGTATGTTTAAATAAGTAGGTATAATTGACGGTAGAGTACGCTTTGTTAGAGGTTACTCGCCCCTCGCATCGACTGGGCCTGAATTTCATCATTGTGCCTCCAAACTGCATAATCTCTTGGCAGTGTCATCTGTCCTGGTGTATCAATCGTCTAATAGGGCCTAAAGGCGCAGTTACGCACTCGCAACGAACACTACTGATTTGATGAAATCATCAAATTCCTACTTATACAGAAGACAGATGGTTTAAAATATAATTAGTTCGACTCTGATCACCATACACTGTTCTATTTTGCTAATCGAGACCCAATGAACAAAAATATCAGTTAGTACCGGGCATGATTTTATAAACAATTCATTATCGTATGTTTAAATAAGTAGGTATATTGCGGTAGAGTACGCTTTGTAGAGGTTACTCGCCCCTCGCATCAACTGGGCTGAATTTTATCATTGTGCCCTCCAAACTGCATAATCTCTTGGCAGTTGTCATCTGTCCTTGTGTATCAATCGTCTAATAGGGCCTTAAGGCGCACTTACGCACTCGCAACGAACTACTGATTTTGATGAAATCATCAAAATTCCTAATTTTATGCAGAAGACAGATAGTTTAAAATTTAATTAGTTCCGACTCTGATCACCATACACTGTTCTATTTTGCTAATCGAGACCCAGTGAACAAAAATATCACTTAGTACCGGGCATGATTTTATAAACAATTCATTAATCGTATGTTTAAATATAGTAGGTATATTGACGGTAAGTACGCTTTGTTAGAGGTTACTCGCCCCTCGCATCGACTGGGACCATTTTATCATTGTGCCTCCAAACTGCATAATCTCTTGGCAGCTGTCATCTGTCCTTGTGTATCAATCGTTCTAATAGGGCCTAAAGGCGCACTTTACGCACTCGCAACGAACATACTGATTTTGATGAAATCATCAAAATTCCTAATTTTATGCAGAAGACAGATAGTTTAAAATTTAATTAGTTCGACTCTGATCACCATACACTGTTCTATTTTGCTATCGAGACCCAGTGAACAAAATATCACTTAGTACCGGGCATGATTTTTATAAACAATTCATTAATCGTATGTTTAAATATAGTAGGTATAATTGACGGTAGAGTACGCTTTGTTAGAGGTTACTCGCCCCTCGCATCGACTGGGACTCAATTTTATCATTGTGCCCTCCAAACTGCAT